>NC_134804.1:13635523-13640523 GCF_046742065.1 Oratosquilla oratoria | reverse complement strand
ATGATAGCAAAGTATGTTTATTTTGAGTAGTACCGAACAATGCAGTGAAGGACTCATTAACTCACTAAATATGAGCAAATAAGCTGGAAGCCGTACCTCGGAAGTGTCATCATGGTTCTCTTGATGTCAGGAAGGTAGAAATATTACACCTGGTATTAACTATGGTTATATAATTACCCATTAAAGATAAGACCATAAAGAAAAATTTCTCGGTCATTACATTCTCCACGTAAGAGACCTTTCCTTCAAGGGGTTGAAGGGTTCAGGAGGTTCTCAAGAGAGACAGAGCTTATCTTTTTTTCCCCTTCTGCTTGAACGGCCAGGCCAACTGGAGATCAAAAAGGCTAGTCTGTAGACATACGGGGTGATTTACATGTGTTATGCCTGAGGCGATATCTTGGCAGAAAGAAAAAGATGAATTTAGTGTAACTATTGCATGACAAATATAGTTTCTTCCCAATCCCTGCCATGTTTGTGATTGTGTCAAGGTACAGTTTGACTCTGCCAGGAATGGAATGCCATTAGGTATACATACAAGATGAAACCGATGTTGTCACTTTTTTTTCTTTTGTGTTTGGACTTCCGAAGCAAATAGCAGTTACTGGTTGCCTCTGGAATCGAGCCCGGGGACATGTAGAATAAAGCGATATCGAAACCAACGCGCTACAGTGGAGCAGAAGTAGTACACCAGACGAACACTCCTTTACCCTGTGAAACCCTTAAATACAGTGAAGCAGATCAATAATATGATTCTGGCTAGAACTAAGGCCCTGTTCCCTGTTCACGCTCTGCGGCTCAATGCAAATCAATGGAGGTGTTCACACAACCGCGCAGGTTTTCCTTGATTATGCGGTACCGCCGCATATTCCACGTTGTTCAAACCGCTAAGGTGAACAGTCTCAGTAAATCAAGACCTCCATCAGGTTTCGTCTTCTGAACTGCATAAAATCGCCTGGCTTGAGTTAGAGAAGTGTCGATAGAGTATTCGTATTGAATGAATTAACAACACTAGATCATCTTAAGCAAGGATTGTGACGTATTGGTGTTCCAGCAGATCAAAATCATCTTTACCAACTTTTCGTTTTTTGTTTTGTTTTTTTTCCTGGTCCTAACTGGGATATTGATATGTAGATAAAATAAAATTTTCATTACCATTACAATCATAACATGTACAATTGTCTCCACTAATAACGACTACAGTGGTTCATGTCTTCTACTCGTAAGGAGCTATGGGACACGGATATCTTTAGGTCGAATATGTATAACATGTATGAGTTCTTTCATGATCGACCAATTTCTTCGTATCATAAGTGTTCGACGTAAAGAAATAAATTTACTATAACTTGGCAATGGACATCAATTATAGTACATACAGGGAGCTCCAAAAAAGATGTAATTACTTTGATAGGCTATAGTAAATCTGTTGGGGCGCGCACGGACTTTTCCTTTTCAGGTTACATAGTCAACTAGGTTGGATTTGTTAACATGTCTTTGTTTTTCTTGTTTTCTAGATTGTATGCAAAATGTACACGCTAGAGCAGAAGTTGAAAAATTTTCAACTCTGGTATGAAACCAAGTCACCCGCAGAAGTCCGCCGTCGGTTCAACACACACCACGGTCACAAATCTAAATCTGAGTGTGCAGCACTTACAAATTTGAAAATACAGAGGATTGTGCAGCATTTTGAAAAGGAGAAAACCCTGGATCACGTCCACAAGGGAAGAAGTGGCCGGCGACCGAGCATCACTCCTGAGAAGAGGGAGCAAGTCCGTGAGTCGGTGGTTAGCAGTCCGAAGAAATCTTACCGAATCCACGCTCAAGAGCTGGCTCTCTCTCCAACTACACTTTTGAGAGTTATGAGGAAGGACCTGAAGCTGTTCCCATTTAGAATTTCAACTCACCATGTGCTGCAGCAACAGGTCAAAGAGAAGAGAATCGAGATGTGCGACTGGCTGAATGAAAAGCTCAAGCAAACTCCCAACTGGCTCAATCACATTTGGTTTAGTGATGAAGCACACTTTCATCTTAATGGGGCTGTTAATAACCACAACAATGTGTTTTGGGGAGAAGTGAAGCCAGAAGAAATCAGTGAGAAGCGCCTCAAAGGTCCGAAGGTCACTGCATTTGTGGCGTTCAATGCAAAGCACGGTCTGCTGGGACCTTACTGGTTCGAGGAAAATGGGCGCACCGTTACCATCAACAGTGAACGTTATATCGCCATTCTTGATCAGTTTCACGGTGACCTGACTCAGAAGCTAACCCAAGGACAGTTAAGGCTTGCTTGGTTCATGCAGGATGGTGCAAGACCTCATACAGCCCACGCATCATTGGATCATCTCAGGGGACTCTTCCGGAATCGTCTCATCAGCCTCAACACAGATCATGAGTGGGCCCCCCACAGCCCTGACTTAAATCCACTTGATTTCTGGTTCTGGGGAGCAGCAAAGGGGAAGGTCTATGCCAACAGACCTCAAACACAGGCTGATCTAAAGCAGAATGTGGCAGCTTATGTAGCTGAAGTTTCCGCTGAAATATGGAAAAGAGTTGGCCAGAATTTCTGCGTCCGCGTGAAAGCATGTTTCAACAGAAATGGGGCTCATATCGAGCATGTGGACTACCAGAAGTTTGTTTGACTTTCAGACATAATCCAACCTTATTGACTTTATGTATCTTGCGTATTAAGCTTGTTATTCAAAGTCTGTCTGAATAAAGACCAATCAAACTAGTTACATCTTTTTTGGAGCTCCCTGTACATACATATACCAAAGGCCCTCTTCCCCCTTACACGGGAGGTAGCCAAAAGACAAAAGCACAGAAACCATTCCCACCCATTCCATCCCCTACATACCTCACTCCTCTCCACTCTCTTCCCTCCCTCTTATCTTGGCACCTCCTGGATGACGGGTCATCCCTGCATCTTGTCCACTGCCCTGGGTCAATTATGATAATATTCATATATAATGCATTGGTACTTTTCCCAGTACCTTTATCTTTTACCAGGATCTACGGGACCGCATTTTGAGTTATTTGAGTGCTCCTCCGATCTATTATGAACGTGGAATCTCACATTCCCATTTGTCTCTCTTTCCGACGCTGCCCGACCTTATCAAGTGAACCACCGCAAAACCGTTTTCGAGGTTCCTGCTGATCGTCTAGGAATTTTCACTCTGTCGCGGTTACGAGTATTTTGATCTCATAAATCTTCGCTTGACGGCTCGACGCTGCGTCAGTCAAGCATTAGGAACCATTCTTTGACATGCCTATTTTTCAGTCAAGAGATTTGAGTATGTACATACACACACGCACACACACACACACACACACACACACACACATTATCATTATTTTTTCATTGTTACTATGATCATAATTATTATTATCATTATTATTATTATTATTATTATTATCATTATTATAATTATTATTATTATTATTATTATTATTATTATTATTATTATTATTATTATTATTATTATTATTATTATTATTATTATTATTATTATTATTATCATTTTTATTATTATTATTATTATTATTATTATCATTATTATTATTATTATTATTATTATTATTATTATTATTATTATTATTATTATTATTATTATTATTATTATTATTATTATTATTATTATTATTATTATTATTATTATTATTATTATTATTATTATTATTATTATTATTATTATTATTATTATTATTATTATTATTATTATTATGTGAAATGGGGTAGGAGTATGACAGAAAATTTTGAAAGTAATAAAAAGATGTTTTGGAAAGAAATTAAGAGAGGAAGAGGAGGCGAATCAAGTAGGGAAGAAAAGGTAAAAGGTACAGATGGAGAGTTGATAATGGAAGAGATGGCAGTGAGGGGAAGATGGGCAGAATATTTTAGGGAGTTGCTAAATGTGAAGGAGGATAGGGAAGGAAAGATAGCTGCAGTGGGAAATACGAAGAAAATGAGAGTGATGAGTGAGGAGAACGGAGGAGAAATAAGGAAGGATGAGGTGAAGGCAGTTGTAAAGATGATGAAAGCAGGTAAGGCACCTGGTCTGGATGGATGTCATGCAGAATGTCCGAAAAAGGGAGGTTCAGTGATGGTGGACTGGTTGGTGAGATTATTTAATGTTTGCTGGAGAGAGGGTAAAGTACCGGAGGACTGGAGTAGTGCCTGTATAGTTCCTCTTTACAAGGGAAAAGGGGACAAGTGTGAATGTAGTAATTTCAGAGGGATTAGCCTGTTGAGTGTAGTAGGGAAGGCTTATGGGAGAATCTTAATTGAGAGGATTAGGAGAGGAACAGAAGGAGTAATTGGTGAGGAACAGTGTGGATTTAGGACGGGTAGAGGTTGTGTAGATCAGATCTTTGTGGTAAGACAGATATGTGAGAAAGCTATAGGAAAGGGGAAGGATGTTTTTTTGGGCCTTTATGGATCTGGAAAAGGCTTATGATAGGGTAGACAGAAAGGCACTGTGGGAGGTTATGCAGATTTATGGGATAGGAGGAAAGCTTTTGGGAGCTGTCAAGAGTTTTTATGTGAGTAGTAGAGCATGTGTTAGGATTGGAAATGGAGAGAGTGAGTGGTTTGAAGTAAAGGTGGGACTTCGTCAAGGATGCGTTATGTCGCCCTGGCTGTTCAACTTATACATGGATGGGGTGGTGCGAGAGGTGAATGCTAGGGTAGTGAGTCAGGGATTGGAGATGGTTAAAGAAAATGGAGAAAAGTGGGAGGTGAGCCAGCTGTTGTTTGCGGACGACACTGCGCTTGTGGCAGGGTCAGAGGAGGGATTGAGGAAGCTGGTGGCAGAGTTTGGGAGAGTATGTGATAGAAGAAAGCTAAAGATAAATGTGGGTAAAAGTAAGGTGATGAGATGTACAAGGGGTGAAAGTGGCAGTAGACTGGAAGTGAACATTAAGGGAGAGCGACTCGAGGAAGTGGATAGTTTTAGATACTTGGGTGCAAGTGTAGCAGGAAAAGGTGGAGTGAAGGTGGAGGTAGAATG
>NC_134804.1:13613023-13623023 GCF_046742065.1 Oratosquilla oratoria | reverse complement strand
TAGCTAAAGTACGAGGGGTGGGGGGGGGAATAAGAAGGACGATGATACGGTGTGTGAGTCATGTACATTTGAAATATAGACAATTATCGGAATCTGGTTCGCCCCGTTTTCTCCTGCGCCGTAACTTCTCGTTCAGCTTCCGCGCAGCACGAGGCTGATTATGGCAGACACATAGACGCTGCCCATGGAGATGGCCACAGACCTGCAACCGCACTCCACCTCCAAAGTTTAATGATTCGTTTTTTTTTTTATTTTTTTTTTTAAGTGGGTGGGTTATATCTCATTCGGTCCAGTTGGCTAGGACTGGAGATTAAATTTGTACGTGTGTTCGTGAGTGTGTGTGTGTGTGTGTATTCACCTCGGATCTGCTGCAGTCTCTCTGTCGAGACAGCCAGACACCACCCTACGGCAGTGAGCACAGAGCTCATTATTTGCCGATCTCTGGGTAGGTCTGAGACCACTCACACACCACACACCGGGACAGCAAGGTCACAACTCCTTGACTAACGTCCCGTACCTACTCACTGCTAGGTGAACAGGGGTTAGACGTGAAAGGAGACAAACCCAACTTATCTCCGCCCGGCCGGGGAATCGAACCCCGGTTCTCTGGCTTGTGAGGCCAGTGCTTTACCAATCCGCCACCGAGCCGTGTGTGTGTGTGTGTGTGTGTGTGTGTGTGTGTGTGTGTGTGTGTGTGTGTGTGTGTGTGTGTGTGGGTGGGTGGGTGGGTGGGTGGGTGGGTGTGTGTGGGTGTGTGGGTGTATGATTCACCATGGTCTTCGATTACGTGTTGGACTTGTGATCGACAGCTATTTCCCTCCCGGAAGAGAGCTCAGAGCTCATATATGACCGATGTATGGGCAATGCTGTGACCTTACACGCACACACACACACACAACTCCCCGCCCACGAGAGTTGGAATAATGACTCGCAACGCAGCGATACTGAAATTATTTCAGTCCTGGGCGGGATTCCAACCCGGACCGCCGTAGTGGCGTCCGTGAATGCTACCACTCTGCCATCGTGTGTGTGTGTGTGTGTGTGTGTGTGTGTGTGTGTGTGTGTGTGTGTGTGTGTGTGTGTGTGTGTGTGTGTGTGTGTGTGTGTGTGTGTGCGCGTGCGTGTGTATGTGAGTGTGTGCGTGTGTCGCGTGTACTCTCCGAAATGAGCTTAATTCATTTATTTCCTCCAGGAGTACAGAAATGATCAAAAGTTATCTTTGGTGGCACCATCGGAAATATGAGAGTCTCGCATCTTCTTGGCCGCGGATCGAGTTCCCTATTTCTCTTCAATTCCCAGCAGTGAATTATTTGACTAAGCAGTCCAAGTACATAAGGCAAGGGTGACGGCTTTGCATGGAGCTACGCGCCCCCTGAGTTATACAATTCTTATTTTTACTTTTTCGATAACCATCAAGGGTGAACATAGAGTACATCCACTTATGTAAAGTTTGTTTATTTCTGAAAAGACAACTTAAGCGTGACTAACTAGCTTGTGATTAGTTTAGGAATCGTAACTAATAGTTTCAATTTATTAGATTAAAATAAATAATAGTAATAAATTCTACCATTACAACAACTCGCTATATACTCTGCCAAAAGTATGATGCCACTCAGCTGGGTCACGTTCTTGGTGTTCTCACACACAAATTAAGCCGCATTCACACTATGGAAGCTTAAGGGCTTCGCCGTGCCAACGTAGTGCGTCCTGGGAAACCAACAATTTTCCCTGATTATAAACACTTATTGAACCAGACCTGAACGAAACTGAACAGTTTCTGACATACTTATAGCATATGTCTAGAAGTTTTCATTCACGTACACATGAAAGTCAGTAAACCACGACATGGGTTCCTTTTGTTGTTCGGAGAACATATAACGATACTGAATTTCACGCCATGTGTTTTGAAGCATCTCCCATGTTAAATATACGATTGCTTCCGGACATTACCCACCCCGTACAGAGGTTCATGATCTTCAATCACTGAAGGCAAGGATTACCGAAACAATCACATTTGTAACACTGGCGATGCTTCAAAACACATGGCGTGAAATTCAGTATCGTTATATGTTCTCCGGACAACAAAAGGACCCCATGTCGAGGTTTACTGAATTTTATGTGTATGTGGATAAAAACTCTTAGATATATGCTATGAGTATGTAAAAAAATATTGTTCTGTCTTGTTCACGTTTGGCTTACTAAATGTTTATAATCAGGGAAAGACTTTATGTTCACCCTGCATAATCTATACCACACAAACAACTTGACTCCTTCAACATGGTAGCATACTTTAGTGATTTTGTTCTTGTTAAATTCGGACGCTTTCCTGACTGGAGCCGCCCGAGGGGCCAACTGTGACCCGACGGGGCTTCGATTGACAGAGGTACTTTTCAGGCCGGAGTTCGACTCTTTGGGTCATATGTCCTGAGTGAGGACAAGATCCATAAAAATGGGTCAACGTGTTGAAGGGGGTAAGTAATGAAAACTTCGATAGGAATAGAACAGAATTTGTGTTTATGGTTGATTTTATTCAGATCGTGTCTTGTCCTGGCCACCAGAAGGAGATTTTATTCAGCTGAGGGAAGCAACCGAGGGCTTATCTTTATGAAGCTCTTAGCTCATGAAGTGTCTGAGAGTTTCCTTCTCTCTCTTCTGTGACTACAGATATTGACATCCGAACCATGTTAATGTGCCTTTCGTTGTCGAGTACGTAATTTATTCTTATGTACATCAGTTCTCTTGTAATTAAATGTGTTTTGTTTTTTTTGTAAATAAAACAACAGCGAAAGGTATCATTTGCACAGTTCAACTTATGTGCCGTGGCTCATGTTTGGGTATCATTATTGCACGAACCGTCGTGGCACCTTCAGCTTCGAGGTCTCCTTGTAGCTCCCGGGTTTAAACCCCACAGACTACCATCAGCCCTATCTCTCCGAACACATAGGGCAAAGGTGACGACTTCGGCTTCAGGTAAGTGGTTCCCTGGACAAAATACACAACTGGACGTTTTCGTTCGATAGGATATAAGATATGAAGCTCGCCATGAGATCGTATTGGCAAATCTAGATAACTTCGCCCGACCTTAGTAGTCATGAATGATCGACAAATGAGAATTCAATGCCGCAAGAATGTATCCGCTTTACTCATGATTTAAAAACTTTCCTCAGGTGATTTACCAAGCATTAATCATTATGCTCTGTGTCTTGTTGATGCACTCCCAGCTTCTTTAGGATCATCATGCGAGCTATGTAAACTATCTACTCATCTATTTACTTATGAATTATTAGTTATATATAAGGTTTTCTGTAAATTGTTAAATTCCTAGATCGACGTTTATATTCATTATTATTATTCGAATATTTAAGCTATCATTGCCACAAAGTATTAACTCATTACCATTGCTCCCCCTACTATCCCCATATATCATGTAATATGGATTATTGCGAAATATTGTTGACCGTCAAATGCCCACTTTTACTTCTAGGTAATTTCATTCAGCTGAGGGAAACCTTTCGAGCCTCATCCTTTTGAACATTTTATCTATCCTCACCTGAATAAAATCAATTGGCATTGTTTGATGGAAGCTTTGAAATGAATAGAGTCGCTTCAGCTGAACCAGGGTAGGACTTTGAAGTGGGTCATTGAAGCTAAACCATTCAACTCGTTGTTCATGTTTGAACAATAATCCGAGAGCCGTACAAAAACTCACAATCAAATTTGGAACAAAGGGACACCTTACTTTTTGGGTTGGAAATAACGTGTATTTCACGAAAGTATTTGCTGGCCCATCATTAATATTCGTTTCTAAGAGTTATCCGCTAGGGGGCGCTCTTTGGAGGTCAAACTAACATTTTATTTTATTTACTTACAAGCAGCGGCTTCGCCGCACCCGGCTACGCCGGGTTGCTTGGCCTGCGGCGCTTGCTCGCTTCGCTCGCGGGCATTGTGGTTGTTAAAATGTATCTCTAATCACTGGGACCCATTCAGTGTTGTACAAATACTTTCCCGCGTTCGTATACTTCCAATTATACTATCATAGTGGAGATGGGTTGAACGCTTTCACGTTAAACGCTTTACTGTTCGAATAAAACGCAGGGAACTTGTGTCTGTGCTCATTTCTGAGTCTAGCAGCTAACTCTTTGTTCTCTTTAAACTCCTTCTTGGACACACCCTTAGTAGCTGTCAGCCACTTCCACAAATGCCTGGATCTTCGCATATAAGCGGCATCGTTTTTTTCCCGCCATCTTTATCGCCGATTCTTGATATATGTTAGAAAAATGCCTTAACGACTGATGAGATTTTTTATATTTGAGATTTTAGAGATCTACGGTTTCGGGAAAATAGACGGAAACGTTTTATAGAAATATTGATTATCTGAAAGTTCCTGTGGTCGGCTTTCGCACGATTCTTAACGAAACTCCTGTAGGCTGAGAAGTAATGGCACGTAAACGCCTTATCGCCGATTCTTGATATGTTAGAAAAATGCCTTAACGACTGATGAGATTTTTTATATTTGAGATTTTAGAGATCTACGGTTTCGGGAAAATAGACGGAAACGATTTATAGAAATAATCATATATTATATTTATTTATTTATTTATTTATTTATTTATTTATTTATTATTAGGAAGAGTTAAGGATGTACATGTGCTAAGGGGAGAGGGTGGGGGAATATCAGATCATTTTTTGGTGGAAGGTAAGCTGAGAGTGGAGGATAGATGGAGAAGAAGGAAAGGGACAAAAGGTAGGGAGGTTCTTAGAGTGAACTCCTTGAATGAAAAGGAAAAGGAGAAGGAGTACGAAAAGAAGCTGAAGGAGGAGTGGGAGGGAGTAAAGGATAGAGCAGAGATGGGTGTGGAGGAGGAATGGGGATGTTTCAAGGAGGGAGTCTTAAAGTGTGCAAGGATGGTGTGTGGAACAAGAAGGACAGGGGGAAATAGAAGAAAGGGTAGTGAATGGTGGGATGAGGAAACAAAGAAGGTTGTAGAAGAGAAGAAGCGAGCATTCACAGATTGGTTACAAAAGAGGACAGGGGAGTCATATGAGACGTACAAAGAAAAGAAAAGAGAAGTAAAGCAAAAGGTAAAGGAGGCAAAGAGGAGAGCAGATGTGAAATGGGGTAGGAGTATGACAGAATTTTTTGAAAGTAATAAAAAGATGTTTTGGAAAGAAATTAAGAGAGGAAGAGGAGGCGAATCAAGTAGGGAAGAAAAGGTAAAAGGTACAGATGGAGAGTTGATAATGGAAGAGATGGCAGTGAGGGGAAGATGGGCAGAATATTTTAGGGAGTTGCTAAATCTGAAGGAGGATAGGGAAGGAAAGACAGCTGCAGTGGGAAATGCGCAGAAAATGAGAGTGATGAGTGAGGAGAATGGAGGAGAAATAAGGAAGGATGAGGTGAAGGCAGTTGTAAAGATGATGAAAGCAGGTAAGGCACCTGGTCTGGATGGATGTCATGCAGAATGTCTGAAAAAGGGAGGTTCAGTGATAGTGGACTGGTTGGTGAGGTTATTTAATGTTTGCTGGAGAGAGGGTAGAGTACCGGAGGACTGGAGTAGTGCCTGTATAGTTCCTCTTTACAAGGGAAAAGGGGACAAGTGTGAATGTAGTAATTTCAGAGGGATTAGCCTGTTGAGTGTAGTAGGGAAGGCTTATGGGAGGATCTTAATTGAGAGGATTAGGAGAGGAACAGAAGGAGTAATTGGTAAGGAAAAGTGTGGATTTAGGACGGGTAGAGGTTGTGTAGATCAGATCTTTGTGGTAAGACAGATATGTGAGAAAGCTATAGGAAAGGGGAAGGATGTTTTTTGGGCTTTTATGGATCTGGAAAAGGCTTATGATAGGGTAGACAGAAAGGCACTGTGGGAGGTTATGCAGATTTATGGGATAGGAGGAAAGCTTTTGGGAGCTGTTAAGAGTTTTTATGAGAGTAGTAGAGCATGTGTTAGGATTAGAAATGGAGAGAGTGAGTGGTTTGAAGTAAAGGTGGGACTTCGTCAAGGATGCGTTATGTCGCCCTGGCTGTTCAACTTATACATGGATGGGGGTGGTGCGAGAAGTGAATGATAGGGTAGTGAGTCAGGGATTGGAGATGGTTAAAGAAAATGGAGAAAAGTGGGAGGTGAGCCAGCTGTTGTTTGCGGACGACACTGCGCTTGTGGCAGGGTCAGAGGAGGGATTGAGGAAGCTGGTGACAGAGTTTGGTTGTGAATGTGATTGAATAAAGCTACAGATAAATGTGTTTAAAAGTAAGGTGATGAGATGTACAAGGGGTGAAAGTGGCAGTAGACTGGAAGTGAATATTAAGGGAGAGCGACTGGAGGAAGTGGATAGTTTTAGATACTTGGGTGCAAGTGTAGCAGGAAAAGGTGGAGTGAAGGTGGAGGTAGAATGTAGATTGAGAGAAGCGAGTAAATGCCTTGGTGGTTTAAAGAGTGTAATGAGGAATAGACATTTGGGAATGGATGCGAAGAGGAGACTGTATGAAGGAGTGATTGTGCCAACAGCACTGTATGGGGCAGAAACGTGGAACATAAGAGAAGAAGAGAGAAAGAGTTTGAATGTGTTTGAGATGAGGTGTCTGAGAAGTATGGTGGGGGTTACTAGGCTGGATAGAGTGAGAAATGAGGAGGTGAGGAGGAGAACAGGGGTAAAAAAGGATTTGGGAGATAGGGTTGATGAAAGAATATTAGGATGGTTTGGACACATGGAAAGAATGAGTGAAGAAAGACTAGTAAAAGAGGTATGGAAGGTAGATGTGGAGGGAGTGAACATGAGGGGACGTCCTAGGATGAGGTGGATGGATGGGGTGAAGGGGGCTTTGGGGAAGAGGGGAATGTCTGTTGAGGAAGGAAGGGAGGGGACGGAAGACAGAGGTGAGTGGAGAATGGTTGTATATGGATGATGTTGTGACTGCATGAGGAGGAATGGGCGGGGGGGTGGGGGTGGGGTAGTATGTGTGAGTAATTTTTGACGCAGCCCGAAGGGATTTCTCCCCGTCCTCGCCTTATATGCAAAGGGGGACGGAGAGGGGGGGTCGCCGATTAAATGAAGCGGCCTTGCTGTGGATGTACTGTGTCTTGCGACACTGCTTCTGACCCAGGGCGGTGGGCAGGGTGCAGGGATGACCCGTCATCCAGGAGGTGCTCAGATGAGAGGAAGGGTGGGAGGGGTGTGGAGTGTATTTAGGGATGAAATGGGTGGGAGTGTTTTTATGCCTTTCCCTTTTTTGGCTACCTCCCTTGGAAGGGGGAAAAAGCCTTGGTATATGTATGTATTTATTTATTTCATTTTTTTTTTTTTTTTTTTTTTTAGACTTGTGAAGTAGGAAGTATATGTTATCAATCTGTCAAGACCAATTTGTCCTCTACCGACATTGAAATAGTGTAATAACGTAATATATGTAATATATTTAATGATAATGAACTACTTTTTTTAACTTTAAACGCGCATGCTGTTCAAAGCAGTCCTTGCATGGAGGTACTTGTCCAGACTGGACTGCCCCCTTCTTCGCTCGCCACATGCTGAACCTCAGGGCATTCATATCCGTCTCCGGAGTCCTGGCTGCACACAGGCGACGGGTAAATGATTCCATTACCGACAATACGTCCATTTTGAGGGACCAGGTTTCGGCTAGAGCTGCGAAAGCATTGCAGAACATCTATTCTTTTCACATAATCTTGAGACTTTTGATTTTGCATACACCAGAAAAGGCACTAACCGTATCGCACCCCGTGTATGCATGTAGACCGGGCAAGGCCAGACAAAACTTCATCCCCCATCATTTCTGCCATTTTTTTCAATGCTAAAATCCTAATCCTGCCCTTAGCAGTGACGCGCATGTGCAGTTTATAGGGTATCCTCCTGCAGAAGGCCAAACACAAGATCAAGACATCAGTGTCATCTGATACTATGACGACCGACTTGCACTTCGAATTTTCGGCATGAGCTGCATGTAACAACATCCGCGTATCAGCTTCTTCCTGGTTTGATGGAAGTTGTTCAACATCCAGTGTAACTCCATCCTCTGCAATCCTTAAGCGCTTGCTACATACGTCACGAACATCTTCCCACCAAGTTTGTCCTGTTTATTCTGCCAGTCCTGGGCAAAGAAATGGGTAAGGTTTTCCCTTTCTAGCGGAACATGCCAACAAACAGCTCCAGTTCTTTATTCTACGTTTGGGAACGATGACAGAAAACAGGACTCCTTGAGATGAACCACACTTTACTCGTTCTGCGTTCTTGATGGAGAAATCTCGATAGATATCGAAGACCACGTCAATGCGTTTGTTGCTTGGGTAGGTCTGCAAGACGGTTTGTAACAACTCCTCGGATACGTCTGCAAATGTTCGGTTGTCACCACTCCTCTTCTGGACCAGGGCCATGACGTCAATGATAGACGCGCATGGTAACGCGACGTCATTTGCATGAGACACATCCTTATCAGTGTGCCTTACTAGTTTTGCCTTGTCTGTCTTTTTCAATGTCCCGTCATTGTTTGCCAATGACCACGGTATCGGACCCTACGGATGTTTTAACTCGTTTTCTATCTCCAGCTTTCTGCTCTGTGCTATGAGTAGCATTCTCCCGAACAAGTGATGATCCACTTGGAGCATTGTTACCTTATCTGTTGCCGCAGCCTTTTTCTTCAAATTGTTCACATGGTCGGTGAAATGGCAAATGAACTTGAATATCTCTAAGTGTAGCGTGTTAAACGTAGGGTTACACAACCCCGAAAATAGATACAGCTTAGATAACACGCTTTTAGAGAAAACTGAGTGCGAGAGAGACTTGGAAATTCTAGTGAGTCCGGACCTTAAAACCAGGAAACAGTGCATTAGCACCAGGAATAAAGCTAACAGAGCATTAGGTTTCATTACTAGGACGGTAACTAATAGAAGTGCAGAGGTAATTATTAAACTCTATCTAGCGATAGTTAGACCCATCCTAGACTATGGGGTACAGTTTTGGTCTCCGTCCTAGAGAACTGACATCAATTCACTAGAATCAGTACATAGAAGATGACCAAAATTATACATAAACTCAGAAATTTACATTACGAAGAGAGGCTTAGGCACCTTAACTTACACTCTGGAAAGAAGCAGAGTGCGGGGTGATCTAATAGGGATGTTCAAGTGGATCAAAGGCTTTAACAAGGGTGATGTAAACAAGGTTATCATATTGAAACAACAGGGCAGGACTCACAGTAATGGCTATAAACTGGACAAATTTAGATTTAAAAAGGAAATAGGCAAGAATTGGTTTACTAATAGGGTGGTCGACGAATGGAATAAACTTAGCAACCATGTAGTAAGCTCTAAAACTATCAATTGTTTTAAGAAACGATTAGACAAGTTTATGGATGGGAATGGCAGGTGGTGATGGATACGGAGCTGCCTAGTGTAGGCCTTGTGGTCTCTTGCAGTCTCCTTCATTCTTATGTTATGTTCTTATGTTCTTATGTTCACTTGTAATGATGCGAATGTCTTCAGCTTAATCTTTGGCAATGGATCGAAGAAGGCAGGTGGTGATGGGTACGGAGCTGCCTAGTGTAGGCCTTGTGGTCTCTTGCAGTCTCCTTCATTCTTATGTTATGTTCTTATGTTCTTGTTTTCACTTGTAATGATGCGAATGTCTTCAGCTTAAGCTTTGGCAATGGATCGAAGAAGGCAACACCCTTGGGTAGATGTTTGTTTACAGAATCTAAATACGCCACTTGTCCCTTTTCCTTAGTATCTAGATCTCGTTTGACATCCTTCGAGACTGCCCTGCCAGTAGAAACACAAACGTGTTAAATGTGAATCTATCTAGAAATAAGTTCTATGAGGTAGTCGCAAAAGAGGGACATGCTATAATATCGTATTACATTCCATTCCATTATGTCTGACTTTTTTCGCAAATTGACTCCATTGCCTGAACCGAGGACATGGGCCAATTACCTGCGCGCATACACATTACAGTTCCATTATATCTGTACCTGATTGTCACATTATTGGGGCTG
>NC_134804.1:13563023-13570523 GCF_046742065.1 Oratosquilla oratoria | reverse complement strand
GTTTATTTTATTCTATTTCTATTCTATTTCATTTCACATTATATCTTATTTATTCTATTTATCTTATCTTATTTAATTTATTTCATTGATCTAATCTATCTTATTCGACTGCACGGTAAATCTCGAGTTGAAAGTATAAGACTAATCCATAACATAACCTACTGGAATTTGATTTGAGTTTATTTTACTTTTTTATTCCATTTTACGTTTTATTTTACATTTTGTCTTATTCTATTTCATTCATTTTATTTATCTTATTCATTTTGTTTTATCTATTTTATTTATGTAATATATCTTATTTGTTTTGTTATTTCATTTATATTATTTCACTTCATTTATTTGTTTTTCTATTTTGTGTAGCAGATTTATTTTTTCTCGAAGCCTCGTAAAGACGATGGTGGGGCAGTAATACCCCCTTCAATACAGCAACGAGACTTATGGATTTTATTCTGGCGAAAGTCTGGCAATTATTATCCAGCTGAAGAGACCCCCAGCAGGCAGAACAAAATCCATGAAGGACGTCACTGTGTTGAAGGGGTCAAGTCGTTCATATGCTTAGCAGCTTATTCCCTCTTGGCAGCATAATCAACCCGAATAAGAGTCGACCTAATATGGTAGAAAGAGAAGAAAAACTGTGTTACGTGTGGCTGGTAGTGGGTGGGTGTTGTTGGAAGAGCTGACAGTAAATTCTGTTACAAACTCTCCAGATTTTGTTTTGGCTGACATCAGACGCTTTTATTCAGCTGCGGGCTGCATCTCGTGCTGAAAATTGGCTGACGCGTCAGTCTTGGAAACAGTGACTTCCTCTAATAATTTTCCTTTCCTCCAGTTATCACCAGACGATCCTATTCAGTCAGCTGAGGGACGGGCCCAAGATATACTTTTGTCATATACGAAACAAAAAGAAAAGTAGAAAATTTGTAAGATGTGTTATCGTGCTACAAAGGATACTGCAGCGCTGCATTACCGTGTCTGAACCTGGGATTGTGAGTCCACGTCTGCCACGGGTTCATAACCACGTGGTCGCGACCCAAATCAGGATCGCAAGACGGCTTCTGAGTGTCATCGAATGGTCTGGAATGAATTAAATAATAAACAAATTAATTAGATAAATAGATAATTAATAAATATATAATAGATCAAATAAATGAATTTATATATATATATATATATATATATATATATATATGTATATGATATATACATATAATATATATATATATTTATATATACATTAGAAAATGTAGGGTTACCAAGAATAAAGAGGAAAAACATACCAGAACAATTGACAAGTTCAACACCGCTCTCCATTTTTAAGTTAATTTATGTTTTTCATTTAAAGCGTTGCTAACATTATCTAGATTGGTTTCTCTTACTAGCAATTCCTCGTCTACTGTTGAATTACATTCCCACGAGCCAAAAACAGATCTTAGCCTTCGGTCAATTCGTACGATGATTTTTCCCCATTGATTATACTCCACATGAGTCGATTAATATTTTTCTTCAAAGACATTTGACTCACCGGTGAATTACACACCTGAAGAAAAACACCACTGACTCAAGATAATGTCTGCTGACGAGAAGAAATAATATTGTCGAAAGAAAAGATAATTTCGACTCAAAGTTAAGATGGTCGAATCTGACAAAAATTATCGTACCAAAGAATAGAAATCCACGATTCTTTCGTTCGTGTAGAGACAACTAAATATTCAGCTCTATCAATCCGCTTATGTTTTCTCTTAGCCTTTAATCTGGAAGTGGTAGTACCTTCCCTTTACTATCCTTTCTTTAGTAATGATATACGGGTCCTATGCCAGGCTATTCCCTTTTGTTTCAGTCCTTAGCCTCCCTTTCATGCACGTTGATATGCGGGCGCTTTGCACAGCTGCATCCTTTTGTTTAAGTCGTGGCCGCCCTTTGTTACGCGTAGAAAAATATATATCGTGATTTAGAAAAACCTCTGTGCCGTGTGATTTCCATCGAGTACAGCAGTGGCGAGTATGATTGATGACGAGTGATTTAGGTCGAGATAGCTTTGGTCCTGTAACATGGAGATTGCGGGGTCGGGTGCCCCTCCACAGCTGACTCAAATCGTCTAAAGAAAACCAGAAAGAAATATTAAAAGCTGCATTCTCCGGTAAAGGTTAAATTCTAGATATAAATCACTCTCTCGTAAAGATTAGATCGTAAATATCATTGCATTCCTGGTGCCGCGAGGCTATTTTATTCGTCTCTGTTAAAAAGAAAAAAGAAAATAATCGTTGCGTCGTGGATATCAAACATCGCTTCTTCGGTCTACCAGTACAGGTTCTGACAGGTCTTCCAGTGAGTGTTGAAAATTTTATCGAATATCTTTAGCTGTTCTAGAAAAAAAAAAAAAATCCTCCCCCTATCTCTATCTACCTACCTACCTACCTATCTATCTATCTATCTATCTCTCTCTCTCTCTCTCTCTCTATATATATATATATATATATATATATACATATATATATATCTGTCTCTATCTCTCTCTCTCTCTCTCTCTCTCTCTCTCTATATATATATATATATATATATTTTATATGTATATATATATATAAATATATATATATATATCTGTCCCTCTTTCTCTGCTTCTCTCTTTCTCTCTCTCTCTCTCTCTCTCTCTCTCTCTCTCTCTCTCTCTCTCTCTCTCTCTCTCTCTCTCAATTCAGATCTCAGTTCTCAGATAATAGGCTTACAATTTGTTTACACTAACATACATCTCATTCCTCAAGGCAACATGAAAATGTTGGTGCTGTACATGGTCAGTGCGTCTCTTACATATCCAGTATTTCTGTTTCTCGATGCCCGGCCTTAACTTGTGATACACGTTTTCCAAATCCACGCACAAAGGCGCCTCCGTCCATATACGTGCGCGATTCGAATTAGCCGACTCCACCTTCCCTACCCCTTCAATACGGTGACGCACATCACAGCTTCTGCTGGCGAAAAACATCACTCGGTTTTATTCAGCTAAGGAGGTAACCTTGCCCTGAATAGGACATTCATCGATCAGAACCCCAATTCCAGACCGGGACTCCGTCCTTAATTTGAATTAAATCGTCAAGAATTTGCTGTAATGATACTTGTCCCCGCGTCTCCGTGTTGAAGGGATGGGATGAATTCTGAACAGGATCCCCACTTGTTAAACTTGGACAGCAATTAGCCCTCGTTGCCGTAGTCGTGGAACAACATGTGGATCAGGTACAAGCGTCTGTGTGCTCCGGAGGGAGGGGAGGGGGCATCTTACTCTCTTCAGCCGAATGGGCCGCTCCTGATGGCGTGTAATTACAGGTGACAGTATTTGTGACCAGACTACACAAATGAATAGGCAGTAACGGTCTCACTAATAATAGTATTGCGAAGCGCAGAGGCTGGAATAAATAGGAGAGACAGCCCTAGCTACACTAGCAGCTGTTATATTAGTAATTGTAGGAGCCTTTGTAGTAGTAGTTATTAAGGTTTGTAGTAGTAATATAAATAGTAATAGAAACAGGAATAGTAGCAATAGTATTAGCAAACATTAACAGTCGTGTATTAGCAATAGTTGTATTTATAGTGTACCTATAGTAGTAATAGTATAAGTAATAGTAGATGTAGTTTTGAATTGGTTGTTTCGTTGCTGTAATCGCATTAGTTCACATGGTTGGATGGGTGTTTCGAAACCTAGAGAATTAATAGAAGTATTAATAGTAATCGTTGTTGGTATTGTTCGTGATGACGTAATAGCACCCGTATGGGATCTTGACAGGCAATATTTAGAAAAACTTGTGACACCCCTACGGACCAGAAGCACGTAACACCCTTTTATGATTGGAGACTGATCTCCGGTGAAGGAAGAATGGTGTTCACTTTCAATTTCTCTTTTCCTTCTTTTCTCCTACGCTCCTTAAAAATGACCTTTACCACTTCTGTGACTCCATCTCTCCTGTCAGATACTGTTTCCAAGGACCGAAGTCAAAAGCAAAATACAATATCGTTTCTATAATAACATGTGTACCATATGGCTTGGGAGGTATTTCATACAAACAGTATTGGTAAAAGTTGTAGTTTCAGCAGTAGTAGTAGTAAAACAGTAGCACTAATAGTAGTAGCAGTAGTAGTAGTAGTAGTAGTAGTAGTAGTAGTAGTAGTAGTAGTAGTAGTAGTAGTAGTAGTAGTAGTAGTAGTAGTAGTAGTAGTAGTAGTAGAAGCAGTAATAGGAAAAAAATAGTTGTGTATATTATTTTTAAAAAAAAGTAGTAGTAGTAGTAGTAGTATTCGTCATATTAAAGCCACATTACGTTGAGTAGGCCAAAAATATCTTTAAAGATAGTGAAGTGAACGTAACTCAGGAGAAAGACATCTCGGTGCAGTGATCGGTTCTGAATCCTTAAAAAAGCAATATAGCAACGACAAAGTTAACGAATGGGTGGCTGAGACTAAGCCACTAGCCAGCTTTGCAAAGACTGAACCGCAAACGGCATATGCCGCATTCATATATGGTGTTAAACGCAAGTAAAATTACATCTTAAGGACGGTACCGAACATCATCGAATTACCAAGTCCTCTTGAAGAAACCATCAGAAAAGAGCTAAATCCGGCCATCACTAACGGATGGACACCAAACGAAAAGGAAATGAAAACTAATTGAGCTTCCACCAAGAATGGGAGGGCTAGGCATCTCAAACCAGCCTAACTTTTCCATCATAGGACACCAAAATTCCCTGAAACTCACGTCCTCCCTGACAAACAACAATGTGGATGAAATCAGAGAAATTAGAATATATCAAAGGGCAGGGAAGTGAGACAAAAGTAGGAGCTTTGCACCTTATTAGATCAGCTATCGAATCATATGAAAAGAAAGATAACAATGGCACAGGAAGATAGGGTGTCCAATTGGCTGACAGCACTACCAATCACCGCAAAGGTATTCAACCTAAACAAAAGAGAATTCACGGGCGCCATTGCCTTGAGGTATGGATGGCCATTAAATAGGCTGCCTAACAAGTGCTCCTGTGGTACACAGTTTGATCCAATCCATGCCATGATATACAAGTAGGATGGATTCATCTGCATGAGATATGACGAGAAAAGGGATCTCACTGCCCAAATGCTTAGGGAAGTTGGCAAGGATGTGACCATTGGACCAACACTACTTCCCCTAGGAGGGTAGAACTTCAGACACCTCACTTCCAACACATCAGACGAAGCACGAGTGGACGTCAGCGCAAGAGTTTTCTGGACACGGGGACATATGAATATTTGACCCAATGGCCACCTGTTACCATGACCTAAATAAGGTGCCCCACTCCCGAAATGAGAATGAGAAAATCAGGTAGTGCGAGAAACGTGTACAGAATATGGACCAGGGCTCATTCATTCCAATAACTTTCACGATTTCAGACGTGACAGGTCCAAGGGCAAAGACATTCTACGCTCGTCTAGCATAGGTGATGGCAGAAAAGAAACAACAACTAAAGATCAGTATTGTAGCGTGGATGAGTTATAGACTTTCATTCTCACTGTTGAGATATGCTCTCCTATGCCTGAGAGGTACCAGGTCACCATCCCCTAAATCAGCAGACACACAATGTCTCGATTTTGAGAAAACTGTAGTAGAAAGAAGGATAAATGAACTTTTGTATTAGACCTCATTAAAGTTAATATGAAATATAAAAGGGCAGTCGATCACAGTCATTGGTGAAAGAGGGGCCAATGAAATGTGTCTGTGGGAGACAAATCTTGACTGCTTTCAACGCACCATTCCATGAGGATGGAGGTCATTGAAAAATTTATAGATAAATAAATAGTAGTAGTAGTAGTAGTAGTAGTAGTAGTAGTAGTAGTAGTAGTAGTAGTAGTAGTAGTAGTAGTAGTAGCTGCAGTAAAAAAGTTTGTCTTCGAATGGCAGTACAAGTATAGGTAGTAGTAGTAGTAGTAGTAGTAGTAGTAGTAGTAGTAGTAGTAGTAGTAGTAGTAGTAGTAGTAGTAGTAGTAGTGAAATCAGTAACAATCATTTTGTAAATAGTGTATTAGTTGCAGCAGTAATGATAGTAGTAACTGTAGTAGAAGTGGTAATAGTGGAGGTACTTTAGTCGTATTACTATCCATTTTTGGGACAGTAGTTGTAGTAGTACAGCTATATTTAAGTCTTTCAACCAATCCATGGTTTTCAATATGCAGATACATTTATTGTTTATTAATCCATTAATCTATATAGCATCTACCTTACGGTATAAAGTATTTTTATGTATAGAAAAATACTTATAGAGCTTAATAGCAAATATAGCCTATGTGTAGATGAATAATAGGTGGTTGAAGTACTTTTGCACGTGGCTGTACATATTCCCCCATTCATTAGCGTTGCCCTAATATGGTTTATTGTAGACAACGTCCATGCCAAGGGCATTTCGTTGCAATTATCATCAGAGCCTAGATGGATTTAGATCACCCAAGGAAAGCCATCAAGCCACTTAAGGACTAGAATATTGATGTCAGCGCTCCCAATGACTTTAGACACGAGAACACACATGTAGTTTATGATGATTAGTGTTTGTTTAGAATGACAAGTAAAATAATGGCCCCCCTTTCGTTACAGAAGGGAACATGAACGACTAAGTGGAATAGACTTGCAGCAGCCAGAATAAAGGGATAAACGTGCTGCGTAGGGGGTCATACCACGTTAGCTGGGCAACTATTCATTAAATGTATGTTCTCTATACCGATAGAGACCCTCCTTTTAGCACGGGCTGTAGTTAACAACAGCCATCATTTCATGGCCGGTTTGGGGCCAAATTATAACGCTACGTTTATCATGCAATGTCACGCGCGCACACACACACGTGTATAAACGCACAGATGTGGACACACGCGCACTCGCGCGCGCAGTAGTGGCGTTCGAGACTGCTACTACGGCGGTCCGGGTTCCAATCCCGCCCAGGTCTAAAATAATTTCGGTATCGCTGCACTACGAGTCGTTACTCCAACTCTCGTGGGCGGGGAGTTGTGTGTTGGTGTGCGTGTAAGGCCACAGCATTACCCATAGACCGGTCATATATGAGCTCTAAGCTCTCCTCCGTGAGGGTAATAGCTCTCGATCACGAGTCCAACACGTGATCCAAGGCCATGGTGACCATGGTGATTCACACACACACACAATCACTCACATTCACACTCACACTCACACTCACACAATCACTCACACTTACTCAATCACACACACACACACACACACACACACACACACACACACACACACACACACGCACGCACGCACGCATACATTAACTCACTTCACTCTCACTCTCTCACTCTCTTTCCCTCTCTCTCTCTCTCTCTCTCTCTCTCTCTCTCTCTCTCTCTCTCTCTCTCTCTCTCTCTCTCTCTCTCTCTCTCTCTCTCTCTCTCTCTCTCTCTCTCTTTCTCTCACTCTCACTCTCACTCTCACTCTCTCACTCTCTCTCTCTCACTCTCTCACTCTCTCACTCTCTCTCT
>NC_134804.1:13548023-13558023 GCF_046742065.1 Oratosquilla oratoria | reverse complement strand
ATAACTGTTCTTTTTCGTTTCCTTCCTCGTACCCTTGTATTTCTCTTATCCCAATTTAGTAAGTCTTCTCTATCAAGGATTTCCATGCCTCTTATGATTTTATATATAGTCAACAAGTCACCTCCTTCTCTTCTTTGTTCCAGAGTCGGTAATTCTAGTTTTAACAGTCTCTCTTCAGATAACAGTTTTGAAAGTGTTAAGACCATCTTCGTGGTTGCTCTCTAGATTATCTCAATTTTCCTTATATTATTTTTTGTACTGGGTGACCATAGTTTCGCTGCGTACTCCAATTTAGGCCTTATCAATGTGACTAGTTTTTTCTTTACCATTTCTTCGTCCAAGTAGGCAAAGGGCGCTTTTATTGATCTTGCAAGTTGTAGGTTTCACCGACAAATTTGTTTATCTGTTTATCTGGGGAAATGTCCTTTGTGATGATTACTCCTAGGTCTTTTTCAGATTCCACTTTCTTTACTTTCTTTGCGCCAAATTTATATTGTCTTTATATCCTTTTTCTCACTTTTTCCAAGTTCCATTATGCTACATTTCTTAGCGTTGAAGTCCACTTCCCACTTCTGACTCCATTCCCAAACCCTGTTCAGATCTCTCTGCAGTGACTCACAATCCGTTTCAGTACTCACTGTCTTCAACAATTTTGCGTCATCTGGAAAGATGTTCATGTAACATTCTACACGCTCATCCATGTCATTTACATAAATAGCAAACATTATTGAAGCCAATACTGATCCCTGTGGAACTTCACTAATCACCTCTTTCCAAGTCGAACTCTTATCTCTGAGCACTACTCTCATTTTTCTTCCATGCAAGAAGTCCTCCATCCATTTAATTAGAGTACCTTGTATCCCTTCTATGGCTTCTAGCTTTCTTAATAGTTTTTTGTGTGTTACTTTGTCAAAACCTTTTTCTAAGTCTAGGAAAGTACAATCAGCCCATCCGTCCCTCTCTTGTATTATATCCAGGAGTCTTGACTGGAAACATCAAATTTGTGGCACATGACCCTTCCTATCTAAATCTAAATTGTCTCGAATTTAGTATATTGTTTTCCTCAAGATATTTTATCCAATTATTTTTGATAAAATTTTCACAAATTTTGGCTACCGTGCTTGTAAGGGAAACTGGTCTGTAATTTGTTGGGTCGTCTTTGTTCCCTCCTTTATGTATTGGTAATTTTCCTCTTTTTTTTTTTTTGGCGGGGGGGGGGGGTATTTTTCCTTCTTTGAGTGAGCAACATATCATGTTATATATTTTGTCTATTAGTCCTTCTTTATTTTTATTTATTTTTTTTTTAGTATCCAGTTTCCGATTCCATCTGGGCCGTGCGATTTCCTGACATCAATATTCGTTATTTGGTCCATTATTTCTTTTCGTGTTATTACTATTTCCCTCGTGTGTGTGGGGGGGGGGGGTCCTCACCTCTCTCCCTTCATCCCGATGTTGTACATTTTCTCTAGTGAAAACCGAATTGAAGTGTTTGCTCATGACTCCAGCCATTTCTGTATCTTCTGTGTATTCTATATTCCCTTGGCGTAGTTTCACTATATCGTGTGTGCGTGTGTGTGTGTGTGTGTGTGTGTGTGTGTGTGTGTGTGTGTGTGCGTGCGTGCGTGTGTGTGTGTGTGTGTGTGTGTGTATGTGTGTGTGTGTGTGTGTGTGTGTGTGTGTGTGTGTGTGTGTGTGTGTGTGTGTGTGTGTGTGTGTGTGTGTGTGTGTGTGTGTGTGTGTGTGTGTGTGTGTGTGTGTGTGCACGCGTGCGTGCGTGCATGTGCCTGTATGTGCGTTTTAGAGAAAACATGCACACACATATATACACACATGCATACACAAACACATATACATGCATGCATACACACAAGTATGCACACACACACACACACACACACACACACGCACACACACACACACACACACACACACACACACACACACACACACACACACACACACACACATATATATATACACTGACCCAACCTACATGAGAACTCGACACAAAAAAAAAATACAATGGACTGTAATTCTTCCATTATATCAGACATAACACGGCATGCCACACCTTGATCACGTGACACATCTCAGCACATCATAGTTCCCGACAGAACACCCTCGAGATGATGTAGCACAATGCATTCCAACCTATTCCCCAATAACAAATACTGTCCTTTGATTTAGCACCACCCTGTATGCCAACAACTCAGAGTACACGACGATATATCCTGTAATACACCATCAGACCAGGAGGTTCCTGAGACTCCAAGGTCTTCCAAGGCTCGTAAAGACCCACCGCCACGTTTAACAACTCCCACAACTCCCTGGGAACTCCTCTCGTCCTTCAGCACGACCTGGGAGGGGTTTGAAGTCTATCTTCAAGGTACCACGTGCTGGGAGAAAGATTACGCGTTGATACTAACTTTTATAATTATCTCGTTATTGCGCCCTTTTGGCCGCCGCCTCTGCAGCCGCCGCTTGCTTGGCCGACGCAGTAAAATAAGGGATGCTAGTAGACGTACTTGTAATGGAAGTAGAAGATGCAGCGGAAGAAGTAGTAGTAGTAGTAGTAGTAGTAGTAGTAGTAGTAGTAGTAGTAGTAGTAGTAGTAGTAGTAGTAGTAGTAGTAGTAGTAGTAGTAGTAGTAGTAGTAGTAGTAGTAGTATTGGTAGTATTGGTAGTATTAGTAGTAGTAGTAGTGGTGGTGGTAGTAGTAATAGTAGTAGTAATAGTAGTATTAATAGTAGTAGTAGTAGTAGTAGTAGTAGTAGTAGTAGCGCTAAACCTTGCCGACACAGAACACCGAAACTCCATGAAACTCACGTCCTCATTGACAAACAACATCGTGTCACAAGATCAACGGAAGGAGACTATCATAGAGGAGGTTAGGGAAATTAGAAGAAACATTTCAAAGGGAAGGGAGGAGAGGCAGAAGGAGGAACTTCAAGCACTTCTAGCTCGGCTATCGAATTATATAAAAAGAAAGATAACAATGGCGCAGGAAGTTGGGGCGTCCAATTGGCTGACAGGTAGTTGGCTGACAGCACTACCAATCAGGGCAAAGGGATTCACCCTAAACAAAAGAGAATTCACGGATGCCATTGCCCTGAGGTATGGATGGCCATTAGGAGGGCTGCCTAACAGATGCTCCTGTGGTGTACAATTTACTCCAGACCATGCAATGATATGCAAGCAAGGTGGATTCATTTGCATGCGACACGATGAGGTAAGAGATCTCACTGCCCAAATGCTTCAGGAGGTGTGCAAGGATGTGACTATCGAACCAACATTACTCCCACTAGGAGGGGAGAACTTCAGATACCGCACGTCCAACACATCAGATGAAGCAAGAGTGGATGTCAGCGCAAGAGGTTTCTGGACACGGGGACAATTGGCTTTCTTTGACATGCGAATATTTGATCCGATGGCCCCCTGTTACAGCAACCTAACTATTGAGGCATCCCACTCTCGGAACGAGCATGAGAAGATCAGGATGTACGAGGAGCGCATACATAATGTAGACCAGGGCTCATTCACTCCTATAACCTTTACGACTTCAGGTGGGATGGGTCCTAGAGCAAAGGCATTCTACGCTCGGCTGGCTGAGGTAATGGCTGAAAAGAAACAACAACCAAAAAGCAGCATTGTTTCATGGATGAGATGTAGACTATCATTCTCACTCCTAAGATCAGCCCTCTTGTGCCTGAGAGGTACCAGGTCCCCACCGCCCAAATCAACACATATACAAAACCTGGATTTTGAGCAGACGGTGGTTGACAGTAGGATAAATGAACTTTTGTACTAGGCATTATTAAAAATAAATAAATAAATAGACAAATAAAAGGGTCGTCGACCACAGTCATTGGCGGGAGAGGGGCCAATGAACTGTGTCTGTGGAAGACAGACCCTGCTGCTTCCACCACACAGTTCCAATAGGATGGAGGTCGTAGTATTTGGAAAAAAAAAATAGTAGTAGTAGTAGTAGTAATAGTAGTAGTAGTAGCAATGGTAGCAGTAGTAGTAATAGAAATGATAGTACTAATAGGAGTAGTAGTGGTGCTAGTGATACTACCCATACTACCTAGTAGTAGTAGTAGCAGTAGTAGTAGTAGTAGTGGTAGTATTTCGTATCAATGCTTCTACCTTTGGTGACAATATCTCGCCGGAGGGGTGGAATCACACAAGTGGTAGAAGACGTGAAGGTTAAAATGATCAAGATTTGTCTTGAGTGGAAATGAATATCCAAACCTATAAGAATGCTGGTTCGTAGAACTTAAGTTCCCAAAAGAATTGACCGCACTAGAATTATGTAGACTAGACTTTATACAAGGTAGTAGCAGTCGCAGTAGTAGTAGCAGCATAGTAGTAGCAGTAATTATAGTTATAACAATAACAATACCAGTAGTAGTAGTAGTAGTAGTAGTAGTAGTAGTAGTAGTAGTAGTAGTAGTAGTAGTAGTAGTAGTAGTAGTAGTAGTAGTAGTAGTAGTAGTAGTAGTAGTAGTAGTAGTAGTAGAAGAAGAAGAAGAAGAAGAAGAAGGAAGAGGAAGAGGAAGAGGAAAAGAATGATAATGGTTTCATGACCACAGCCAAAAGTGGGAGAGGTCCAGTGAACCGAGTCAGAAAGAGAGAAAGTGCCATTTCAAAGGACATATGGATGGAGTTTGTAAAACATTTCATGAAAAATACAATAGTTATCGTGGTAGTAATAGCAGCATTAGGCCTGTCAATGAAGAGAGTAAAAGTGACACTAATAATAGTAAAAGTGGTTATTAATGCTGGCAGTGGAAGTACCTTTCAAGCAACAACGTAAGTAGTAAAAGAGGCAGTCATTCTCAGCGGAGAACCAATCTCGCTCCCAGTTGTAGCTGTCCAGTTTTGAGTACCAAGAGTAATTTCCAGTGACGTCAGTAACCGAAGAAGTCTCATGAGTGATGGAGAGTCCGGTTCTTGCAAGCAATGTCCATAGTTACTGCAGAGGCAGAGGGAGGAAATATTGCAAAATTTCTAACAATACGTCTTTTTTTGTATACTTGTATATGTATATCTTATTGTTACCTTTGTTGATTCCCTCATTCCCCAGACTAGCAGTGGACCTGTGGTTAGAGTAATATGTCAACGTCTTGTATTTTGTACATTTGGAATGATTCCTACGACCGCCGACATATATTCATATATTTTTTTATTCCTATGTCTATTTACCCTGTTTTCAATTACGTTCATATTTGTTCATTTCCCATTATTTACTTATTCATTTACTTAATTATTTATTTACTTATTTATTTATTTTTCTATTTATCTATTTTGAAATTGTTGCTGCTTAAAACAGACGATTATATGAAGATAAGTATTCAGTTCAGACTCCGGCCTGGAGAGGGTCTCGATCGATCAAAAGCTCCTTCAGGCCGGAGGTAACGTCACTAAACTGCACAGATTCGTCTGTCTTAGTCTGAAATGAAACACGTAATATATCATTGCTCCGAAACTTTGAAGTCATATTTTATTCTTCTACTTCGTCTATTTACCTTCTACTTTATTCCACTTACTATTCTCTCCCATGCCTTCCTCCTAATCGTCTTACAGTCTTCCTCTCCTTTATCCTCTTACTTCTGCCTTCTTCCGTCCCCCTACCTATCCAACTCTCAAACGCTTCCTTCTTCCTCCTCCTCCCCCTCTTCTCCTTCTTCTTCCTCTTCCTCCCCCTCTCCTCCTTCTTCTTCCTCTTCCCCCTCTCCTCCTCCTTCTTCCTCCTCCCCCTTCCCTCCCTCTTCATTCCCCTCCCCCTCTCCTTCTTCTTCCTCCTCCCCTTTCCCTCCTTCTTCCTCCTCCCTTTTCCCTCCTTCTTCCTCCTCCCCTTTCCCTCCTTCTTCCTCCTCCCCTTTCCCTCCTTCTTCATTCCTCTCCCCCTCTCCTCCTTCTTCTTCCTCCTTCCCCTTCCCTCCTTCTTCATTCCCCTCCCCCTCTCCTCCTTCTTTCCCCTCTCCCCCTTCCCTCCTTCTTCATTCCCCTCCCCCTTCTTCCGTCCCCCTACCTATCCAACTCTCAAATGTTTCCTTCTTCCTCCTCCTCCCCCTTCCCTCCTTCTTCGTTCCCCTCCCCCTCTCCTCCTTCTTCGTTCCCCTCCCCCTCTCCTCCTTCTTCTTCCTCCGCCCCCCTTCCCCCTTCTTCATTCCCCTCCCCCCTCTCCTCCTTCCTTCCCCCTCTCCCCCGTCCCTTCCTCTTCATTCCCCTCCCCCCTCTCCACCTTCTTCTTCCTCCTCCCCCTTCCCTACTTCTTCATTCCCCTCCCCCCTCTCCTCCTTCTTCCCCCTCCCCCCCACACCCTGGACCTTTTCTCTCTTCTCCAGGACTGGGGGCCCCCCATGAAGCACACCTCCGCCCGCCCTGGGGGGCCCCGGTTAGGATGCCACGGGGGTCCGCATCAATCTCCTCCTGCCTTCCTTCTCTTCCTCTTCCTCACCCTTCGCCTCCACCTTCCTCTTCCCGTCCCCGTCCCGCTCCCCCTCCCTGTCCCCTCTCCTGGCCCCTCTCCTGTCCCCTTCCCTCTCCCTATCCCTGTCCCACCCACTGTCCTCCTCCCTGTCCTCCTCCCTGTCCTCCTCCCTGTCCTCCTCCCTGTCCCCCTCTTTGTCCCCATCCCTATCCCCATCTCTATCCCCATCCCCCCTTTCCTGTCCCCCCTCCTTGCTCCCTCTCTATCCCCTTTCCCCGTCCTCCTCCCTGTCCCCCATCTCTATCCCCTCTCCATCCCCTTCTCTACCCCCTCTCTCTATCGTTCTCCTTGCCACCCTCCCTAATCCGTTCCCTATCCTTTCCCTTTCCTCCACCTTCCTTCTCTTCTCCCTCTCCCTCTCCCTTTCTCTCTCTCTCTCCCTCTCTCTCTCTCTCACTCTCTCTCTCCCTCTCCTCTCTCTCTCCTTCCCTCTCCACGTTTTTCTTACCACGCTGCCTGCTCCTCTGCCTTGCCCATCCTCCTCCTCCTCTTCCTCCTCCTCCTCCTCCTCCTCCTTCCCCCCTCATCTTTCCTACCTCCTATTCTCCTCTTTATTCTTATCCATGTCTTTCTTTTCCTCCTCCTTGTCCTCCTACTCCTACTCCTCTCTCTCCTTCTTCTCCCTTCCCTTTCCTCTTCTTCCTCCTCCCCCATCCCCTAAGTCCTCCTCTTCCTTCTCACCCTCATCTTTACCCTCATTCTCCTCCTCCATTCATCTTCCTCAACGCTTCCACCTGAACCACATTGTCATCCTCTTGTGTCCCTCGACCATCCTCCTCCAAGCAAGTCTTCCTTTCCTTCCTCCTTTCCTTCCTCCTTCCTTCCTCCTTCCTTCCTCCTTTCCTCCTTCTCTCCTCTCTTGTCCTTTGATGTCTCCCCCTACTTTCTCACCTCTTTTGTCACTCTCCTTCTCCCCTTCTTCTCCATCTCCTGCCCTGTGCTTCGACCCTCTTACCCCTTCCTTCCCTCCCTCTCTCCCTCCCTCCCTCCTTCCCCCTTTCTCTTTTCCTCCTTCCCTCTTCCATGTCACTGACAGCTTGCTGTTCTTTCCTTCTCTCTTCTTCACGTTTCCTTGTTTTTACTCTTTCTCTCTCTCACTCTTTTTTCTTGTCTACACACATACCTGTGTCCTCTTTCTCTATACATGTCTTTCATGGTTTTATTTGTTTGTTTTTCTTCACTTTCTTATATTTTGTAAACCATATTCTCTTGCCATATTTATTTATTTATTTGTTCGTTTCTTTATTTATCTATATTTGTTTATAAAATATGTGTTTAGTTTACTCATTTAGTGATATATATTCTAATCGTTTAGTAATATGCTAACTTATCTGTTTAGTTATACATTTATCTATATGTTTATTCATTCATTCATTCGTTCACTTACTCAGTTGTTTTTTATTAATTCATATATACATTTTTATTTATATCAGTTTATATATTTATTCATTAGCGTATTTTCATTTATTCACATGAATACATATATTTATTCATATCAATTTATCAATCTATTTATTTATTCATTATTTTCATTTATCTATGTATCTATCTATTCATTCATTTATTTGTTCACTTACTTATTTATTAATCTATTTATCTATCCATCCATCCATCCATCCATCCATCCATCCATCCATCCATCCACTGACACACTATAACGTCATTTTCCTTGATGAAATGCCACCATATGGATTTGCCCTGAAACTATGGGTGTACATCCACCTTAGGGCATCTAGTGAATTTTCCAATGCTTTTGTCACATCTCCAAGGCATCTCTTGTCCTGCCACAACTAATAGCATCATCTCTATTACTGACTTTACCACTCCCACTACTGGTTCCACCACCACTATCACCACCACTACCAATACTATCACTACCACCATCATGCCGAAAGAAGACCTTCAAGTCCATAACAAGGCTGGAAGGAAAGTGAAGGTCAAAATGAGAATTACGAATATCTTGGTTGACAACACTGACACGGTAACGCCATTTACAGGTCTTAGAACTGAGACCAGACTGTTTCATTCAGCTGAAGGGAGATGTTTCTTTTCTATCTTCCTACTGTCCACCCCCCCCTCCCATTTTCGGCGTGAGAACGGCCCCTCGGAACGAATAAAGGCCGTTCTAGCTTTACACATGACAACAAAGATCTAACCAACTTCGTCGTTATGTTTGACTGAAGCCTCCGGAGATGGTTTTCAGCCGCTCATCACTATGGGTCTTCTTTCAGTAGGAAATTGGAGTCCTTTTCTGGGGTGGAAAGGGATGAGGGAATCAAACATGGATGTTTCGTTGTTGTTGTTGTTGTTGTTGTTTGGTTGTTGTTGTCTGTTGTTGTTTGTTATATGTTGTTTGTTTGTTGTTGTTGTTGTTGTTTGTTGTGTGTTGTTGGTTGTTGTTGGTTGTTGTTGCTAGATGTTGTTGTTGTTGTTGTTTGTTTTGTTTGCCATAGTTTGTTTGCTATAGTTTGTTGCTATAGTTTGTTGCTGTAGTTGTTGCTGTAGTTATTGTTAGCTATAATTGTTTTTGTTGTTGTTTGTATTCCCTGATGAAAACTCTCTGGACAGAATATGACGAAACCTGCCCCCCCACATACCCTTGGGTCCAGCCTCCTAACTTTAAGAATGGGAAGGTCATTTGTGGACCTAGTCCTACCTGGAGATTCCGCCATGGAACCACAACACGGAGGAGTCATTGTACAAGATAGTCAGTGCATAAGATATTTCCTCCTCGCCATTCATAATTTGTACCTTTTAGGTCAGGAGGTGGAATGCAATCCAACATTGTCGTGGTTACAGGGGAGTTTTACTGCCAGGTGGATCGTATTACCGCTTCCACAGCTTCTGTTGGTCTTACTCTTTAAGAACAAAAGTGACACTTACCTCTTCGAGTGTGACTAGTCATGGTGATATTTGTGGTGATGATGTAGGTGCTCGTCGGCATTGTCGGTATCATCGTCATCATCGTCGTCGTCGTCGTCGTCGTCGTCGTCGTCGTCGTCGTCGTCGTCGTCGTCGTCATCATCCTCATCATCATCATCATCATCATCATCATCATCATCATCATCATCATCATCATCATCATCATCATCATCATCATCATCATCATCATCATCATCATCATCATCATCATTGTGTCATCGTCATCGTCATCACCACCACCTCCATCATTATCATCATCATCATCATCACCCACCACTATCATCATCATCATAGTCATCATCATCATTGTCATCGTCCGTATCACCCAACATCATCATCATCATCATCATCATCATCATCATCATCATCATCATCATCATCATCATCATCATCATCATCATCATCATCATCATCATCATCATCATCATCACCACCACCACCACCATTACCACCATCATCATCACCACCACCACCCTCTACATCACCACCACCATCATCATCATCACCCTCACCATCACGCATAACTAATGATGGCAACGGTAATGGTTGTGGTGTCCATGGGGGTGGAAGGGCTCCCTCGCC
>NC_134804.1:13535634-13538134 GCF_046742065.1 Oratosquilla oratoria | reverse complement strand
TTCAGTTCCCATTATTTACTAATTCATTTACTTAATTATTTATTTACTTATTCATTTATTTTTCTATTTATCTATTTTGAAATTGTTGTTGCTTAAAACAGACGATTATATGAAGATAAGTATTCAGTTCAGACTCCGGCCTGGAGAGGGTCTCGATCGATCAAAATCTCCTTCAGGCCGGAGGTCACGTCACTAAACTGCACAGATTCGTCTGTCTTAGTCTGAAATGAAACACGTAATGTATCATTGCTCCGAAACTTTGAAGTCATATTTTATTCTTCTACTTCGTCTATTTCCCTTCTACTTTATTCCACTTACTATTCTCTCCCATTCCTTCCTCCTAATTGTCTTACAGTCTTCCTCTCCTTTATCCTCTTACTTCTGCCTTCTTCCGTCCCCCTACCTATCCAACTCTCAAACGCTTCCTTCTTCCTCCTCCTCCCCCTCTTCTCCTTCTTCTTCCTCCTCCTCCCCCTCTCCTCCTCCCCCTCTTCTCCTTCTTCTTCCTCCTCCTCCCCCTCTCCTCCTCCTTCTTCCTCTTCCCCCTCTCCTTCTTCTTCTTCCTCCTCCCCCTTCCCTCCTTCTTCATTCCCCTCCCCCTCTCCTTCTTCTTCCTCCTCCCCTTTCCCTCCTTCTTCCTCCTCCCCTTTCCCTCCTTCTTCCTCCTCCCCTTTCCCTCCTTCTTCATTCCTCTCCCCCTCTCCTCCTTCTTCTTCCTCCTTCCCCTGCCCTCCTTCTTCATTCCCCTCCCCCTCTCCTCCTTCTTTCCCCTCTCCCCCTTCCCTCCTTCTTCATTCCCCTCCCCCTTCTTCCGTCCCCCTACCTATCCAACTCACAAATGCTTCCTTCTTCCTCCTCCTCCCCCTTCCCTCCTTCTTCGTTCCCCTCCCCCTCTCCTCCTTCTTCTTCCTCCGCCCCCTTCCCCCCTTCTTCATTCCCCTCCCCCACTCCTCCTCCTTCCCCCTCTCCCCCTTCCCTTCTTCTTCATTCCCCTCCCCCCTCTCCACCTTCTTCTTCCTCCTCCCCCTTCCCTACTTCTTCATTCCCCTCCCCCCTCTCCTCCTTCTTCCCCCTCCCCCCCACACCCTGGACCTTTTCTCTCTTCTCCAGGACTGGGGGCCCCCCATGAAGCACACCTCCGCCCGCCCTGGGGGGCCCCGGTTAGGATGCCACGGGGGTCCGCATCAATCTCCTCCTGCCTTCCTTCTCTTCCTCTTCCTCACCCTTCGCCTCCACCTTCCTCTTCCCGTCCCCGTCCCGCTCCCCCTCCCTGTCCCCTCTCCTGTCCCCTTCCCTCTCCCTATCCCTGTCCCACCCACTGTCCTCCTCCCTGTCCTCCTCCCTGTCCTCCTCCCTGTCCTCCTCCCTGTCCCCCTCTTTGTCCCCATTCCTATCCCCATCTCTATCCCCATCCCCCCTTTCCTGTCCCCCCTCCTTGCTCCCTCTCTATCCCCTTTCCCCGTCCTCCTCCCTGTCCCCCATCTCTATCCCCTATCCATCCCCTTCTCTACCCCCTCTCTCTATCGTTCTCCTTGCCACCCTCCCTAATCCGTTCCCTATCCTTTCCCTTTCCTCCACCTTCCTTCTCTTCTCTATCTCCCTCTCCCTCTCTCTCTCTCTCTCCCTCTCTCTCTCCCTCTCCCTCTCCTCTCTCTCTCCTTCCCTCTCCACTTTTTTCTTACCACGCTGCCTGCTCCTCTGCCTTGCCCATCCTCCTCCTCCTCCTCCTCCTCCTCCTCCTCCTCCTCCTCCTCCTCCTCCTCCTCCTCCTCCTCCTCCTCCTCCTCCTCCTCCTCCTTCCCCCCTCATCTTTCCTACCTCCTATTCTCCTCTTTATTCTTATCCATGTCTTTCTTTTCCTCCTCCTTGTCCTCCTACTCCTACTCCTCTCTCTCCTTCTTTTCCTTTCCCTTTCCTCTTATTCCTCCTCCCCCATCCCCTAAGTCCTCCTCTTCCTTCTCACCCTCATCTTTACCCTCATTCTCCTCCTCCATTCATCTTCCTCAACGCTTCCACCTGAACCTCATTGTCATCCTCTTGTGTCCCTCGAGCCTCCTCCTCCAAGCAAGTCTTCCTTTCCTTCCTCCTTTCCTTCCTCCTTCCTTCCTCTTTCCTTCCTCCTTTCCTCCTTCTCTCCTCTCTTGTCCTTTGATGTCTCCCCCTACTTTCTCACCTCTTTTGTCACTCTCCTTCTCCCCTTCTTCTCCATCTCCTGCCCTATGCTTTGACCCTCTTACCCTCTCCTTCCCTCCCTCCCTCCCTCCCTCCCTCCCTCCCTCCCTCCCTCCCTCCCTTCCTCCCTCCCTCCTTCCCCCTTTTCTCTTTTCCTCCTTCCCTCTTCCATGTCACTGACAGCTTGCTGTTCTTTCCTTCTCTCTTCTTCACGTTTCCTTGTTTTTACTCTTTCTCTCTCTCACTTTTTTTTCTTGTCTACACACATACCTGTGTCCTCTTTCTCTATCCGTGTCTTTCATGGTTTTATTTGTTTGTTTTTCTTCAC
>NC_134804.1:13513134-13523134 GCF_046742065.1 Oratosquilla oratoria | reverse complement strand
CCCCCTTTGGGTTCCCTTTGCCCCCCACTGGCCCTTTTCTGGGACCCTTTTGCCTCTACGCTATCAAGACTTCCCGGTCTTCTGCATTATTGTCTTTCCGCCCTCTTCCATTTTTTTTTTTTTTCTTTTTATTAACTTCCTTTTCCTACCATTTTCTTCTTTACCCTCACCCGGCCTTGTCGCTTATTCTCACATGTTTTACTCTTCGAAGTTGTCAAGGTTTCTTCCCAGTTTTGGGTTAACTACATCTCCTCCTCCTCCTCCTCCTCCTCCTCCTCCTCCTCCTCCTCCTCCTCCTCCTCCTCCTCCTCCTCGTTCTCCTGCCCTTCCTCTTCTTCTTCTTGTTCCTCCACCTCCCCCTTCTGCTTTTCCTCCTCTTCCTTCTCCTCTTCCTCCTCCTCCTCCTTCTCCTCCTCCTCCTCCTCCTCATCCTCATCTTCATCCTCATCCTCATCCTCATCCTTCTCCTGCTTTTCCTCCTCCTATTTTTCTTCCTCCTCCTCCTCCTCATCCTCCTCCTTCTCCTGCTTCTCCTCCTCCTTCTCCTGCTTTTCCTCCCCCTTCTCCTACTCCTTCTCCTCCTCCTACTCCTCCTCCTACTCCTCCTGCTCTTCCTCCTCTTGCTCTTCCTCCTTCTCCTCCTCCTCCTTTTCTTACTTCTTCTGCTCTTCCCCCTACTTCTGTTCTTCCTCCTCCGTCTCCTCTCCCTCCTCCTCATTTTCATCTTACTTCTGCTCTTCCTCCTCCTTTTCTTTCTCCTCCTCCTGCTCTTGTTCTTCCTCTTCCTGCTCTTCCTCCTCCTCTTCCTCCTCCTCCTCCTCCTCCTCCTGCTCTTCTTCCTCCTACTCTTCTTCCTTCTTCTCCTTCATCTATTCCTTCTCCTCCTCCTCCTCCTCTTCCTCCTCCTCCTGCTGTTCTTCCTCCTCCTGCTATTCCCCTTCTGCCTCCTCCTCTTCCTCCTCATCCTCTCCTTCCTCTTCCTCCTCCTCCTCTTGCTCTTCTTTCTCTTGCTCTTCCTCCTTATCTTCCTCCTCCTCCTCCTCCTCCTCCTCCTTTTGTTCTTCTCCCTCCTGTTCTTTTTCCTCCTTTTCCTTCTCTTCCTCCTCTTACACTTCTCTTCCTCCTCTTCTTTCTCCTCTTCCTCCTCCTCGTCTTGCTCTTCTTGCTCCTTACCTTTCTCCTCCTCCTCCTCCTCCTACTCTTCCTCTTTTCCCTTTTCCTGCTCCTCTTCCTCTTGCTCTTCCTCTTGTTGGTCTTCCCCTTCCAACTTCTCTTCCTCCCCCTGTTCTTCTTCCATCTCCTCCTCTTCCTTCTTTTCCTTCTTCTCCTCCTGTTCTTCCTCCTCCTGCTCTTCCTACTCTTGTTCCTCCTCCTGCTCTTCCTCCTCCTACTCCTCTTCCTCCTCCTTTTGCTCTCCCAAGACCGAGTCTAACATAAATACAAAGAATCGCCAAAGGCAATGGTCTAGGATCTCTTGGTCCTCACAAAACCTGCATTTAGTTCCAGATTCTTGCTGGTAAATCCTTGGACTATTACTATTATTGCTGTTATTGTAGTCGTTATTGGTATTATCAGTAATCATCATCGGCTATCATCATCGGATATCATCATCATCTATCATAGTCATCATCATCATCATCATCATCATCATCATCATCATCATCATCATCATCATCATCATCATCATCATCATCATCATCATCATCATCATCATCATCATCATCATCATCATCATCATCATCATCATCATCATCATCATCATCATCATCATCATCATCATCATCATCATCATCATCATCATCATCATCATCATCATCATCATCATCATCATCATCATCATCTTTACCTTCATCATCATCAGTTATCACACCATCATCATCAGGAATTCTTTCTTTAATGCATGCTTTGTTAAATGCGATAACAGTCAGGCAATGATTGAGTATAATGTGAGCTTTCTCAAGGTTCCCAGGATTTTTTTTTCTCTCTTGTGGAAGGTTGAAGATAATGTTGCCAAAGGCTCCACAGACCATCATTATTGCTGTCGTTTCGTTGCTTCCGTTCAGCACTTTCTACTTTAACGTCACCACCAGCACTGTTCGAGCAATGCACACAAGTATTGTTGTCATCGTTTAGCGATATATGCGCATTCAGATATATTCAACAGCTGTTATACAGCAGCCTAAATGCACAGAGTTGCTCTTTTTTAATTATATTTGTCACGGTGCAGCTGCACACCTACTCAATGTCAACTTGTGCTACTGGTCATTTCCATTGTGCAACTGTTCCTTCATTAACACTCTCTATACAATACTTGTTTTCCTCAAGCAGCTGCTTATAGGTGTCGTAGGCTTTCCTTGCAGCTGCATCAACGTTCACTCTCTTGCTAATTGTGACCAACACCCCCCACGCAGCTGTTCATACACAACTCATACTCTTGTTACTAATAGCCACTAACCTGCAGACCTTCCAAGCTCACACCATTTACTGGAGTACTAGTTGGTGCCAACATACAGCTGACTAAACAGGCAGCACACCGCCATTGCAACAATGTGACAGCTCTGACATGAAGACCCCCTTTGGATCGACATTTATGTTCAGCTTGTCCAAACCGTACTATCACCCTCTCCCCTCTCCACCCTCCTTGTTTTTGTATCCACGTTCTGAAAACCCTCACCCATCCCATCTCGAAAACCCTGAAGACTCTTCTGGTATCTACCGGAGACTCTTTCGAGAGCAGTCTTCGTGCTCACACGCAACTTCGAAGGAAGAGACTTATATGTTTATATGTGTATATGCTTATATAGATTTATATATGTATGTATGTATGTATGTATGTATGTATGTATGTATGTATGTATGTAAGTATGTATGTATGAATTTATATATGTATGTATATATCTATGTAAAGACACCCTGACAGGTTTTAGGAGAAGTAGAAGGAAAACACACAAGTAGAACAAGAGTTTATTCTTTGACTAGTTTCGCACTATGGTGTTTCTTTCTGAAGAGGCACCACAGTGCGAAACTAGTCAAAGAATAAACTCTTGTTCTATTTGTATGTTTTCCCTCTACTTCTCTCATTTATATATGTGTATAGGTATACATGTATACATTATACATGTGTACATGTATTAATGCATCTATTATACATGTGTACATGTATTAATGTATCTATTATACATGTGTACATGTATTCATGTATCCATTATACATGTGTACATGTATGCATGTATATATTATACATGTGTACATATATACATATATCTATACATGTATAGTATATATGTATTCATGTATACATGTATATATGTACAATATATATGTATATGTATATGTGCATATGTCGATATATGTACAGGTGTATATGTGTATACAAGTGTATATGCATGTGTAATTGTGAATATGTATCATGTGTACATGGACGTATATACAGGTGCCTTTAAGTTTAGATGTACATACATGTATACATGCATACATATATATTAATATGCATGTGTATATGTGTGTATGTTTATATGCATGTATACATGTATATAGGTAGGTAGGTATATTTGTATGTATGTGCATGTATGCATATATGTATGTGTATTCATGTATATTAATACATAAATACATATGTGTGCATGTGCATACATATATTATGTATGTGTGATCGCGTTAGTGTATGACTTTTAGTATATGCGCATGCTATCGTGTGTGTGTGTGTGTGTGTGTTTGTACATATAAGACAGTGTATGTGTATGTGCATATGTGCTTGTATGTGTATTTGTGTGTGTGTTTGTGTATGTGTGCGTGCGTGTGTGTGTGTGTGTGTGTGTGTGTGTGTATGTATATGTGTGTGTGTGTGTGTGTGTGTGTGTGTGTGTGTGTGTATGCGTGTGTGTGTGTGTGTATTCACCATGGTCTTTTGGATCTCATGTTGGACTCGTGAGAGCTCGTGAGAGCTCAGAGCTCGTATGACCGATCTATGGGTAATGCTGTGACCTTGCACGCACACACACACCCAACTCCCCGCCCACGAGAGTTGGAGTAACGACTCGAAGTGCAGCGATACTGAAATTATTTCAGCCCTGGGGAGGATTTGAACCCGGACCGCCGTAGTGACAGTCGGAGACTCTACCAACCGCGCCACAGTGTGTATTTACCTAGTTGTATTTTGCGGGAGAAGAGCTATGCTCGTAGGGACCGCAGTCATATCTTTCCGCATCCAGTTTTTTCTTAAAGTCGTGTATAGTTTTAGCACTCACTGTTTTCTCTTTCAATTTATTCCATGTACCTATCACTCTATGTGGAAAGGTATTCTTTTTCAGATCTCTTCCGTAACTGTCCTTCTTAAGTTTCTTCTTGTGTCCCCTTGTATTTCTTCCGTCCCATTTAAGTAGATCATCCCTGTCAAAGATTTCCATCCCTTTCATAATTCTCTATATGGATATCAAATCGCCTCTTTCTCTTCTTTGCTCCAGAGTTAATAAGTTTAGTTTGTCCAGTATATGTTCATATGTCAGCATACTGAGTGTTGGTGCCATCTTTGTTAGTGCCCTTTGAATTCTTTCTATTTTTTTTTTTTTTTTTTTTTTTTTTACTGGTGTCCATAGTGCCGCTGCATACTCCAATTTTGGTCTTATAAGTGTAGGATTTTCTTCACCATCTCCTCGTCCATGTAGTCAAAGGCCAATTTCATTGATCTTATTAAGTTGTAGGTTTCTCCAACTATTTTGTTTACATGTTTGTCTGGTGTCATGTCATTTGAAATTATCACTCCTACGTCTCTTTCTGAATTTACTTTTGTAACTTTTTTTGTTCCAATTTTGTATTTACCGGATATTCTATTTTCGCTTTTTCCAAATTTCATTATACTACATTTTTTAATGTTGAAATCCACTTCGTTCTTTTTACTCCAATTCCAGACTTTGTCCAGATCTCCCTGAAAAGATTTGCAGTCTTCTTCGTTACTCACTCTCTTCAATAGTTTTGCATCATCTGCAAAGAAGTTTATGTAGCATATAATTCCTTCATCCATGTCGTTTATATAAGTAGCAAACATTATCGGAGCCAATACAGAGCCTTGGGGCACTCCACTTATCATGTCTACCTATTTTGAGTACTTTTCTCTAAGTATCACTCTCATTTTTCTTCCTTTCAAGAAGTCTCTCATCCATTCCAATATTTTTTCTTGTATTCCACCTATTAGTTCAATTTTTCTTATTGTTTTTTTGTGTGGTACTTTGTTGAAAGCTTTTTGTAGGTCCAGGAAGGCAAAATCTGCCCAGCCATCTCTTTCTTGTATTATGTCTAGCAATCTTGAGTAAAAACATATGAAGTTTGTAGTACATGATCTTCTACTTCTAAATGCAAATTGGTTGGGGTTTAACTTTTTGTTCTTTTCCAAGTTTTTAGTCTATTTGTTTTTAATAATTCTTTCGCATATTTTTGCAATTGTGCTTGTAAGGGATACCGGTCTATAGTTTGTTGGATTTTCTTTATTTTCTCCCTTATATATTGGTACAATATTAGCATTCTTCCAGTCTTGCGGTATTTTTTCTTCTTTGAGTGAGAAGTCAATTATCTTGTGTATTTTGTCTGTGAGTTCGTCTATGCATTCCGCTATTATCCAGTTCGCTATTCCGTCTGGCCCATGTGACTTTCTGACATAGAATTTCTTCATTTGGCCTTATTCAGTGTCACCATTATTTCTTCCATTTTAGGGGATTCTTCCTGGTGACTATCATCCCACAATTGTAAGCTTTCAGTTATAAAAACAGACTTATAGTGTCTGGTCATTACTTCGGCCATTTCTACATCTATGTATTATTGATTTCCTTCACGCAGTTTTATTATTTCGTGTCTGTGTTTTAGTTTGTCGTTTACATATCTGTAGAACAGTTTAGGTTGATCTTTGCATTTTGCTATTATATCTTTTTCATAGTTTCTTTTTTCCTCTCTTCGTATGTCCACGTATTCATTTCTCAGTTTAATATATGTTTGCCATTTAGTCTCTTTTTTTTTTCCCTCTTCCATCTTTTCCAAGCTTTGTCTCTTCTGTCTTTAGCATCGCTGCACTTTTTATTATACCAGCACTTTATGTACTCCCTTTTCTGTTTCCGCTTAGGCACATATTGTCTGTTCCCTCTTTATATATTTCTTTGAAAATGTTCCATTTTTCTTTCGTCTTTGTTTCATCATTTGCAATTTTTTCCCAACAGGCATTTTGGAAAAATTTCCTAAGTTTTACAAAATCAGTTTTGTTGTGCGCGCGCGCGCGCGTGTGTGTGTGTGTGTCCGTATGTATGTGTGTTTGTGTGTGTGTGTGTGTGTGTGTGTGTGTGTGTGTGTGTGTGTGTGTGTGTGTGTGTGTGTGTGTGTGTGTGTGTGTGTGTGTGTGTGTGTGTGTGTGTGTGTGTGTGTGTGTGTGTGTGTGTGTGTGTGTGTGTGTGTGTGTGTGTGTGTGTGTGTGTGTGTGTGTGTTTGTGTGTGTGTGTGTGTTTGTGTGTGTGTGTGTGTGTGTATGTGTGTGTGCGTGTGTGTGTGTGTGTGTTCGTAAGCGTGTGATCGAATGTACAAACTATATATTTGGGGATTTCAGGTCCTGCACTGGAAAGAGAGTGAGTTGATTAATTTTTGCAAAAGGTAATGCCACATAAAAACAAAGAAAAGTTTTAGAAAGACTACTACTGTGTGTTTCCATTAGAATAGGAGGCACACACGAAAATTAAGAATATTGAAGGAAAAGAGAGTAGAATAAAAGAGGGAGGTATCGAAGTACAAAGGAGTGAGAGAATGAGATAAGGAAACATCAATTGAGAGAAACAGAAGAAGAGAGCGGGAATGTTCGTGAGAATAAGGTTAAGGAAGGCGAAGATACAAACAGGCAAACAAAAACAAGAGTTGTTGTAGATCGAAGGAGGGAAGGAAAGGTAATAATCAAGTATAAAGAGAAGGGACGGATGAGGTTGCCGGCCCGGGATGAGAGGAAGGTAACCCTCATCTAAACTAGCGCTCGGATCGTCGTGCATTTGCGTTCAGTCTATGTTGATCAGCATAGAACTACACTAAATTGCGCTCCCGTTAGCTAACATCGAGATAAGCCTTCCCTCCTCGCTCTTTAAGCCCATAGTTCTATGATAAACGACAGATAAATGTTGTGAAGGTATCGGAGGTCTAAGTTGCGAGCCTGTATAAGCGGCCCTAAGCGGTGTTGGATATGTGCCTGATTGAGAGGGGAGAGGAGGCCATCTGAGGCAGTTGAGGGTTAGGCAGGGAAAGCAGGATTCTCTGTGTGAGGGATAGAGTCCAGAGGCAAGGCGCTAGGGAATATGTGGTCTGTTAGAGAAAGAAGGGTTTAAGGGTAGTTACAACCTTCCCTCCCCCTTTTTTTTTTATTCTTTTCCTTTCTTTTATTCCATCTTTAACTCGTCCATTTTCTTTGTCCTCCATTGTTTTTCAAAGTACGAACCATCTCGACAAGCCTCTTTTCATTTGGTCCCCCGCGTTCACCTTTTAACGTTTTTCTTCGAAATTTTCGTTTTGACCCCTGTCAGTTATTCGCCTTCCGCATTTTCCGCAAGCCGTGTCCAGCGCCCCTAACTTGGTCCAGTGCGCTAACTTGAACACCTACAACATGGACTCAAAATCACCGCTTCCACTAAGTTTCCTACCATCCGTAATTGTGTTTAAGTTAAAATATTATCCCTCAAAAAAACAAAAATCCACTTCAGTTTGTTTACTTTTAGTTTTATTTCAATTGGTGTTTCTTCTATCCTACCAATCATTACTAAGAGCCCAATGACTTTACCCGTATCCTTTAGATTTTACATATCTTAATATATATTCCTCGTTAACATAACTTTTTCATTGTCTCTCAACAATATTACATCTCCCGGAAAGTCTGTGTGTTCTTTCATCTCCTATTACCTTTACTCCAACTACCCTGTTTTGTCTTTATATTCATCTCCATCACAACTGTTGATTTACTTATCAAACTAACACCATACCATCGAGTCTCAACCACAACTCCATTTAATGATTCCAACGCCGGTTACTGCCTTCATTTCAATGATATTGTCAGACTGCCACCATCGTTAAGGAGTTGAGATATACCTAAACATTTCACCATGAATATTTGCTCTTGTCTCAATAAAATTGTATAAATCAAACTCAAGTTATGATTTCAAAGGCTCTCATGATAACAAAGTGGTTAAACCACTCCGTCTGTTTCTACCACATTTTGCCACATCCTCACCCTCCTCATACAAACCATTCACTGCCTTCATTATATTTTCTCAATACATTTCTTTAAGTAACACATTGTCCCCCTAGAAAGGATTAGAAAGGCGGAGCATGCCAACAGGAGACCTTTTGGTCCATATCTAGGTCGGATGCGAAAAAAATCATAACAATAATAAATTAACAAATAAAAACTATAACAATATAAATAACAAATAAAATACATCTCACGCGTCTTCTTCCCACCGATGAATGCCACAATTATCTCCAATGCCTTTTTTTCACATTGATGTGCATTCGTTTAGTTGTGGGTTCGAGTCCCGTGCTCCTCTCTGATTTCCAGGTGACTGCTACTCTTCCCTCCTGTACAAGCGCATGAGGCAAAGGTGACGGCTTCGGCCGTAGCCACTCGCCTCCGAGCAGAGGTTCCTTACTTTCACCTAGTCCAGACACCTTTCCCCAGAATGATAAGCAAATCTTTCCTTGTTTAATTCTTGTATTCCTCCCGTATCCTCTTTCTAAACATGACCTCGATGTTGTGATCATCATAAATCATACTTCACCATCACATTATCATCGTAAATCCCCTCTTTTCACTGTAATTCCGACGACGGTAGTCTTTTTTTTTTTTTTTTTTTTTTACTTTCCATATTTTCAATGTGGTTGTTACTTTTTTTTTCCGAGACCTAACCTCTTTCTCAATGCTGGGGGTTCCGACGCAAACTTTTTATCTGTGTAAAAGGTTTTCATAATAGACCAGACATATTTCTTTTTCTTTTTCCTCTTCAATACCATTCATTTTCTTTCAGCGTTTTTTGCTTCCCTTTACAAATTCTTCACCTAGCTCGACCTATCTACCTTAGAGCAAAATTTGTTTTGTTTTTTGTTTTTCGAAGTCATATCCTTTTTCTTCAGTCTTACGATTTTTTTCATTTCCTCGTTCTTTCCTATGAATATCCTTTGATTCTCATTTTCTTTGTTGTCTTTGTATTTTCTCTATAGCTTTATCTCATCACTCGTTTTCTATATTTTTTCTTTCAGCCTTAACTTTTTCTACTACATTTTCGTTTGTATTTTCCGTGTTTTTTTCAATTTTGTTTGCCTTAGATAATAATTAATCTATCACACCGTCTTTCTCCTTCCTCCATAACTGTTAAACTCTAGTTCTCAACCACTTCTTTCATTTCTTTTATTCTAAATTAATCTATCCTTTGTCATTCCCCTCTTTTTTCATCCTACACCACCGCCTTAAACCAGTTTTGCTTCTGTTACTATATGTTCTGACGCACTTCTAGAATTATTACATCTGTGCTCAGCATCTTCCCCTTCATTTTCCTGTCCATGTAGGTGTAGGATTTATGTATTTATCTATATATAGTATATAGTATATAGTATATAGTATATAGTATATAGTATATATATATATATATATATATATATATATATATATATATATATATAAATATATATATATATACCAGCCAAATTACCCGCGCGTTGCTGCGAGTTCGTGAATAATCCCTAACCTAACCATGCCCCAACTAACTTTAACTCTTAACCCTAACCAAAATTATTATTTTTCTAAATGAAATATAGCTTTAAATACTCCCCCTCCCAGGTGTGTGCCCCCCTACCCAAAGGTTGGGAAATCCTAGTTTGAAAATATATGCATACACAAACACAAATATCATATGTACACATTCTACTACTACTACTACGTGTGTGTGTGTGTGTGTGTGTGTGTGTGTGTGTGTGTGTGTGTGTGTGTGTGTGTGTG
>NC_134804.1:13493134-13508134 GCF_046742065.1 Oratosquilla oratoria | reverse complement strand
GTGTGTGTGTGTGTGTGTGTGTGTGTGCAAGTGTGTGTATCGGCCGGGATGCCTTATCATTTGAACTTCTTGTATTTATATTTATTGTGTGCATGTGTATGTATGTGTGTAATTATGTATGCATAGAGATGTATATTCAATGTGCATTTGTGTGTGCGTGTGTGTATGTGTGTGTGTTTGTGTGTATGTGTGTACACTGTGTATGTGTGTAGGTGTGTATGTGCATAATTCGGCAATGAATATGTTTACGATGCGTCTATTTATACAATAATAAAATCATGTTCAAGAAATATACACGCGCCTTAATATACAAGCACAAGTTCACGATTTCCAGCATCCCCCATATGCACACGCATATACTCACACACACACGAAAATAAACCAACAACCCCTTCAGTTGAAATGTTTGTGTACACTGCATGCGATACTGTAAATATACCAACGCAAACACACACACAAGCAGCGTCGAACAACTTAGCACCGAAAGGGCCCCGTGGTTGAAGACACAATCAACTCTTTCAACCAGCAAGCAATCCTTTCAACTCCAAAGGAACGAAGAAGTAAACATCTCTTAAGTTGTTGAGTGAAATATATAGAGTATCGTTAGGGGTTTGCCTCCTTTCGAGTGGAGCAAATAGCCACTAACTCATCCTATAAATGCAATTATCTGCACGTGTGTTTGCGTGCATGCATTTGCTTATTTATCTGAATGTGTGTGTGTGTGTGTGTGTGTGTGTGTGTGTGTGTGTGTGTGTGTGTGTGTGTGTGTGTGTGTGTGTGTGTGTGTGTGTGTGAGTGTGTGTGTGTGTGTGTGTGTGTGTGTGAGTGTGTGTGTGTGTGTGTGTGTGTGTGTGTGTGTGTGTGTGTGTGTGTGTGTGTGTGTGTGTGTGTGTGTGTGTGTGTGTGTGTGTATGTGTGTGAGTGAGTGAGTGAGTGAGTGTGTGTGTGTGTGTGTGTGTGTGTGTGTGTGTGTGTGTGTGTGTGTGTGTGTGTGTGTGTGTGTGTGTGTGGGTGTGTGTGTGTGGGTGTGTGTGTGTGTGTATGTGTGTGTGTGTGTGTGTGTGTGTGTGTGTGTGTGTGTGTGTGTGTGTGTGTGTGTGGTGTGTATGTATGTGTATATGTATATGTGTGTGTGTGTGTGTGTGTGTGTGTGTGTGTGTGTGTGTGTGTGTGTGTGTGTGTGTGTGTGTGTGTGTGTGTGTTTGTGTGTGTGTGTGTTTGCATATGCGCACGTACTCTCAAGAACCTCCAGGTAGAGCACATTGACGGCGTTGGGCGCAAGTCGCACGCTGCCTGCCACAGGAGGCGCCGAAACAGAAGAGAAGCCGAACAGGACCCGAGGGCGCAAGAGGAGAGAGGGAGAGGGCAAAATAAAAGGAGAAGGTACATATATCCAAGATGGCCAACTCCATAAATGTCTGCTCCGCCATATTGCCGCGTATTTACTGCCACCTAGCGGCCACATTTTAAAACTTTGATACGTCAGGGCTCTCCCTAGCGGCGAAACAGTGAACTACAAACGGCGCCGGGCTCAAAAGACAGCTAAGAAAGACTATTTGGATAATGAAAGACTGCGCGAGACCCCAGGAATTTGTATCCTCGTGCCTTTGGAGTTATGGACTTTTATCAGAATTAATTTCGAGACTGAGAGAGGAGAAGAAGTCCTGAGTTAATGTTATCGTAAGCTTTTAGGCCACGAGACGTATTGGATCTCCGGGTGTTAAGCGAAGGGTTGTTCGTTGGGAAGAAGTCTTGAACTCGAGGTTTCGGGGTTTCGGGGTTTCGGGGTTTCGTGTGTTGGGGGAAGGGGAGGGGAGGGTGCGGTTCGGGAAGGAAGCGAAGGACGAGAAGCTCGATATAATCATATTATTTATGGGAGAGAGCATGAAAGGAAGGGAATAGGGCCTCCTGGGTGTACGCAAGAAAAAGAGAGTGTGTGTGGGGGGGAGGGAATAAAGAATACGGTTTCTTTATTCCCGAAGGACACCCGTTTGCGGAATGTTGACATTACATTGAAGAAACACACAAAAGCTGAGTGAAGGAATGATGATTCGTGAGCCCTTTCCTTATATGGATGTGTATGTGTGTGCATAGGTTTCACATCAGCATGAAAAAATATATGCAAAATATCAAAGAAAAAAATTCAAGCACTCTCATGTATTTTATCCTTGTCTGAGGATGTAATACACGAAAGTACTTGCTGTTTCAAGGATTCTTTTTCCTGTGGTAATTTTCATATATGTGGATGCATATATTTTCATTGTTGTTGCTGTTGTTGCTATTGATATTGTTATTTTTCATTTTATGACAATTATAATAATGATAGATATATATATCAAAGTCTTTTTCCCCCTTATAAGAGAGGTAGCCAAAGTCAAATTCCACTCTGACCCATTTCATCCCTCCCTCTCATCTTAGCTACTCCTGGATGACGGGTCATCCCTGCATCTTGCCCATCACCCTGGATCAGAAGCAATGCAGCAAGACACAGCACATCCACAGCAACGCCACTTCATCTAATCGGTGACCGCGCTCTCCGTCCCATCATGCAGTAACACTGAAGACGGAGAGAAATCCCTTCGGGCTGCGTCAAAATATCAATCACACATAACTGATCCCTAACTCCCCTACCCTCCACTCACTCCCTTTGATATATCACAGTATCATCCATACAGAGCCATTCTCCACTCATCTCTATCTCCTGCCTTCTCCCTTCCTTCCTCAACAGACATCCCCCTTTTGCTCAACGCTCCTTTTACCCCAACCATCCATCTCTCCCTCGGTTGTCCTCATATCATCATAACACTGATAATGATAATAATAATGATAATGATAATAATAATAATAGAAATAATAATAATGATAATAATAATAATAATAATAATAATAATGATGATAATAATAATGATTAATAATAATGATAATGATAATGATAATGATAATGATAATAATAATCAATTGATAATCAATTGATAACAATAATAAAAACAATAACAATATTGATAATTGTGACAATATTAATTAAGAATAACAATAGTAACAATAATAATGATGCTAATGATAATAGTAATTATGATAATTATTATAATAATGACAATGGTAATGATAATAATAACATTAATGACAGTAGTATCTCTAATTATAGTGTCAGTAATGTTTTATCATTTCCCAATGCAATCCCTTCCATTGGGTTTAGCTCCTTCAACTTGAAGATTTACAAGGACATTTTCCCGATCAGGAATAAGGGGATTTTAGACGATTTAGGGATCCAACTGTGTCCTAAAAGTCTTTTACCCGATACAAAACACACTTTAGGCCTAATTTTACCCTTTTTGCCTACATAAAAAGAAATAAAAAAGTCACTCTAATAAAGAGATCAATTCTACATCCCAGTGGCCATTTTCACAATCGATCCGTATTTTGCAAGACCACCACGAGACTGCAGCATCGATCCTTTGCCTCTATTCTCATCCGCAACTTTACACACATAAATCTCTTCCTCCCATATATCCAGACCCTTTAGATGATTTATCGTGCCAGGGCTCTAATATACCACCACCATTTCTCAAAATAATCATTTTCTAATCATGCAAATTTACTTCTTGTTCAGACACATTTTGAATCTGAGAACTCGTCTAAGCATGTGATTCAGCGCATGGAAACGTGTTCATGTATGCACACAAGACATGAACACCCGTACACACACACACACACACACACACACACACACACACACACACACACACACACACACACACACACACACACACACACACACACACACACGCATAAACACACACACACACCCCACATACACACACCACACACACACACACACACACACACACACACACACACACACACACACACACACACACACACACACACACACACCACACACACCACACACACACCACACACACCACACACACACACACACACACACACACACACACACACACACACACACACACACACACACACACACACACACACACACACACACACCACACACACACACACACCACACACACACACACACGCGCGCGCGCGCGTGTACACACAGGGCTGAAATCATTTCAGTATCGCTGCGCTGCGGGTTGTTACTCCAACTCTCGTGGGAGGGGAGTTGGGTGTGTGTGTGCGTGTAAGGTCACAGTCGGTGATACGAGCTCTGAGGTCTCATCCGAGAGGTAAATAACTGTCGATCATGAGTCCAACACGTGATGCAAGACCATGGTGAATCATACGCACGCACGCACAGAGAAACTAATTGTAACCTTTCATTTTGTCTTTTGTTACGACTCAATGTGAAACTGCTAACCACAGTAACTTTTTCAGGTCTAATAACTGGTATAACAAAATCCAAACTTTATTTACACATTTATTAGTTTTAGAGAGTCTGGTGTGATGAGTGCGGTTAGTAAGGCGTAAGAGAGAAAGAATTGGGAGGTAAGGAACATTGTGTGTTTAGGAGAGGGAAAGATTGCTTACAACAAATAGGGGAACGCTGTTGAGCTTGTGGATGTATGGAACACGGGGAAATATGTTGAAGCATTCAAAATATTTTACAAGTAAGTAGGACTTATGAAAAGGTCAGGGATGATAAGAGGGAAGGGTTTGAGGTGAATGTAGGGTTACGTGAGGGGTGTGTGATGTCACCATGGTTGTTTAAAATGGGAACTTGATATATCATTATTTGAGGAGAAACTGAAGCATTTTGTAAAAGAAAAAGTTACAAGTGAATATAGTCTAAAGTTATGAAGTGAACAAGGGATATTGATGGTAAGGGGTTCAGTTTAAGTGTGAATGATGAAAACTTGCAGGAAGTAAAGAACTTTAAGAATCTGGAGTTGCATGTATCTGTGAATGGAGGAGTAAATGTGGAGGTGAGTTACAAATTAAAGGAAGTGAGTAAATGTCTGGGTGGAATGAAACATGTAAAGAAGAGAATTTAGGAATGAATACAAAGAAGGTTTATGAACTAGTTAATGTTTCCGTGATATTGTATGAAGAATAGACATGGAATGCAAGAGAGGTTGGAAAGAACAGATTAAGCGTTTGAGATGAGGTGTTGGGGAGGAATGACAAGTGGTTTTAGAATGAATAAAATGAGAAATGTGAAGCAAAGAACAATGATTATAAAAAGCCCGAGAGGAGGACCCAGATGAGGTGGATGGGGTGAATTTTTTTTTTTTATTGTAATACGTTACTAGAGCAGGAAAGAGAGAATTAACGTGATAGATGAGAGGCAGCTTGTGAATAGAGGAATGGATGACGCTGTACTAAAGGAAGTTATAGCGTGTACGTAAGTCCATATATAGGGGGATGCTGTGGGGGTGACCCAGATTCGGCTGTCGAGCTTTGCAACAAATAAGCCAAATCTAGCTGTACTGCGTCTGATCCACACAGGCGACCCTTCATACCCGAGGGGTGAGTTGAAACGGATAATATACTCGTAAGTGAATATTTTACTGCGGAAGTGTTTTGATTCGGTCATCCTATTCATAAGTAAGATTTTGCTCATTTGCATGTACGTGTATCTATCAATATTTCCGTATACACACACGCAAACACACACCCCACACCACACACCCCGCACCACACCACACACCACAAACACCCCACACCCCACACCACACACCCCACACCACACACCACAGACATACCCCGCACCACACCCCACACACCACAGACACAACCCGCACCACACACCCCGCACCACACCCCACACCACACACCACAGACACACCCCGCACCACACCCCACACCACACACCACAGACATACCCCGCACCACACCCTACACCACACACCACAGACATACCCCGCACCACACCCCACACCACACACCACAGACATACCCCGCACCACACCACACACCACAGACACACTCAGCACACACACACACACACACACACACACACACACACACACACACACACACACACACACACACACACACACGCACGCACGCACGCACGCACGCACGTACGTATGTCCCAGAACGCAACGGAGACTTATGGATCTTCAATCTGTCAGAGTGAACGACTTCGGTGGTATTCGATTCCGAATTCAAAAACCTGAATTTATTACCATGAAGTGACTTCGTTATCACAAATGGACCTAAATATTTACAATTTGGTTTAGATATACGGTCTGGCACTGCTCTAAAGACAACATCACCAATTTTGAAAGGAACATGGAGAGACTGTGTTGTCGCAGCAACATCTCTTTCCCTCCAAGCGTTCTCGTACATCATGAATAATACACAAGGTTTTTAAATTAAATTGATCATAATCATCGAAGGAATACACAGGTTTACAAGGCTGAAGAAGATCCTACGGAGCCCTTTTTTCTACTGCAAACACAATGTGATGATGTGTTTTACTTCTAGAGGCATTCGCTGAAATATTAAGACAAATCGCTACTCGTGGAAGTCAGTCCTCCCAAGTATCAGGAAGATTCGCCTCCAGATGGCGTTAGATGTTTAAGATCTTATTCGTACGTTCAACTAATGCATTCGAGGATGGATGATAACACGTAATAAATGTTTGAGAAATATTAATTCATACATTCTTAAATACTGCGCTCCTAAACTCTGTGTCATTATCACTATGCAATACTAAATAAGTAATAAATGAACAGATTGCATGGGGTACAAAGGCATAAGCAAGCAACTATAGATGCATATGTATTAGGTAAATGAGCCGAAATTACATAGCGACTAAAATGATCTACACAGACAAGTACATATGTGGAACCCTGATGATTACGGGGGAGTTGCAGTGAATCTATAGCCATTGTATCAAATGGTCCAACTGGAGTTGGATACTCAAGGATAGGAGCTGTAGAAGTAGATTCTTAAGCCTTTGCACAAGACAAACATTTTGCAACATGAGTAATGATCTCCAAACGCATATTAGGCCAATAACAGCGTTTACAATCGATTGTCAATGGCTTGTCCATGCCAGGATGACCAGCGTGTGGAACTTCATGAACAAGCTGCAGTTCTATAGGAACAAATGTTTCTGGGATCACTATATAGTTAATTGACATTTCCTTCCTTTGTTTGAATATTACGACAAACATTTTGCAACATAAGTAGTGATGTCCAAACGTATATAAGGCCAATAATAGCGTTTACAAGTCATTGTCAGTGACTTGTCCATGCCAGGATGACCAGTGTGTGGAACTTCATGAACAAGCTGCAGTTCTTGAAGATTACGACGCAAAACGCCATTATCAATTGGAAACTGGTCTAAATGAATAGACAGTCCATGTAAGGGAAGATCATCTCCCGACTCTGAATTATATATCACTCTTGACCAAACTGGGTCTTTATGCTAGGCCTTACCAAGTTCCATAAGACAAAAATTATTCACTTACGTCGGAGAAGTGTAAATACCAGACTCAAGTCAATGGTTCATTTGACCGTTTCGATTACCGGTCAGGAATCGTCTTCACGAGTGGTATAATGGATACAAACTCGTGAATTCAAATATAAATGGTCAACGTGTTATACCTTGGAAAGGTTCATATTCTCAATCCCATATACAAAGCAATACTCTATACAGAATGAAACAAAAATAAAATAAAATTAACATGAAAATGTGACACCAAATAAAATAAGTTTCCAAGGCTGTGATCACAAAAGAAATGTACCAAAATAACATCATTATGTAATACAAATGTAAAAGCATCAGAACAAGGTCCAAGTACGGAAACGGAGAAGGTGGACCAAATCTCCGCAATGAAGGAAGGAGGAAAAAAAGGAGGAAAAGATCACAAGTACAAACGAGTAAAATGCTGTTAGACACATAAAAATAACAAAAATATAAGATAAAAAGAAAGAAAAAAATGAAGAGAAAAGGAAGAAGACTAGAACTGAAAAAGTCTTCTTCTTTTTCTTTTTTTTATTTCTTTCTTTTTATCTTATATTATTGTTATTTCTATGTGTTTGACTGCAATTAGTCGTTTGTACTTGAGACCTTTTCCTCCTTTTGTTCCCCTTCTCAGGTGTACCACATTGACCATTTATATTTCAGTTCACGATCTTCTATCCATTATACCCCCTGAAGACGATTCCTGGACGGGAATCGAAACGTCGGGCAAATAAACCCTTGAATTGAATCTGGTGTTTACACTTTTCTGATATCAGTATATGTATATATATATATATATATATATATATATATATATATATATATATATATATGATATATATATATATAATATATACATATATATATATATATATATATATATATATATATATTTATATAATATATACATATATACATATATATATATACATATATAATATACATATATACATATATATATAATATATACATATATACATATATATATATTAATATACACATATATATATATATATATATATATATATATATATATGTATATATATATATATACTGTATATAAAATGTGTACAGTATATGTACAGTATATGTATATACAAACCCCCCACCCCGCTTTGCTGAAATTTCCACCTAAAATTCCCGATAACGAACCAGTATTGACCGTAAAGATAGGCACTGGTGTGTTATCGACAACGAAATGCAATCTTTTTTTTTTCTTTCTTTTTTTTAATCAGGATAGAATACTTAAACAGAATTAATTCGTAATTTGAGAGGATTTAACTCTTTGTGTGTGTGTGTGTGTGTGTGTGTGTGTGTGTGTGTGTGTGTGTGTGTGTGTGTGTGTGTGTGTGTGTGTGTGTGTGTGTGTGTGTGTGTGTGTGTGTGTGTGCGGGTGTGTGTGTGTGTGTGTGTGTGTGTGTGTGTGTGTGTGTGTGTGTGTGTGTGTGTGTGTGTGTGTGTGTGTGTGTGTGTGTGTGTGTGTGTGTGTGTGTGTGTGTGTGTGTGTGTGTGTGTGTGTGTGTGTGCGCGCGCGCAAAATCGTCGTCCATTCGACTAAACATTCTAGTTACATTGCCACCTTCCTCTGATCGACCAAAACTTTCGCCAGGTTCCTCGCTAGCGATGACAGTTTGGTATGAGGCACATCAGGTTCCCCATGACGTTACACTTGGCTTACGTTTAATACCCCTGACGTCACACTCAGGTCACGTGATATCATGACGTCATATTCCCGCGTGGGACTTTAATCGATACACTTAATATTAAGTCAATGACAGACGTTTTTAGCTCCATAACTGACGGGGAAACTCAAGTTTTGTTTATAAGTTAATGGTATTTACTGTGGACTTATGTCTATTTTCTCGAAATTTGTTTATGATACTATGTTTAGTGGAATAAAACACGATCACTGGATAATCAAGATTTAGACAAGCTAGACCAATGGTTTCAAAAATGGCTAACAGTATTTAACCTAAATAGACGTAAAGTTATGTATATCTGCAAAAATAACACAAGTATGACTACAAGTTATTTGGAAAAACTTTAACCAAAGCAGAGTATGGAAAGGGTCTTGATTTAGATTAAATCTCAATAATGACAATAAATCCCCCAAGTATTGTATTTCCGCCTCAAGTAAAGCAAGTAGGACATTTGGATTGGTAGAACGATCTTTTGACTACAGAATTCCAGCCATCGTCACTCAGTTATAATCATTGGTTCGTCCACATTTGGAAAATGCTGTTTCCGTATGACCCACAAAAATCGTAGGAAATAAGGAACGAAGCATACAAACACCCCAAAAATATCTGAACACACTCTTTCTTTAAAAAAAAATAATATAAAATGAAATAAAATAGAATAAATATAAAACAAATAAAAAGAATAGAGACTCACACGAGAATCAGTCCAATCTTTTAGGATTTTAAAAGGAATTGGTAATATTTTTTCTTTGTCCCAAACACTAACAGGACCAGAAATAATGGCCTCAAACTGTCAAAACGTAGATTTGCCTTTGATTAATCTTCCAGCCATGGCAACTGAATGTAATATAGTTAGAAGTTTTAAAACGTACTTGGATAAACACTTAAACTAGTCATTTTTATCTGACCTCGTTACTGACTGAAAGGTCTTCTGTCGGTATGCTTCATCATCGTAACTCATTCAAATTCATTATAACTCGCCCACATCATTCATAACTCTTCCTTCCTTCCATTTCACTCTTTCCTTCCACTAAACCCCCAATCCCCCCTCCCTCCCTCTCCCCCATCTTATCTACCCTGCCCTCTAACTAAAGTGAGGGACGCCGCTTTTTTTTTTTTTTTTTTTTTTTTTTATCTCTAAAGAAAAATTCTCTCAAAGGGACCAACTTCATATGGTGGTCCTACGATACGGTCATTGGATAGAGGCATCTCCCCTTCGCTGATTCTCAGGTCATCGTTCACCAGGGACAGAAGTGACATCCACATCACTGGGTGCAGGTAGGAGCTGTTGGTCATTAACCCCTTCGATACGGTGACGCCCTTTGCCGAATTTGGTTAAGGCCAGATGCTTAGGGCGTTACCGTTTTGAAGAAGACTTTAAGACTTATCTTGATCAAGTCTTTTGCAGCGGTGGACGCCCTTTATCATTTCTATTCTGGTCAACAACACACGATTCTGTTCATCTGATGGGGTGTCACGCTCCTGAGGGGTTTAGGAAGGAAGGAGAATGTTCACTATGTCGAGAAGAACCAATCAATCAGAGACAAGTCCCAAAAAAGGTGGATAATGCTTATTAGTTAGCTGCAGTCTGTGTTACTGTATTTTTGGAAAGTCTCCATCTCGGTTGGGACCATTTCGAGAGGCCTAAGGACCTTTGGGTGTGTTTTCTTCTGCCATAAAGGAATAGCCGGGGTTTGCCCAGGCATACGCTGGATACATAGAAAAAAAATTGTAAGGAAAGAATGTGCATGGAGTAGGAACCTGCTTTACTGGCTTAATTATGTACGTGTGTGCGCGTGTGTGTATTCGAAGCCACCCAAGATTTGAACTCGGGTCTTCTCGGGCGCGAAGCAGGTGCGTTGCCACTGAGCCAACAAAGATCCCATATAGGTGACAAAAATCCCCGTATATTATAAAACCATCTAGGGAAAGCGTCGAGGAGGAAAGAAGAATATTTCAAGGAGTCCTTTTTCATTATTACAGGCGATACGAAATCACTAAATTCATCTGATTCAAAGAGTCACAGAAATCATCTGAAAGACGAGTACGTCTTATCTCTCTTGGCCACACCCTTCCACAGAGTTATCTCTTCTTCGAGATGCTAACATTTTTGGTAGGTTCTTGACTAACAATCTAAAAAGAAAAGAAAAAAAGAAAAAAAAAACTCGTACCTGTACAAATGCTTACACAGTTTCCCTGAGATTATATATTCTGACCCACCCTCATATCTTTCCTCCTGTTTTGTACGTATGCCCTTATATGGAGAACGCACAACCCGTTTAGAAAGCTTCCATTCAGACATGCTGAACAAACACAGTGGAAGCTAAAGTCATCCACCTTGTCAAATTCCTTCTTCCCACCTACAGTCTCCGGCCCACTCCATCTCGCTGCTGTGCCGTACCTTTTCTTCCATTCCGTTTTTAATATCGTAGCCATTCTCCTTCAGAGCTTGATTATTATGTACCTGCCCTTATCATTACACAATGGAATGCCAGAACCGCTGGGATATGATCCTGCATTTCATTAACAATACCCATTATGCTCGTGTCGTCTGTTAACAACCATGGTTCTTTTATTACAGAAGTATCAAAACATACATCCACCCCTTGATCGGGAATCGTGAAAATAACTCTTTTATATTCATTATAAAGTAGGGTGTGATAAGTGAACCTTCATCGTATTGCATGAGTGCGCGCGTGGTTCCGTGTGTGTGTGTGTGTGTGTGTGTGTGTGTGTGTGTGTGTGTGTGTGTGTGTGTGTGTGTGTGTGTGTGTGTGTGTGTGTGTGTGTGTGTGCGTGTGTGTGCGTGTGTGTGTGTGTGTGTGTGTGTGTGTGTGTGTGTGTGTGTGTGTGTGTGTGTGTGTGTGTGTGTGTGTGTGTGTGTGTGTGTGTGTGTGTGTGTGTGTGTGTGTGTGTGTGTAATTTACCAGGGCCTAGGATCACGTGCTGGACTTGTGAGAGACAGATATAACCCTCCCAAATAAGAGCTCAGAGCTCGTATATGAATCAATATGTAGGCAATGTTGTTATTTTGCACAAACACACACACACATACCTACACACACACATACACACACATACACACACACACACACACACACACACACACACACACACACACACATACACACGACTCGGTGGCGCGGTTGGTAGAGTCCACGACTATTACTACGGCGGTCCGGGTTCGAATCCTGCCAGGGCTGAAATAATTTCAGTATCCCTGCGCTTCGAATCGTTACTCCAACTCTCGTGGGCGGGGAGTTGGGTGTGTGTGTGCGTGTAAGGACACAGCATTACCCATAGATCGGTCATACGAGCTCTGAGCTCTCTTCCGGGAAGGAAATAGCTGTCGATCACGAGTCCAGCACGTGATTCAAAGACCAAGGTTACACATACACAGCATCCACTTGTTCAAGGGTACAGTAATTTCATGCAGTGTTAGTGAAACTTTCAACACTCGAATGGTCATGAGTCCTCAACGCTAACCACTAAACCAGGAAGCCTCGTGTGTATGTGTTTGTGTGTGTGTGTGTGTGTGTGTGTGTGTGTGTGTGTGTGTGTGTGTGTGTGTGTGTGTGTGTGTGTGTGTGTGTGTGTGTGTGTGTGTGTGTGTGTGTGTGTGTGTGTGTTTTGTGTAGATACATGTGGTTTTAATCCTTGAAGCCCATTTTGTTTTACAGTACTGCAAAAAATATATGTCTTGTTACAATGACTACTTGTGCAATTGACTTATAAGGTCGACAGTTACACGAACCTTCAAAGAGAATAGGCTCCCCGATACAATTGCTGGAATAAATTCTCGTTATGCTGGTTATCATTGTAAGCCTAAACAAAGCTACATTCCCACTCGTTAATCATTGAGGATGATAACATCAGTGAACGATGGGGATCTTAACCATTTTTAACGTGTGAAAAGAACGAAAGGAGGAGGTCAAAAAATAAGAATATAGATCCTTGCTGTCTCGTTCGACAGTGATCAGATAGCAATTCAATACCGACAAGAACGCACAGAAAGGATAAGGTTGCAAAACCCAGGAGGAAAAAAAAAACTAATATTGTTTAGTGATTTAGTGGCCAGGTTATGAAAAATGAGTTGCACTATTCATACTAACACAAGCAGTGCGCGGGGGAAATGGACGACACTGAACGTAAATCTCGTGACGGATGGACCACAAGGAAGACTCTTGATAAAGACTCGAAATTTCGAGGAAGATGTACATGTTGAAATATGGGCCCAACAAGAAAGGGAAAAGGCCGATAAAGCAGGAGCATAATAATGAAGACATCCTCAGTAATGCCTGGTCTTGTGGGGGTGTGCGTGAATCAACGAGAAGATAGAGAGGAAGAGTGAGAGGAAGCGGTAAGAGGAAGAGGTAGTGAGTGATAAAAATGAAAGGTGAAGCTGTTCGGTAGCAATTCAAAAGGTCTGATGCCCTGGTGTGTTGTGTATGTGTGAAGCTTTCGACGAAAGATCACTTTTTAACAACATACTTGTCGCTTTGCCCCCGCCTCTGTACATAGAATAAGAATAATTAAGTAGACATACCAGTACTATAGGTAAAACCTACTAAGTAATTGTTCTCCTGAGTTGTTTGGACTTAAACTGAGCATCGTATCTATTCAGAAATTCTTTAGCAGCGTCCCATTTTAAGCTCTCAGACCAGATTTTGTGGTGACAATCTTAACTATAGCTACCTTACACTAAGCTGGAAGGGAGTAATTAGACTTAGAAATTCGTAATATGATCAAATAATTTGGTAATCCTGGACACATACATACACAGAGGAAGGTAACAGAATCTCAAGAATTTTAGGTTTAACGAATCGGGTTAAATATAAAGTCGTTCACGAGTACAAGGGAAGAGAACTTTTGCAGAGTTGAGAGGATATAATCACATCCTGTGTAGCTTTAGTCACCACAGCGATATAAAGTCAGTGTGTGTGTGATCTGCAAGATTACATTCAATGCCAGGTAGCCTCTTAATCCGTCACTTTCAACAAAATTTCCAACGCGCCAGAATGACCCATGTATCTCTGATATTCATGCCTTTAATTTCAATAAATACCTCTGCCAACTTCTCGGTTTAAGAGTCTTTTTTTTCCGAGACCATTAAGCTCAGGAATATGCTACCAGCAGTGGGTTTTGAAAGCAAGCAGTTATCAAAATTTAAGACTGCTGTAAATGCCAGGCTGAAGGGTCTACCCCCAACCCACGTGATTATATCCGGCTTAGTTCTCATTTATTTCTTTTTCTCTCTCTTTTTTTTTTCGGTGCAGCGCATGCTGTCCGGGTTATCACGGGTAATTAGCTGACTGATTACCTTGCCAATGAAGATTATTGTGCCTTGCTGAACAGTATCTTTTTCATAATGACAACAACGATAAAAAACCAAGGAAAGGAGAAAGCAAAGGAAAGGAAAGGACAAGGAGACGAAATTGGTTGAAGGAAGCGGCCATTGGGATGGAGGATATTTAAGTGAGAGGATAAAAAAAATAAAAGGAAAAAGAGTTAAAAGAGAAAGAATTAGCCTCCTAATGCCCAAAGATCCCTCTTAAGCTGAATAAAATTGCCCGATATTAGTCCCAACAAAATATTTAAAGTTAACACAGGAACTTTAATGGTTGAATTATTAATGAGAGAAACCTTAAGTTACAAGGAAAAAATATGAAATAAATGTTATCAAGAAACACGAAAAACGAAAGGATAAAATGAAGAGAAGAGGAAGAAAAACGAGAAAAGATAGAGGTAGAATGTAAAGAAGTAACTGGAGAGGTAGAGAAAGATAAAATGAAACTGTAATAAAGAATGACGAAAGAAGAACTTGCAGTGAAGAAAGTTATAAGGAAGCTGTAAAGAAATTGAAAAATGGTCCAACAAAGAGAAAAAAAATAAAATAAACTGCGAAAATTATGAAAG
>NC_134804.1:13480634-13483134 GCF_046742065.1 Oratosquilla oratoria | reverse complement strand
CAGACTTTTCTATGTTTTCTATCTTCCTCCTCGTTATCTTCCTTTCCCATCTCCCACGTTACCTCCTCCTCCTCCTCTACACTTTCACTCCGCCCCCAACTTCCCCTGTCACCCTCCACCTGTCCTCACCCCTCACCTTCTAATGAGTTCGAACCGTGCGGCAGAATGAATCTTGTGTAATAATATTATTGGAGCGTTTCGAAATGGTCCTGATTGGAACAAAGCAATATATTTTCATAAGGCGACAACCTTGCAGGCAGAGGAGGAGGATAAATTATCAGGAAACACATGTTATCTGATGATACCTTCTTGGTTGAATATTGAACTAATAATATTGTATCTCCAGTTGTCGTCTTCTAGTCACACTCATTGCTAATCGGTCGCAATCTTCCAATCTCCTTCCACACCTCTTCAGCGCCTTCCGATCAGTTGGATTCTCAGATAATTATCTGTAACTGTCGCCTTACCATTTCGATCATCTGTAGAGCGTTTTTGTTTGTTTGTTGTTGCTGTTGGTTTTGTTTGTTCAATAGCGTTAAACATATGTCGAATTAAATCCTTTATTATTGTAGCGTTTCTTAAGCTGAATGAGATTGCCTGACGATGATCAGAATACAATATCCCAATGACACCATCTTAGTCGATGGGTTTAGTGAAGTAGTCCTTCACCTTTGCTAAACAGAAGCAAATATTATGATTAGCCATAAAGAAACATGCAAAATGTGTCATCGTAGTGAAAGTGATTCAGGTTTTTACCAACTAGAAAGACTTTGCAGGGCCTTTTGAGCTGCTATAAGACGATTTTACTCTTTTTTTTTTTTTTTTTTTTTTTTTTGCCAAACTCTTAAAAAAAACGAAAACTATTTTTTTTTTTTTTTTTTTTTCCCCAAACTCTGTTCAAGAAAAAACGAAAACTATTTCCACTCTCCATCTCCATAGTTTCACTTGTAAGTTGAGTTTTATGATCAGGGCATTCGTCCTGTGTTAACCTATTGCTCGGAGACTGGACAAATGGCAGTCACTAGTAGATTTTGAAACTCGAACAGAAGATTCTCGATTCTATATTGGAGAGATTTTAAAAGATGTACTGATTTTCCTGAAATATATCTGTTACACGCCTACAATCACCATGTGCACTGTAGGTTTACTTGTAGTACGTTTAGAGTGTGTTTTTGTAATTATGCGTTTACCTAATTGTATATATATAATTTTAATATATAGCAATGCCCGTGGGGTCCTGTCTCTTATTTTCCAATTTCATCATACCTGGCTACAAATTCACTTGTTTCCAGCTTGGTCCCTATATCTTTATTCTCTAATTCAGTGGATCTCAAACTATGGGTCGCGACCCAAAGTTGGGTCGCGAGATCAACTTTGATGGGTCGAAGGGACACGGAGAATTCTCGCGTTTCCAGAGTATTTCAAATACTTCACTAATTAATTTAGTTTTCTGAAGGAAATGCAGTGTCATGGATTCTGTTAATTTAGTTTTGTTAAAGAAAAGCTCACATTATTATTTTCCAAAGTAAAGGGTATATATCACAGTCTATTTTTGTTTCTTTACTTTATTCTGGGTCGCGAAGGATTGAAATATTCCAAATAGGGTCGCTCACGAAAAAGTTTGAGAACCACTTGGATTTAAATTCCTGTATTGTTCCAGCTTGGCTTGTGTCACTTTCGAAGATATTCCAAGTATTTATTCATCTACATGGAAAAATGTGTGTGTGTGTGTGTGTATTTACCTAGTTGTATCTTCCGGGAAGAGGTGCTATGCTCGTTGTGTTCCGTCTTTGTACCTCGCAGTGTCTAGTGTGCTCTTAAAATCTTGTATAGTTTTTGACCACATTACTGTTTTATCCAGTTTGTTCCAGATATCCATCACTGAGTGGAAAACTGTTTTTTTTTTTTTTTTTTTTTTTAGGTCTCTTCTATAACTATATTTTTTGAGTTTCTTACCATGTCCCCTTGTATTTCTCTTATCCCAATTTAATAAGTCCTCTCTATTAAGGATTTCTGTGCCCCTCTGGATTCTGTAAAATGTAAATGGTCAACAAGTCGCCTCTTTCTCTTCTTTGTTACAAAGTCGGTAATTTCAATTTAGCCAGTCTCTCATCATATGACATGTTTGTGTGTGTGTGTGTGTGTGTGTGTGTGTGTGTGTGTGTGTGTGTGTGTGTGTGTGTGTGTGTGTGTGTGTGTGTGTGTGTGTGTGTGTGTGTGTGTGTGTGTGTGCGTGCGTGTGTGTGTGTGTGTGTGTGTGTCTGTGTGTGCGTATATGTGTGTCCTTCTGTCCATGTGTCCTGTGTCCTTGTGAGTTGTGGGAAAGAGGAGGGGGAGGGGGAGGGGGAGGAGGAGGAGGGGTGGAGACTCCGTGGCTGGCCCTCGGTTACGACATCGTCAAACCTTGAATTAGACGGGATTGCATAAAAGCTTATATATCCCCAAGTTTCTCACCTCCTCCACAACCCAGTGGCATACTTTATAGATTTTGCTCTGGCTA
>NC_134804.1:13475634-13478134 GCF_046742065.1 Oratosquilla oratoria | reverse complement strand
CATCGGTCCACCCTGAGCCTCGTCCGCCAAATTCATTTTTTTCATTATTTCCGTGAAAACGGTTGATCTGACGAAAAAAAAAAAATAATAAATTATCATTCAAAATTAAATTTTTTGCAAAGCATAATCTATGCATATTTTTGTTGAGTGATTGTTTTAAAGCTATTCACAGTTTTTTAACCATATTCAATTCTGTGCTGATGCTGACTTGATTTTGTTCACTTCCTATAGTTTCAGTATCACTGACATTTGTTTTTTTTCTAGCTTTATAGTATTTCTCTAAAAAGTTATTTATATATTTTTATTTCAGAATATAGTTTAAAAATGGAGGGAACCATAGATCAAACTTAATTATTCCTACTTTGTGAAAAACGCTTAACCCATTAAACTCCGATGACAAGATGTCTTGTCATTTGGTCAAATAAAACAAAAAATCATAAAACACCAAAATGTTTGATCAAACACCAGAAAAATATGACGTCAGTCCTCGCACGAAGCGAGGACTGACGTCATATGCCATGGATGAGTGGAAAGTGGATGAAATTTAAGGATGTTCCACATTGGAATGGCTTTATAGAGGTTGTCAATAGTAGTGAGGACTTTGATACAACGTCCATTTGCTTCCTTTTTTGTAGACAACTGTATGAGCTATAACAATGTACTTAATACTCCTTTTCATCAAATAAACCGCTTTCATAAAAGAAATTGAAAAACTGAAATTTGACGGCCATTTTCCAAGATGGCAAACGAAGCTCAGGGTGGATCAATGAGGACTTTATATATGTTATTTCTAAGTATCTAAAAAAGTAATGTGCAAATTTTCAGCTTATGATTTTTTTCATTTATTTGACTAAAATATTACTAATATGACTGTACCAAAAAGAAGTAAATGGCTTACAACTTTGCAAAGTTTTTATACATTTAATGCAGGTGACAGAGTAAAAATTGCAGAAAGAAGAAAGGAGGAAGTAATAAGCTCCAAAAAGACTTCTTTTTCAGTTCTCTGGACTTCCCTTTGAACATTTCAATAATATATTTAACATTCGTATAGGTTTCATTCCTCATTCAGGTTCTCAACATATAACAGAAAGGTAATATAACATTTGGAGATTAAAAAAAAAAAAAGTAAACGAAATAGGTTCTACTCTAATGAAGAAACGACTGTTGACCTGATTTGGCTAAGTGTGAAGCAGTAAAATAATATTTGTATGATGAAATCCAAATGGCTCAATTTCCCATCCGTAGAAACAGCTGATCATAGAAGATATTACGCATTCAAATCATCAATATATATAAATATGTAAAATATAAACAGTGACGAGAATAACCTGAAAAAACATATCAATTTAAAGGTGAAAACCACAAGTACCAAAAAATACGGGTCCTCGTATATACACATCATCACCTGTATACTCACCACACAAGCTCACAGTTCCACATTTTTACATACGCACCCAAAAGCATATGTTACTAAGGAAACCTTTTAACATATGAAAGGCACCTGATCTTTTCTGTAGTTCATTAGATGACTGTTATGAATAATCAATATCAATATAGATGGGAAATTATATGGGCGATTTATCCTTACAGCACAAATAGGCAATAATGAATAATTACACACACGCACACATATGCCCTCACACACACACACACACACACACACACACACACACACACACACACACACACACACACATGCACACACACACACACATGCACACACACACACACACACACACACACATACACACACACACACACACACACACACACACACACACACACACACACACACACACACACACACACACACACACACACACACACACACACATGCACACACACACACACACATGCACACACACACACACACACACACACACACACACACACACACATGCACACACACACACACACACACACACACACACACACACACACACACACACACACACACACACACACACACACACACACACACACACACACACACACACACACACACACACTCAAACAAACAAACAAACAAACAATCAAACATACACACAACCACACACACACACACACACACACACACACACACACACACACACACACACACACACACACACACACACAAAACAGAGAGAGAGAGTGTGTGTATGTGTGTGTGTGTGTGTGTGTGTGTGTGTGTGTGTGTGTGTGTGTGTGTGTGTGTGTGTGTGTGTGTGTGTGTGTGTGTGGTTGTGTGTATGTTTGACTGACGTCATATTTTTCTGGTGTTTGATCAAACATTTTGGTGTTTTATGATTTTTTGTTTTATTTGACCAAATGACAAGACATCTTGTCATCGGAGTTTAATGGGTTAATAGAGGGTGAAAATGTTTGTGTTAAGAGAGGTATCTCGATACTTGTTGAAGCAAGTAAGAAAAGAGGAAATGATAAATGACAAAAGTGGATTGATTTATCAGCTGTTCAAGTACATGTAAAGTGCAGAAAAGACTATACTAGAGAAAAGAGT
>NC_134804.1:13468134-13470634 GCF_046742065.1 Oratosquilla oratoria | reverse complement strand
GTAAGGTACTCAAAGGAATTAGATATCATCAAGTCCCGGCACACCAACAGAAGCAAATGTCCAGCTGCTCACAAATGTTCACCGAAAAGTTGTACACTTGAATTCTTTACCCCTTCAACACGGTGATGCACCTCAGGATGTTGTTCTTGAGGCTCCTCTAGTCTGATCAATCGAGACCCCCTTCAGGCAGGAACCCGCTCTCCTGCAGGTAGGTAGCCACCATACTGGTTTATCTTCCCGACACTCGGTTCCTCCAACCCTTTCAGAATAATGGCGGACCATTGTTCCAAAAACAGTGCCATATCACTCGACTACAACTCTCTCTGACTAGTTCGAGACGGTATCGCTAACCACTCCATCCAACTAACATGTAATCTTCGCACCATATAGCGAACCCCCGTACCAGACCTTTGATGCTGTATCGTCCGATCTCCTTCTTCTTCTTCCTCTTCCACTCGATAGGAGCAACTGCCTCGGCGTCTCTTTCGCAGCAGATAATTTGACTCAATTACTCTACTTAGATGGCCAAGACTGCATACTGAATGCGACCACGTCAGCGTTTACGGTCTAGCAATGGCGGTTATGTGTTTGATAGGGTAGTAAATACAGTAACAGCGGTAGTGATGAAGGTAACTAGAGTCTGTTCAAACTAACTTGAGGGAGATGTATCAAGTCGAAATTTTGAATCATATCATGTCATCGTTTTTTACTAAAATGTGCATATTAATGTGAAGGAAAATATAGGGAATGATGAAGAACTGCCCCAAGAGAGATTTGAGAAAATGCGATTCCACTATCAAGAATCGTCGAGAATAAATAAGTAGATAAATAAAAACTTAAAATAGAGATCCCTAAAGCAACAGGTTGGTAAGAATATACATAAATAAACAAACCAAATATGTAGTATAATTTGATTGACATCATATCGTTTGCTTATCTAACTGAAACTTGAACAACAAAAGTCGCCGGAGCTTGAGCTTTGTCAGTGATGACGCAGTCGAAGTTGTTTCTACCTACTTCTCGATTAAATATAAATCTTAAAGTCTTTGTGTTAAGTATCACCTGATTCTCCTTTTTTCATTGTATTTATCTATCTATTCTATTTATCTATTTATTTGTTTATTTATTTATTTATTCAAAGAATACATTAGGATATTTCGAACCATTTCTCGTAACATCTGTTTCTGACTACCTACTTCTAGATTAAATATAGATCTTGAAGTCCTTGTATTAACTAATCTGATTCTTTTTTCATTTATTTATTTATTCGATTTATCTATTTTTGTATATTCGTTTATCTATAGAATACATTAGGATATTTCGAACATGTGGAAAAAGTATAAGCAGTCTTGAACTAAAGTGTCACATTAGTTGCTTCGACATTGTGACATACTTAGAGTCTTTTCTATTCTGGCTAAAGCCTGATGGTTTCACCCAGTTGTAGAATAGACTCAGAGTGAGGTCTCAACAGATCAAGATCCCACTTTGTCAACCCCTTAGATGAAAAGCCGCTGACATCAGCAGGAACAAGCTTGTAAAATAAGTCACTGTTCAAGAGGCCAAAATGGCGATAGTGTTGACTTTATGTGTTGGCTGAGTTTTTTTTTTTTTTTTTTTTTTTGCTGCTAAGCTATTTCATTCATCTGCAGCAATGAATTTACTACTCAGAATCATAATCTTCCCTGTATTCTTAGCATCAAATTGATCCTAAACATCTTTCCAGACCGTTTAGTATGGGCCTTATGTGGTTATAAAAATCAATTAGAAACTATGTGTTAAAGGTCATTTGAGTTAATGTGGTAACATTTTTGTAAGGATACATACTAAGAAGTCTGTGGTGTTATGGAGTATACGAGTAGTTGTCCAAGTCTTAAATCTACGTCGAATCTCGAATGTTTATTTGTATAATAAAGTGTAAATTTGGTTCAAATTAATTAGCGAGACCATGTTTGTCTGAAATTAATTTTCATAAGCATTAATGACTAGATATCAACATCTTTGTAGCCTGAATGACGTAAAGTTCTTGGTCACACAGAAAATGTTGTCTGCATTAGATACAGCTCTTATCAGTCCTGTACACAAAATGAGAGAAAAAAAGATAGTCGTACTCTCTTCAGGGACTTCATTTGATAACCGCGATAAAGCAGAATTAATTTAGATTGAGTGAAAATTGTTTTTCGAGAGTGTTGGTGAGTGGTGCTTATCTCTGTAACCCAAGACGCTGAACATGTACTTTTTTTAAACCGACCAAGAACCTGAATAGAATTTGCTCTGATGTGATACCCAGAGATCCTGAGAAGAAGCCTTGTTTCCCCACGATCTTATGTGATGATGAACCAGGACGCAACATGGTAGTGGTGGTGATGGTGGTTATGGTGAAGGGGGCATGGTATTGAAGGTGATGGTGATGATAGTGGTGAGGTTGTGATGACAGACGAGGGCATGGGCAAGACCCAACGACCTCTGATTACGATCATGTGTGATGATTTAATGACGAACA
>NC_134804.1:13448134-13450634 GCF_046742065.1 Oratosquilla oratoria | reverse complement strand
TTTCCAATCTGGAAGATGACCACATTGGTCTAAATGAACTACTAGCGAGTTGGAGGTTCTGTGAGCTCTGACGTCATTTTTGTGCTCATATGTCCGTAGCTCCACTGATCTTCCCGTCTCTCCATAATATCCTAACGGACAACCACCACATGGTATATTGTAAATCGCGCCCTTCTCTATATCCTTTTCTGATTTATTTCTATTCTTGACAACTTCTCCTAATTTTTTACCCGTGGAGAAAGCAACGCTCACACCCGCTTTTGTGAGAATATGTCCCAACTCCTCCGCGTACTTCGAGTTGGGGACGGACAAAAACTCCGCCCTGCCTTCTCCGGACCAGTCGTCCTTCTTCCTTCTCATTATTACCGTTGCTTTCTTCCTCAATCTGTGCAGTAGTCCTTCCGGGTATCTGAGTTTAGTGAATACAATCCCTCTCGCTTGGTCTTAAATTTGATATCGGTGTGAATAAGAGAGGTTATACTGATTATTTAAACAGGAACTACAAATGGAATGACAGTGACGTGGAAAAAGGTTTCAAACAAGGTCTAGTCACATGCTTTCATGCTCTAGCCACGATCAATCAATGTTCCATACCCAGACGATTCAGATTAGCCTTAGAGAAACTAGGAAGAGACGACGATATAGTAATCACTAGTGCGGATAAAGGTGGAGGAGTTGTCGTCATGAACAGGGTAGATTATGACACAAAAATGTTAGACTTGCTCAGCGACACCAATACATATGAAGAGAAACATATTGGGCACGCAGCTTTAGAAGGGGAGAAATTTAAGAAAGAAGCAAGGAAGATACTCACAAGAACCAGCCGGGGGAAAAAGCTACTGGGTCTGTTAGAGGAAGCCCCTAAACCACCCAGAATGCGGGGACTTCCGAAAACCCATAAACCAAACGTCCCGATGAGACCCATCACCTCTGGTATCGGGAGCGCCCCGCACAGACTAGCCAAGTGCTTAGCCAAACCACTATCACAGAGGCTAGGCTCGATAAGTAATGCCCATTTAAAAAACTCTGGAGATCTGATCACGAGGTTAAAGAATGGTGATCTTTCAGAAAAAGTGATGGCTAGCTATGATGTAACTGCGCTCTTTACGAATGTCGAGGTAGAAGGAGCGTTGGCAGCGGCAAAGAAGGTGGTAGACAGTTTGGATGAGGCTGATTTACCAGTGGGGAAAAGTGATTACTTGAAATTAGTGTCTCTATGTGTGAAGTTTGGTCCTTTCATGTTCAACGGGAAAGAATACAGACAACACCGAGGACTTGCAATGGGTAGTCCTCTCAGTGCGGTTCTAGCTTCATTGTATATGGAAGTTTTAGAGACAGATTATTTCATAAGGATAATGGGTAGAGACACGCTTTGGCTGAGGTATGTGGACGACGTCCTTGTCATCGCTCCGAAAGAGGTACAATTAGATGACAAGTTGAGTAGATTGAATCAGGTCGAACCAAACATCCAGTTTACTATCGAACACGAGACGGGTAACAGACTAGCTTTCTTGGATACGGTGATTTGGAGGAGAGGTAGTAAGATATCATTCTCTGTCTACAGGAAAAGCACCAATAAAGACGATGTGATTCATTTCTACTCAGCGCATAGCAACAAAATTAAAAACGGGGTGGTTATAGGATTTTTCTTAAGGGCGTACCGTATTTGTAGCGAAGAATTTTTAGAGGATGAAATCAAATATATTTTCAAAGTATTCACTAAACTCAGATACCCGGAAGGACTACTGCACAGATTGAGGAAGAAAGCAACGGTAATAATAAGAAGGACGACTGGTCCGGAGAAGGCAGGGCGGAGTTTTTGTCCGTCCCCAACTCGAAGTACGCGGAGGAGTTGGGACATATTCTCACAAAAGCGGGTGTGAGCGTTGCTTTCTCCACGGGTAAAAAATTAGGAGAAGTTGTCAAGAATAGAAATAAATCAGAAAAGGATATAGAGAAGGGCGCGATTTACAATATACCATGTGGTGGTTGTCCGTTAGGATATTATGGAGAGACGGGAAGATCAGTGGAGCTACGGACATATGAGCACAAAAATGACGTCAGAGCTCACAGAACCTCCAACTCGCTAGTAGTTCATTTAGACCAATGTGGTCATCTTCCAGATTGGAAAAAGATAGAGGTGCTCCACAAAGGTCTAGAGAAAAAGAAAAGAAAAATAGTGGAGGCAGCCTACATTACTTCCCACCCCTGCATCAACCATAGGGAAGGGTTTATAAAATTAGCAGGAGCGGTAAGTACTCTGATTGTTAAGGAGGTAAAAAGGACAATTGAGAACGGAGGGAGAAATGACATGGTCGGAGTCACATGAAAAAAAAAAAAAGGGTAGAGGACGGATGAGAGTATAGAGGGAGGGGAACACGGCAAGGATGGATTATATAAGCTGTTAATTTTCTAAAACTGTATGTACTTTGAGAATGTCCTGGTAAGGACGAAACGTCAGTGAATAAAACTCCAACTGTTCTTTGTGTTTAACTCACCA
>NC_134804.1:13440634-13445634 GCF_046742065.1 Oratosquilla oratoria | reverse complement strand
TATGTAACAACAGTGTGTGGTCCAAGTTTTCATTGACTGAAAATGTAGTAAATCTATCTGATATCACTCTCTCTCGTAATGAGTTAGAAGTGTTGGGACTAGGAGTCAATTTTGCTATGCACCCAACTAGAAACCACGCATTAGACTACATCGTAGAATTTGACAAGTTCTTGGCTTCAAATAATTATGATAAAGACCTACATTGTTTAAAAGGTATTTTCATGCATGGTATTTTGGATTGTTTTAAAAATGACTGTGGATTACCAAAGCGATACAAACTGGCTGTAGAAAATCTCACAAATCGTAAGGATGTCATCATATCTAGGGCAGATAAGGGAGGGAAATTAGTTATTCTTAATAACTTAGAATATGAAAACAAAGTTCATGATCTATTACAAGATAAAAACACATATGAACAACTATCAAAAAATCCACTAAAAAGCACTGCTTCAGAATTTAACAAACATGCCATTAAAATCTTAGGCAAAGACACGTTCCAAAAACTGAAAGTCATTAATCCCCAGTTGCCCAACTTTTACGGTCTTCCAAAATTGCACAAAGACGGCATTCCCCTCAGACCCATCATATCAAATAGGAATTCTTGTACACATAAGACCTCAAAATGGCTCACACAAATACTATCACCGTATGTAGGTTGTTTCTTAGAGTCTCACATAAAACACTCAGAAGACTTTATAAGAAAGATCAAAAGTCACAACCTACCTAGTAGTAGAAAATTACTAAGTCTAGATGTAGTTTCGTTATTCACCCAAATTGATGTAACGGTAGTCTTAGAGTTTTTGAAAGTAAAATTACAACCATACCAGAACCAGCTACCACTGCCACTAGATAAAATATTAAGTTTAACACAACTTTGCGTCAACACCAATGTTTTTTCATTCAAAGATCTTTATTATAAACAGAAATTCGGATGTTCCATGGGCTCTAATCTCTCGCCAGTTCTAGCCAACTTATATATGGAATATTTTGAATCAGTGCTATTACCGGAAATTAAACCACCCGCCATGTTTTGGCATAGATATGTAGATGACATCTTTACGGTTTGGGATGATGAATGGGGATCATTCCAAGAATTTCACAACCAACTCAATCACCTAACGAACAATATTAAATTCAAGGTGGAATGGGAATTAGATCACAAATTACCTTTTCTAGATATTTTAATAATAAGAAATGCGGAGTCACTGTCCTTCACAGTTTATAGGAAGCCCACCCACACAGGGAGCTACCTACATTTCTTTAGCCACCATCCTGACAAAATAAAATATAGTGTAGCTTCAGGCCTATTCTTACGGGCTTTGAGAATTTGTAGCTCCCAATACTTAGATTTGGAACTAAATTCAGTGAAAAATAAACTAACAAAATTAGGATACCCGCCGTGGTTTTTACAAAAAGCTCTTAGCAAGGCCAAAATTAGTTTTCACAAAACAGATTCCCATTCCGCCATGAATCATAATTGGGATAATAGATGCATAAAATTGCCTTTTAACAAATCAATCCATGAATTGTCTCACATGTTACTAAAAGAAAAGGTAAATTTTATCTTCCATTATCCTAATAATTTGTTCAGTAAAGTTGTCAATATACATCATAGATCCAAGAGTAATACAACTCCTGGAGTTTATAAATTACCTTGTTTAGATTGCAATGATGTATATTGGGGACAGACGGGTCGAGATCTCAATACCAGGGTTAAGGAGCACAAGAACTCTGTTAAACACGGACAGGAAAATTCCGCAGTATTTCAACACGTCGCCAATAAAAACCACCGAATAAATTGGGACGATGCTGAAATAATTTATAAATCCAAATGTAGTTTCAGAAGAAAAATAGTAGAATCCTCCTTAATAAATAATTTCCCAAATTACAACATTTCCCATGGTCAATGGTCACCAGACTGTATTTCTTCTTTTGCCATAAATAAAATGTTACCATCAACATTAGCGGTGGACAAAAATCACCAAGGCCCATGCAACGCCGGTCATGTGACCTGAGCCACCAAGATGCGAGCATGCGTGCCGGGCGTGTTGACCTGAGCCCCGTCCCCTCTTGCTACCTCACTGCTTTACTATAAATACACATTGTTCTGTACTTTGTAACTCATATCTGCCGAAGAGGATCACAGTAAGTGATCGAAATATACAGATCTCTATATCTTCGCTTATTCTTCTCCGAAAGTGGGTCATCAGTATTATTTTACAAATGTGCTACGACATATCTTTGTTGATATATATATATATATATATATATATATATATGTGTGTGTGTGTGTGTGTGTGTGTGTGTGTGTGTGTGTGTGTGTGTGTGTGTGTGTGTGTGTGTGTGTGTGTGTGTGTGTGTGAGGTTAGGTGCGCAACATTTTATTGTTATGTACTGTATATATATATATATAATATATATATATATATATATATATATACATATATATATATGTATGTATATATATATGTATGTATATATACATATATATATAAATATATATATATATATGTATGAATGTATATGTATATATAATATATATATATATATATATATATATGTATATATTATATATATATGTATATATACATACATATATAATGTACATACTGTATATACATATATATATAAATATATATATATGTATATATATATATATACATAACATTACATATATATATATATATATATATATATGTATATATATATACATATATTATATATATATATATATATATATATATATGTATATATATGTATATATATATAGAATATGTATGTATATACATATATATATATACATACATATATATATATGTATGTATATATATATATATATATATATATATATATATATATACATATTGATAAAAGGTAAAATTAGCAAGTTATTCATATTGAAAGTTTGAGTTGACCTAAGGTTATAAAATGTCCTTTTAGCACAATTGTAAGCTTTGTCAAGAACATGTGTGGGGTGTTGTAGCTTAGTACCAATGTCGTAAATACATCTTATTTCATCATCGATGTGCTCTGGGCTGCAAATGCGTAGGGCCCTGAGGTACATCGACGAAAAAACAGATATCTTTACGCCATCAGGGTGTGAGGAATAATAGTGTATATATGAACAAACATTGGTTGGTTTGCGATATACACTAAACTTCAACTCACTTTCACGGCGGTAGATATTACAATCAAGGAAAGGCAAAATACCTTCATTCTCTATCTCCACCGTGAACTTAATGGAACACTGACCAAATTATTAAGCTTACATAAAAAATCATTTACATTATCTTGAATGGGCCACAGACATAGGATGTCATCAATGTACCGCATCCATGTAATGTTGGGGGGAATAATCTTACTTAAAAGTTTGGTTTCAAAAAACTCCACATATAAATTACTCAATACGGGGAGAGGATTACCCATGCTCATTCCAAATTTCTGAGAATAGAATTTATCATTAAATTGGAATTTGCAATCTTTAACACACAATTTGATCAGTTCAATTAAGGTGCCTGAAGGTAATGGTAAATCGTGCTTATTTAACTCTTCTTTTAGATAGATTAAAAGGTCATCCAAAGGAACTTTCGTAAACAAACTAACAATATCTGCTTCGTTAGTTTACTTTTCCTAGTGGTTACTTACGCATTTGTGAACACACGCTCCTAGTGTTTTTATTGCATATATATATATATATATATATATATATATATATATATATATGTATATATTATATATAAATATATGTATATGTATATATATAAATATATATATCATAGATATATGTATAATGTATATACATATATATATGTATATATATATATATATATGTACATATATATATATGTATATATATATATGTATATATACATATATATATATATATATATTGCTGGTAACCACTAAGGAAATCGGAAGAACACAGTAATTCCCAAGCGCTTTCGTATAATTCACATCTTCAGGGGTATACAGATGTGAATTACACGAAAGCCCTCGGGAATTACTGTTTACATCCTATTTCCTTAGTGGTTACCGGCTAAACTTGTCGATCACGTCCTGCATTTAGTGATCTTTCTGCATATATACATACATATATATATATATATATATATATATATATATATATATATATATTATATATATACATACTATATATGTATATATATATCATACATATATATATATATATATATATATATATATATATATATATAATACTGGTGACCCATTTTCGGAGATGAATAAGCGAAGATATAGAGATCTATATATTTCGATCACTTACTGTGATCCTCTTCAGCAGATATGAATTACAGAGTAGAGAACAATGTGTATTTATACTGAAACAGTGAGGTAAACATGAAGGGACGGGGGCTCAGGTCACGTGTCCGGCGGGCATTGCATGGACCTTGGTGGCTCAGGTCACGTGTCCGGCGTTGCATGGAGTTTGGTGGCTTTTGTCCACCGCTAATGTAGATGGTAACATTTTATTTATAGCAAAAGAAGAAATACAATCTGGTGACCATTGACCATAGGAAATGTTATAATTTGGAAATTTGTTTATTAAGGAGGATTCTACCATTTTTCTTCTGAAACTACATTTGGATTTGTAAATTATTTCAGCATCGTCCCAATTTATCCGGTGGTTTTTGTTGGCGACGTGCTGAAATACCGCGGAATTTTCCTGCCCGTATCTTACAGAGTTCTTGTGCTCCTTGACCCTGGTAGTGAGGTCTCGACCCGTCTGTCCCCAATATACATCCTTGCAATCTAAACAAGGTAATTTGTAAACTCCAGGAGTTGTATTACTCTTGGATCTATGATGTATATTGACGACTTTACTGAACAAATTGTTGGGATAATTGAAGATAAAATTTACCTTTTCCTTTGGTAGCAAATGAGACAAGTCATTAATTTATTTATTAACAGGTAATTTTATGCATCTATTATCCCAATTATGATTCAAGGCGGAATGGAAATCTGTTTTGTGAAAACTAATTTTG
>NC_134804.1:13420634-13435634 GCF_046742065.1 Oratosquilla oratoria | reverse complement strand
ATCGCATATTGTTGTATGACATAAGATATTATAAAAAAAGAAATATTGATACAATTTTACATATGTAGTGCAAATAATAAAAGAATGATAATATAAATAACATATGTAGACAGAATGAAAATAATACTAATGTGATAATTTCAAGTGGTGTAACGTTCTATATGACATCTCATCGTATTTGTTGCATGACATAAGATATAATGTAATCATCCTTAGCACACACACCGTGAGATCACCAGTTGCTCTTCTCACATCCGTTAGTCTATACCACGCTGCCTAATTAGTCTGAAACAACTATCTATTAATTTGTTTATCTATTTATTTACCTATGTATTCATGTGTTTATCTATTCATTTATCTGTATTTATTTATGTATATTAATTTATTTACATATTTGTTTATTCGTTGCCATATTAATCTGAAACTTTTATCTATTCATTTGTCTATTTATCTAATCTATGTATTCATATATTTATTTATTCATTTATTCAGCTATTCATTCATTTATATATCTTAATTTATTTACCTGTTTATTTGTTTGTTTTTGTGTTAATTATTTAATTTGTTTTGTTTGTTTATTCATTTTTATATTATATTGATTTATTTAATAATTTGTTTATTTACTTATTCGTTGATATATTTATTTGCTTATCTATTCGTTTTTGGTGTGCCTTTTTTACATATGTGTACGTGTAAGACAATTGCAAGAGGCTGGTAGATGAGCTGGGAGAAAGAGGAATAGAAGACGAGTGTTATATTTTTATGGTTTAAATGTTACTAAACAGCACAGCCGGCAGGCGAGTAAGTTGCATACGTTCGCTTTCCCCTGTGTGTTTATAAACAATGCTCGGGGGCCCTATTCCATTTCTGACAAGTATTTTGTAACCTAAGTGAAATATGCAGAGATTCGAGATTGCATACAGACTTGTAACAACGAATCTGATTGGGAAAAGGATGGAGGAGGAGAAAATTAAATTGAAGTTAAAGATTATTGAACTAAATAAATCACTATGTCACTCAAAGATCACCTAGGACCTAAAATACGTGTTCTCGGGGGATTCCTTGAATGTACCTCAGAGAAGGACGCTATATAAGAATTAACGGAAGAAAGGAAGAAAATTTTCTAGCTTTAATTTCCCCCTAGACTGAAGATTATATCAGAAGGAAAAGATTATACTAAATGGATGATTGGAGGCAACAGGGCCTACGGAATAGAAATTGTGAGTGACTAATCATATGTAACAAAATTTGTGAAGTGAAAGTAAAGAAAGGGGACAAAGGCGGGTGACAAGGGTGAAAGGGTGATGAAACAATCGACTGAGAAATGTTAAAGGATTGTGATCGGTTTATTGGTTAGATTTTTCTAGTTCCTGGTCACTGACGACTTCAAAAGGCCGTTGTCGGAAAGTGCTTCTTTGCCCCATAATGGGGCTTCTGTGAGACTCAAACATTCCTTCTCTATAGTCAGTTTTCCGGGTTAAACTGAGCTTACTAGTACTGCTGAGAAATGCTATATCATGTATATAACTCCTTGTTCGTTTATCATTTCAGCTCCAGTTCCTGTTTATCTAGTATCTGTATGAAGATGAAGAGTTTAGGATGGAGGGTTCCTCAGGAACTTTTGCTTGAGATTTGAAATCATTTGAACGCTGTTCCTGCTCTTCGCACAATTCCTGAATCCATCTCTATCTCCAATATCCTTGTAGTTCTACTTTCCCCATCACACGCAGCACCTCCTCAATGGCCATCTCCTTTCTACAGTCCTGTACCAATCACCATTATCCTTGTATCTCCACCCTCTCGGCCACTCGTCACCAAACGCCTCACGCCCGAACGTGCCAGTTGCCCAGCTGACACGAACGCCTAACCCCGTCCGCATCGGGACGGCGCACCATAGCGACCTCGTTAGCAGGTTCCTTTGAAGACGGGGAGGGAGAGAAAAAAAAAAGGAGAAAAAAAATTATTTCCCTCTGTTTCTGAAATGCAAATCCGTAGAGCGATGTTGCCTCAAGCAACAGATTACGCTGAGAAAAGCTGTTCATTCAAGTGCCAAGGACTCTGATTCGACGGTAACATAAGTGATTTTATCTGGCTAAAGTAAGACGATTTAACCCTTTTACTGCGTAAATAGTTTCCTTTCATTGAATTAGATCCCCTGCTGGCAGCCAAAAGACATGGATACGTCATAATGAGGAGTAAAATGTTAATCCAGTAGTAACCATCAATGCAGATTTGAATGAAACTTTGTTCAATCTGGACCCCATTCAAGCCTTAGTCTCCCCCCTGCCCCCTCCTGTCATTATCCGGAACAGAATCGATTAAACACGTCACCGTGCTGAAGGGGTGAATTATGCTGATCAGGGGACTAATCTTGTCACGCCTAGACTACTTAATCCAGCCCTTTCGGAAGTAGTAACGTCCTGGACATTTATCTGTAATACCATCGTCTGGTTAATACCAGACGATATATTCAGTTCAGGTAAACCCTATTTTTGTACAATGGATACTCCCTGACAAGCTCCCAGGAAGACCCCTGGCCCATCTCCATAATTTCCAGAACAACGGATCCCCTTTATGTGTTTGTTATATAGGAGTATTAGATTCAGAAAGTTCGAATGTACCATACTGCCGAAGTACATTGGTTTTGATCTCTCCACTACTTGATTGCTTCCCCGCTTTTCGTGGCAATTCGAGTCCAAAGGGCAAAAAAAAAAAAGGGGGGGGGGTTTGTATCCAAACCGCTAGTGACTCAAACTCCGCATTTTCATATTTTGGTGAACAAATTGTATTAGATTTATCATTAATTTGTTAACTTGATTTGTTTAGTTTCCTTTGAATGTTTATTTTAGTTGATTTGACAACTGAAATCAACTCGCACATGAATAAAACAGCTGTTCCTTGTTAGAATAAAAAAGAATAATGAGAAATAAAACGATAACAAATAACAAAGAAAAAATGCAGTAAAATAGATGAAACTACAGTATGGCTTCTAATCTTGGTTATTTGCAAACCGGAGGACATTTGATGAGACTCGATTTCGTTCAGACCAAAGATTTTTTTTTTTTTCTTTTTAGAGTCTGAGAATCGTGCGCGTCCACTTGCTGACTGTTTAACTGATATAACGACAGACTAATACTTGTGTCATGTGCGACATGTACGCATTTGTTTATAACGTATACATATATGAATGGGGTACTACTAACCTGTTCATATAAATGAATTTCCACACTGTGGTGCAGTTGTATACACAAGCACACAGTTACCATGTCTTGCGCAACACGCTGACCATACTATCAGCTATGAATGCAGGTAATTGTACATCTTGTCCAGTCGAACCAATCACATTCGCTGCATCCATCACACTGGGGCGCTGATCATGTAAGGATCATTGATCATCCTAGTTGGCGCGATCCAAATACAATCTGTTGCATCGATCATCTTGGTGTCTTGAGACGCATTGACAAAGTGGATTGACAAAACAGAGGCAGGATTGAGACTGTGGATCCTGGAAGAATGACTGCAACGCCATAGTGGTCGCATTGATTTTAAATCAAGCCAAAAAAAATGGTGATCACGACTGGACACTGATAAATTGGACTTGATTACTTTGAATGTACTTAACGTCTTCGATTCAGCGGCGAACTTCGAATTTTTTGTTCTTGTTAATACCAAAGAACTTTATTCACTGAACAAAAAATCTGAAAAAACATGTTCCTGTGTTGAAGAGATTGTTGAAAGGGATTGTACTGATGTCCAGTCAAAGAAATAAGTTCCTCAAGATATCTACAGTTCTTTGTCCAAATATTTTCTTTATGTACCAGCCATCGGTTAAGCACAAGCAGACAGTAAAAGTCTTGGTAACAAATTTAAAGTAAAAATTCTCATTCTGTCTTTCCTTCACCACAAAAGTCGACTGTTTTCCTTGTTGCTAAGCACGTACAACGACCACAAAATACCGTGCTGCCGAGCTTATTCTCCCAACTGTACACTATTGCAAGTCGCAATTCTTTTGTGTTATCTGAAGTTCGTAGTGTGTGAGGGCTTCCTGCTGATGAATAACATCGTTTGGCTGCAGCCAGATGATCTATAAGACGATGCCAATCCCACATGGACTCATCAGGGAAGGTTTAATCCAATGGGCAGTGAGTTGGCTTCTCTCAGTGAAGGAAATCTCTTGATCATGGAGATAATTAGCTTAATTGATATAGCCCAATTGCATTTTTCTTGATTACTCAAACGTGTATGATAATGTACTGAAGGAGATTGTGACAATGATGATGACAGAAAAACATATGTATCATCCATGATGTCTGTTATGCAGTGAATCTTATGAGACCTGTTATATTTTATAATACATCTATAGGATATTTGATGATTATTTTATAGATTTTCTATATGGTGTTCTATCCTTATAGCAAAGGGTGTTTTCTTATAGGGAAAATATATCGAAGATTCAGCAATAAACTGTTATATACGCGTAATGGAAACTGTTGGGTGTGGGCAATTCAAGACTATATTGTATATACGCAGAGCGCCTTTGGGTCTGGATGCGCGGGACGGTCATGCGTCTGTCTACCACGAAGTAATTTCGTTCTACATCGAGTCCTGCATCCACCATGAGGAAATTTCGGCCCATTTCCTTCGCCTCACGGAGTTATCATGAGTCAACAGGAAATACAGGATCCGGTGCTATAAATGGGAGCACAAAATCACCCTAATAAAGCGTGGCCTGTACATGATTCAAAGTGTGTACGTCTAGTGACAGTTTTAACGACTGCGTAGGACGCAGGAGCAGATAAGGTCTTGAGTCATATTCCACTCCATTCCCCCGTAAACGTATCACAGGTAATAGAATTGTTTTATGGCAACAAATGTGACAACACATGCTATCTGCTAGCGGCCGCCATTGTGGGAAAAAATGCGAGAGGGAGTTTATAGCACCACGGCTCAAGATTAAAGGTTGGGAGCTGAGCTTATGGAATGGAGTCTGAGGTAATAAGTTCTGTAAAGATGAATGATGCCTCGACTCAAACCATTAAGGGCAGTTTTATGAAGAAAATCGCATAGTAGACTTCACACGGGAACATAGAAAGGTTTCTTGAAGCTGAATAAAACCATATGGCCTTAGCCAAAACAGCATTCTGAAAGTGAAAACCATGCATTTGAGTTAGAAGCGAGCTTTGGAAATAAATATATACTGGACTCTTTTGGTTAAGTAAACATTTTTTATGGACTCTTTATGGTTAAAAGTTGGACTTGTAAAGTAAATGATTATGAGTAGCCATGGGAGGAGTGAAGAAGAAAATGTCTGTACAATTGTTTATAGTCATAAAACGAGGTATTCGACTATCAGTTTCAAAAAGAATAAAGAACACTTCCTTTGTAAATGACAAGGAAACGATGATTATTCATCTCTTTATCTTAATCATTTAATAGACTTCTTCCAACAGTGATACAATGAGTTTTATGAGGTTTTATAACACCTACAATAAGAACTAAGCCTTGTCATTTTATGAAAATTGTTCAGGAAAATACAGTTCAGCGCTATGAGTACAATCGTTGATGATTCAGATCATAAAACTTTGAAAGGTGTCCAAAAATCTCTAGACATATGAAGCAGTAACACAATTTTCATTATTCATACATACATACATACATATACCAAGGCTTTTTCCCCCTTCCAAGGGAGGTAGCCACAAAGGGAAAGGCATAAAAATACTCCCACCCATTTCATCCCTAAATACACTCCACACCCCTCCCACCCTTCCTCTCATCTGAGCACCTCCTGGATGACGGGCCATCCCTGAACCCTGCCCACCGCCCTGGGTCAGAAGCAGTGTCGCAAGACACAGTACATCCACAGCAAGGCCGCTTCATTTAATCGGCGACCCCCCCTCTCCGTCCCCCTTTGCATATAAGGCGAGGACGGGGAGAAATCCCTTCGGGCTGCGTCAAAATTTACTCACACATACTACCCCCCCACCCACCCCCCGCCCATTCCTCCTCATGCAGTCACAACATTATCCATATACAACCATTCTCCACTCACCTCTGTCTTCCGTCCTCTCCCTTCCTTCCTCAACAGACATTCCCCTCTTCCCCAAAGCCCCCTTCACCCCATCCATCCACCTCATCCTAGGACGTCCCCTCATGTTCACTCCCTCCACATCTGCCTTCCATACCTCTTTTACTAGTCTTTCTTCACTCATTCTTTCCATGTGTCCAAACCATCCTAATATTCTTTCATCAACCCTCTCTCCCAAATCCTTTTTCACCCCTGTTCTCCTCCTCACCTCCTCATTTCTCACTCTATCCAGCCTAGTAACCCCCACCATACTTCTCAGACACCTCATCTCAAACACATTCAAACTCCTTCTCTCTTCTTCTCTTATGTTCCACGTTTCTGCCCCATACAGTGCTGTTGGCACAATCACTCCTTCATACAGTCTCCTCTTCGCATCCATTCCCAAATGTCTATTTCTCATTACACTCTTTAAACCACCAAGGCATTTACTCGCTTCTCTCAATCTACATTCTACCTCCACCTTCACTCCACCTTTTCCTGCTACACTTGCACCCAAGTATCTAAAACTATCCAATTCCTCCAGTCGCTCTCCCTTAATGTTCACTTCCAGTCTACTGCCACTTTCACCCCTTGTACATCTCATCACCTTACTTTTACCCACATTTATCTTTAGCTTTCTTCTATCACATACTCTCCCAAACTCTGCCACCAGCTTCCTCAATCCCTCCTCAGACCCTGCCACAAGCGCAGTGTCGTCCGCAAACAACAGCTGGCTCACCTCCCACTTTTCTCCATTTTCTTTAACCATCTCCAATCCCTGACTCACTACCCTAGCATTCACCTCTCGCACCACCCCATCCATGTATAAGTTGAACAGCCAGGGCGACATAACGCATCCTTGACGAAGTCCCACCTTTACTTCAAACCACTCACTCTCTCCATTTCCAATCCTAACACATGCTCTACTACTCACATAAAAACTCTTGACAGCTCCCAAAAGCTTTCCTCCTATCCCATAAATCTGCATAACCTCCCACAGTGCCTTTCTGTCTACCCTATCATAAGCCTTTTCCAGATCCATAAAAGCCCAAAAAACATCCTTCCCCTTTCCTATAGCTTTCTCACATATCTGTCTTACCACAAAGATCTGATCTACACAACCTCTACCCGTCCTAAATCCACACTGTTCCTCACCAATTACTCCTTCTGTTCCTCTCCTAATCCTCTCAATTAAGATTCTCCCATAAGCCTTCCCTACTACACTCAACAGGCTAATCCCTCTGAAATTACTACATTCACACTTGTCCCCTTTTCCCTTGTAAAGAGGAACTATACAGGCACTACTCCAGTCCTCCGGTACTCTACCCTCTCTCCAGCAAACATTAAATAATCTCACCAACCAGTCCACCATCACTGAACCTCCCTTTTTCAGACATTCTGCATGACATCCATCCAGACCAGGTGCCTTACCTGCTTTCATCATCTTTACAACTGCCTTCACCTCATCCTTCCTTATTTCTCCTCCATTCTCCTCACTCATCACTTTCATTTTTTTCGTATTTCCCACTGCAGCTATCTTTCCTTCCCTATCCTCCTTCACATTCAGCAACTCCCTAAAATATTCTGCCCATCTTCCCCTCACTGCCATCTCTTCCATTATCAACTCTCCATCTGTACCTTTTACCTTTTCTTCCCTACTTGATTCGCCTCCTCTTCCTCTCTTAATTTCTTTCCAAAACATCTTTTTATTACTTTCAAAATTTTCTGTCATACTCCTACCCCATTTCACATCTGCTCTCCTCTTTGCCTCCTTTACCTTTTGCTTTACTTCTCTTTTCTTTTCTTTGTACGTCTCATATGACTCCCCTGTCCTCTTTTGTAACCAATCTGTGAATGCTCGCTTCTTCTCTTCTACAACCTTCTTTGTTTCCTCATCCCACCATTCACTACCCTTTCTTCTATTTCCCCCTGTCCTTCTTGTTCCACACACCATCCTTGCACACTTTAAGACTCCCTCCTTGAACCATCCCCATTCCTCCTCCACACCCATCTCTGCTCTATCCATTACTCCCTCCCACTCCTCCTTCAGCTTCTTTTCGTACTCCTTCTCCTTTTCCTTTTCATTCAAGGAGTTCACTCTAAGAACCTCCCTACCTTTTGTCCCTTTCCTCCTTCTCCATCTATCCTCCACTCTCAACTTACCTTCCACCAAAAAATGATCTGATATTCCCCCACCCTCTCCCCTTAGCACATGTACATCCTTAACTCTTCCTATCATAATCCTATTTACCACTACATAATCCATTAGCGCTCTATCTACCACCCTTCCCTCCACCACCCTCTCCCATGTGTACTTATGCTTGACTTTCTTCCGAAACACTGTATTTGCTATCATCAACTCTCTTTCTAGACACATTTCCACCATCAACTCTCCACTACGATTCTTTCCTGGAACTCCACACTTCCCAACCACTCCATCGATTGGACCATTTCCCACTCTAGCATTAAGGTCTCCAGTACTATTACATTGACATTTCTTCCTAAACCCTCTATGCACTCATTTAAATCTATCCAAAAGGCCTCCCTTTCTTCCATGCTCTTCTCACTGCCCGGCCCATATGCACTTACAAAGACCCACATCTCCTTTCCCAGTTTCACCTTCATCCACATTATCCTTGAGGAAACCTCCTTCCACTCCACTACCCCTTTACCTATCTCCTCACTCACTAGAATAGCCACCCCTTCCCTCCCTCGCCCTCTCTTCACTCCTGATAACCTCCCACTTACACTCCCAAACATACACTCACCCTTCCCTTTCAACTTAGTTTCACTCAAAGCCAACACATCCAACTTTCTTCTCACAAACATACTACCTATCTCTTCCCTTTTACTCTCATCTGTACCACATCCACGCACATTAAAAGACCCAAACCTTAGGGTGCTGGCCCGAGGCCCGCCAGCACCCCTTATGCCTTCACTTTTGTCTTTAGGATGTGTGCCCCGTGGGGCTACAGGGAGAAGGATGCCTAGTCCCTCTCCCCGTCCCTTTCTTCTCGCCTCTTACGATCCAAGTTATTCACATAAACAAAATATATAATTCAAAAAATTATGCCTATATAAAGCATAGGTCTCGAACTCAACTGCATATGCACTCTAGTAGTTCTGTTTAAGAAACTGAAAGATGGATGAAAAGACGTTATTTCTTAGAAGTTCGTTTTTTATCACAGATTTTGCATCTGATTAAGAAAAAGGTCACCAATTTAGGCTTTTCCAAAAGGGAAACATGCCCTCTGAGCTACCACTGAGTTCGTGTGGTTTAATAAAACAAAGCAGAATTCTATTCTATATATGAAACCACGCAGTGATGACGTCACACGGTGTTTCATTTTCGAAAGTCACCATCAAAGTGAGCTTCACCTTGTCTCCTCCAGATCCTAGAATACATTGAGGCAGAGTAATTGAACGAAAATAGATTGATGAATAATTTGAAGAAATAAGCAAATAATTGAATAGATAGAAGATAGATGAATAAGCTGATGAATGAATAACAATAGATAAATGAATGAATTTGATAAATAAAAAAGTTGCACCCGTGAATAAATAAATAAATTAATATTATGACATGATCATCCCAAATTCATGCTAACGTGCACAACTCAAAATAACAGAAATACAACTGGAGAGCAGGACATATTGTTCAACATCATAACTTTAGTACAAGCTATCAATCAAGTGTTTATTAATTATTCGAGAGCACACCTTGAAATGCTAAAAATATTCAGTATCAAAAAACGATATATCATAATTGTGTGAAAGTAAACGTGAACATGTTGGGAGATATTTTTTTTAAATAAATTTATTACACTCAAGGATGAGAGACATAGTACATAGCCACGTGACAAAAATTCAAACATTAACAAGAAACCCGTTCTTCAGAGAGTATGCCGGCTATATGTATCTGTATACAGTCAACATCCAGCAAAGTGTGGATGACGCATGAATATGTCATCCAAATCTTTATGTGAGTCTTTGTTGTACTGAGTCAACAAATGGATATTATAGTCAATAGTAAGCATTGCACCGCTTACAGAATTGTGGCACATCAACCGGGAGATGAAATTATAATGTGACGATATAATGCAACAATATTCTGTAACTGATATTCCTGCTCTTGAATTGACCTCTTCAGTACGATACCCGTACTATATTGATTCTATTCTGTCTCAGGCTACAAAATCCGATTCAGCTGAGTGGGTTAAGATTAGGTTAGTTTGATCAGACCCTTCGAAACGACGACATTTTGAACGGATTTTGTTCTGGTACGTTGCTTTTGTACAATTTCAGTACTTGGGAAGGATAGTATCTAAATTTGCACAGATCATTTATGTTGATATGAAATATAGCATCGTAGAATGTTACCTAGTTGATTTTTGTTGTTGTCATTTACTTGCATTCATATTTGCATACAATAAAAATGGTAATAAAAAATCGCAAGAACTCCTTTTAGTACTAAAAAGTGTAATAACTGATCTATTGACTTAGATTTAGTTAAAGAATGTGAAAATGTAAAAATAAGACAGAAAAAAGTATAGGATATAAAAACAAAATAAATTTCATGATAAAGCGAAGAAAATATTGACAAAAATAAGAAAAACAAACATTCCATACAACTTGTTGATTGCATGAATTATTCAACAAGCCAAAGAATAACACAATTCGGTTTAACACATTTTGTTTTTAAGAAAATCAATAGAATTATATGTTTTACTTTCCAAAATGTAAAAACAAAAGACTATCAATAATTGCATTGCCCCACGGACAGTAAACGCAGTGTTTTCGTGTCGGAACAAAGGCAAAGCTTTAAAAAACAACTGATTTAACTTCTCATTCGCAGATTCGCCATCCCGCAAAGCAAGTACAAATTTATTCATATTATTTCTAAAACCAAGTGGAAATAGTACTGATAAATACTTAGGCAAAGTAAGTGATTTAGCAAGTGGTGTTTACATTTCTAGAAAAATTCTTTTCTTTCAGTTACTTCTGTTGGCATTGTGTGCGTTTGGAAATGAACAACTACTTCATTCCTGTTTTCGAGGTTGGCGGACGACAGGTGTGAATGCAGTTTACAAATCAAAATATAATGGCAAGAAAACTGAGGGGATTTACATTGATAATATTCTTAACATTCAACTCCGATGACAAGATGTCTTGTCATTTGGTCAAATAAAACAAAAAATCATAAAACCAAAATGTTTGATCAAACACCAGAAAAATATGACGTCAGTCCTCGCTTCGCTGCGAGCGAAGCGAGGATTGACGTCATATTTTTCTGGTGTTTGATCAAACATTTTGGTGTTTTATGATTTTTTGTTTTATTTGACCAAATGACAAGACATCTTGTCATCGGAGTTGAATGGGTAATAGATAGATTTACAAAAGGTTGTCACAGAAGAAGCGTTGGCTCGCCGAACACGATTCTTGGCCGGCCCCCACGCCAGCAAGCAAGTCGGAAAATATGTTGAATTAACTGACAAGAATCACCATTATGCATCACGCCTAACATAACAAAGTAACACGTTAGGAAACAACAATTGCCATAAGTCCACTCTGCCAAACTGTCACACGGACATAATTGGGGTGGAGGGCCTTCGGCTGGAGTACTAGTCTTAGCTTATTCACACTACTGGCTATACAACAACAACAACAGCAACAATAACAACAACAACAACAACAACAATATCAGCAACAGCAGCAACAACAATAACAACAACAACAATAAGTGAAAATAGTTTTACGGATAATCTTGCAAAGCAGCATCTTCAGGGAGTATGAACTTCATCATATGTAAATAAAACTGTTTCAACTGCAAAAGGAAATATGTTCCTCCTTTACGAAAAGATAAAAACCTAATGAATTAAAATGATTAAGATGTAGGTGTTCAATAAAGGGATGGAAAAATTACGTTTCATTTCCACTGGAAATCTTCCTGAATACATCTCCCATATATACCGCCGTTCTCAATACACACAAATTGCTCTTCTTTACTCTTCCAATACATGCTTTCACTTCGTATCCACTTATGAATACATGCATATATATGTTCATAGTACATACATATATACATTTTGCATGTCAACTATACATACATGTATATATATATATATATATATATATATATATATATATATATATATATATGTATATATATATATTGTATATATATATGTATATATATATATATTATATATATATATATACACATAAACTTATATATATATATACATATGTATATTATATATATATATATATATATACACACACACATATATGTATACACACACACATATATATATATATATATATATATAATATATGTGTGTGTATACTCGTGTATAAATATACATATGATATATAATATACATATGATATATATATATATATATATATATATATATATAAATATACATATATATACAGTATGATGTATGTATATACTCGTATATATGTATATATATATGCATATATATATATATATATATATATATATATATATATATATATATAATATGCATAAACACACTGAATGGTCCCCATTGCACAGATATTAATCTTTTTTCAACCCCATCTCTCTTGATAGCGCAGTGGTTTAAGTCACTGTTCACTTGCTAGTCTGAGCTGGGTTCGAGTCCTTGGTTTCACTACGTATCAGTTTCCGCATATGTCTCAGTCGAGCTCCTTGTCAATCTCGATCGTGATGACATGGAATTAAAGTGAGAGCATGGAGGACTGGACGACTGGAAAGCACTAGAATATTGAAAGAGTGACCTCCATCATGATGATTCGCGCCGGATTAAAAAATCGGAAATCTTAGCTGCAGCTCAGTGCTCCTTGAATATCATGAAGCCCGTGAGATGTGAGCTGCAGAATTGCGACGGAGATGTGGAATCAGTGACTAGCAGGAGGGATCATAGCAGGGGTTCTGACTCTATCCGCACAACGAAATTTGCCGCGAAGTTGAAAAACAAAATAAGTGCAGCAAGATTCAGGCAAAACAATACGGACTTTGGCGAGAGAGGTGGGCGTCGGAGTGGCGATTACGAAGAAGACGCTGAACGAGGATCTTTGCTACTCCTCATACAAGAGGTGCAAGGGCCAACTACTCACCGCCTATGCTCAAGAGAACCACCTTATGAAACCCAAGAAACTGCATCAACAAGGTCAAACACCCAGTTGAGCCAGGGATGCTCTGCTTCTTCTTAGACAAGAACCTCTGCCGGGACCAGTAGCACAACGTGTGTGTGTATATGTATCCATAAATATATATATATATATATATATATATATATATATATGTATATATGTATATATATAAATATATATATATGTGTGTATATATATATATATGTATGTATATAAATATACATATATATATGTATATGTACATATATATATAAATATATATATATATATATATATATATATATATATATATACAGTATATATATACATACATATATATTTATATATGTAAATATATATATATATATATATATATACGTTTATACATACATATATAAACATATATATCTATATAATATATATATATATATATATATATATTACATATAGATATATATATATATATATATATTCATCAACCACAATGCATTTTTATTCTAAGCCCATGACCCATTCAGTGTTATATATATATATATATATATATATATATATGTATATATATTAATATATATATATATATATATATATATATATATTTATAAACCACAATGCACTTTAATTATAAGCCAAGACCCACTCAGTGTTGTACATTACACACACACACACATATACATATATATATACATATATATATATATATATATATACATATATATATATAGATAGATAGAAAGATAGATAGATATATGTATATATATATGTATAGATAGATAGATAGATGTATGTATATACATACATATATATATATATTATATATATGTATGCCTAATGCTCTGTTAGCGCCAGAAATAAAGCTAACAGAGCATTAGGCTTCATTGCTAGGACGGTAACGAATAGAAGTGCAGAGGTAATTATTAAACTCTATCTAGCGATAGTTAGACCCATCCTTGACTATGCGGTACAGTTTTGGTCTCCGTCCTACAGAATGGACATAAATTCACTAGAATCAGTACAGAGAAGAATGACCAAAATGATACAAGGACTTGGAAATTTGCCTTACGAAGAGAGGCTTAGGCACCTAAACTTACACTCTCTGGAAAGACGCAGAGTGCGGGGTGATCTAATAGAAGTGTTCAAGTGGATCAAAGGCTATAACAAGGGTGATGCAAACAAGGTCATCATAATAAAACAACGGCAGGACTCGCAGTAATGGGTATAAACTGGACAAATTTAGATTTAAGAAGGAAATAGGCAAGAATTGGTTTACTAATAGGGTGGTCGATGAATGGAATAAACTTAGTAACCATGTACTAAGCGCTGAAACTATCAGTTGTTTTAAAAAACGATTAGACAAGTTTATGGATGGGAATGACAGGTGGTGATGGATGCGGAGCTGCCTAGTGTAGGCCTTATGGTCTTTTGCTGTCTCCTATATATCTTTTGATCTTATTTTCTTATTTTCTTATATATATATATATATATATATATATATATATATATATATATATATATGTATGTATGTATGTATGTATGTATGTATGTATATATATATATATATATCGTCGTCGTCGTCGTCGTCGTTGGCAGCACTCGTGTCCGAGTATACGCAGCTCACTGATATTTCCTTCTATGTGAGATGAGCCCTATCTGGGCTCGGAAGAGGCGGCCGCAGCCACCACAGGGAATGGTCGGGGGGTTCTGGGGATTCTCTGCTCTTGCCTTCCTTATATTTCTTTTTACCTCTATTTGCTGTCTTCTGTTGTTCTCAAAGATCTCTGTTTTTTTCGTGGATGTTT
>NC_134804.1:13400634-13405634 GCF_046742065.1 Oratosquilla oratoria | reverse complement strand
GTGTGTTTTTTTTTTACGTCACCACACTGAAATTCTCCCATTTATTCTCTCTCTCTCTCTCTCTCTCTCTCTCTCTCTCTCTCTCTCTCTCTCTCTCTCTCTCTCTCTCTCTCTCTCTCTCTCTCTCTCTCTCTCTCTTTCTCTCCTCTCTCTCTCCCCCTCTCTCCCCCCTTCTTCTCTCTCTCTCTCTCTCTCTCTCTCTCTCTCTCTCTCTCTCTCTCTCTCTCTCTCTCTCTCTCTCTCTCTCTCTCTCTCTCTCTCTCTCTCTTACTCTCTCACTCTCTCATTTTGCTTACCTTTTACTTTCCACGTTCTTCTAATCCTCTTTCTTCACGATGGGATTATTTTTTCTGTCATCATAACTTTCCCTTTCGTCCCTTTCATTTTTTTTTCTTCTCTTCCTGTTTCCTGTAGATTATATATCTGTCTCTCTGTCCTTTTTATCATCCAATGATTTTCTTATATTTACTATAAGTTGCCGGTTTCACTGTTTTTTTTCCCGATATATTATCCCACTATCTCTTTTTCCTCTTTTATTCCCATTATTTCCCCCTTTTTCATTTAGTTTTCTCTTTATCTTACATGCGCTTAGTCCCATTCTTCAAATTGATATCATATCTCTTTGTCTCTGGTTCCACTTTTTATTTCCAATCTTAGCTCTAATTTCTTTAGTTACTTCCTTTTTATCCTTCCCTCTTCTCCTCTTTTCCAATTTTATGATGTTTTTTAGATTAATGGTTTTGTTCCTAAATCTTCTTATTCCTCTTCTTCCTTTCCTTTACTTTCCTATCTTATTTCATCCCTTCTCCCGTTTTCATTTTTTTTTTTTTCTTTACACTAACGGTTTGTCTCTTAGATCCCTTTGTACGCCTTCGCTTCTGTTTATGCACTGTATGTGTCATTTTCTCTACCTCACTGACATTCCCTCCCTCCCTCCCTCCCTCCCTCCCTCCCTCCTTCCTCCCTCCTCCCTCTCTCCTTCCCTCCCTCACTCCCCCTCCCTCCCTCCCTTCCGCCCGCCCTTCCTCCCTCACTGAATCTCCCTCCTTCTCTCCCTCCCTTCCCCCCGTTATACACAGTGCTGCTGTTAACAAATCTACTGCGTTATCTCGACTAATCTGGTAATAAATGACCCTCTCTGACACCCACCATATTTCAAACTTATCATAGTCACTGCCGTTCGAATACTTGCATTGGCTATTGGCTACGGGTTCGCCCGGGGTGGAGGGAGTGTGAAAATGGGGCAGTTTGCTGCACTTAATGCGGTGAAATTAAGCCGTGATTAATACTTGGCCATTCGTCTTGAGTCGAGGGACGGTAAATTTGGCGTAAGTTTTTTTTCTCCTCTCTCTCCCCTTGACAAATTGACCATTTACGAAACTCACGCTCGAAATGCAGGGTATCGAAGTTGCAGATTCGCCAGGCTGAAAGTGGTTGGTTACTGCATTAAGGAAGTCTGTCGTGGCAGTTAATTAAATCTCAAAGTATAATGTTGGCATCACTCATTCCCCCCCACCCCCTAGGTGTTGCCAGTCCCTGTGGTACCACATTTTCCAACTTCAGCGCCAGTTTCGAACAGTTTTGAACGCTTAAAGAAAGAAAGGTCTAGGAGGCCACGGAAAGCCTCTTGTGTTGCTTTACTGGTAAAAGAATACTGTGTTGTGTCATTATGCATATGCAGGAGATAAGACAAGAGAGGTTGAATAGTGTAGATGGTCGGCGGATAAGTCAAGGGGGCTGGATGAGATGATGATAGACGGGGGATAAAGACTTCGATAAGGCTTAGCTTGTGGATGGCATGAACCCTCTCAAGACGGTGACGCACTTGCTGGGTTTTGGTCTATCAGGACAAAGGGGGATCTTATTCAGCTAAAAGAGGGCGCAAACCTCAACCTAAAGGAGGGTTTGAGTTTAACGCTAGAAGTAGTACCCGTCATCTAAATAAAATTTCTAATTCTTTAACTGGAATTATACATAGCGAGAGAGCGTCACTGTGTTGAAGATGTTCAAAAACCACCCCCTCCACACTACATACGCCTCGTGCATATGCGCGTGTAAGTCCATGTGCCTGCCAACCCTTCGCATAGTTTATGTGCTCATGTGGTCGTATCGATCCCCTACATGCTAACGCATATTTGTACCATATGTGACGTAGAAAAAGCTGCATGGCATCAAGGGCAAGTAGGAGTGCAAACAAATACTTGGGTGCTACATCACACTCATAGTCATGTGCATTTGCATACTAGTGAGAGATAATACGAAAATATTTACACGCGCGCACACGTGCGTCTAAATACACGTACACACGTGTGCGCATACATACACGCACACACAAGCACACGCACACGCACACGCACACACGCACACACACACACACACACACACACACACACACACACAAGCACACGCACACGCACGCACGCACACACACACACACACACACACACACACACAGACGCACTCACACACATAATGCATATCAGTGAAATTATGGGGGAAACCAACGGATTGCTGAAAAGACAGCCTTCAACTGCATGAATAAAGAGATGCTGAAAAAGTATCGACATCCTGATACAACCAAGATTGGTATATACGACATTGATATAGTTCCTACAGAAAGTGAAAGATATAAACAAGAATGAAGGAGTATAATGAGCCGTAATTAAAATTATTCTCAGCCTTGCATATAAATCGAACGAGGAGAGACTGGAATCAGTGGCACTACCACCGTTGAAGGATCGAAGGAAGAGGGAAGACTTGACTGGAGTGGGTAAGTCACTGAAAGAGTTGGACACATTCGACAGAGATGATCTTTTGATTTGGGATAGGAATCCTCACCAGGTCATAAACACAAATTGAAAAACTCATGTCAGCTTCCGATACAGATATGTAAAATCCTAGAATAACCAATGGGTTGATATACCAAAAGTGAGAACTATACAATAATTTGAAATGAGGTACAGTTATGGAGAATAAGTGACTGAAGTACGTGAGGAATTTCAATTTTATGTAGAGATACGTAAAATCCAACGATATCCTAAGAAATGAAATAGCACAAGCTGAAAGTGTACATGAATTATAAGAAAATACTCATGACAGTTGGAGTGTTAAAGACAAGATCCACACGATATTCTTCCCGTATATTATAATTAGGTAATTATAGTTATGTAAACACACACACAGACACACACGCATACACACACACGCACACACACACACACACACACACACACACACACACACACACACACACACACACACACACACACACACACACACACACACACACACACACACAGACTCATGGCGCAGCGGTAACGTTCGCGGCCGCCACTACGGCGATCCGGGTTCGAATCCCACCCAGAGTCGAAATAATTTCAGTATCGCTGCGCTGGGAGACGCTACTCCAACTCTCCTGGGGGGGGATGTGTGTGCGTGTAAGGTCACAGCATTACCCATAGATCGGTCATATATAAGCCCTGAGCTCTCTTTCGGGAGGGAAATAGCTGATGATCACGAGTCCAACACGTGATCCAAGACCATGGTGAATTACACACATGTACACGCACAAGGCTTGATGTACGTGCACACACTCAAATGTGCATACGCGCGTAATGAAAACGAGGAAAGAAGAGAGAAGGAGAGAGGTAGAGAGAGAGAGGAGAATGGGAGACGTGTATAAAGTTAAAAACAAGTTAATTGGGGATGGAAGCAATCCCCACGCTTACTCATCCCTGGCCGTTCCAATCCACAAGGCCATTCTGTTCACCTAGTACATGCTAATGCAAACAGGAAACAAAAAGATATGACCCTTTGGTAACCTGAAATGTCCCATAACTCTCCCGTAACAGTTCTGTCTCGCTATTATATTACCGCATCGTACCGCTGTAGGTAACGATACCCTGTTATTTAGTTTATAGTTGCCTCTTTATGCCTTTTTTCGCGATGTGATCGTGATTAAGGGCGGTTTTTCTTGTAAGAAAATAATAAATGCACTCCCTAAAATGGATGGTACTTCTTTGAATACACATTAATGGTGGTTCTTCGTAATAATGATTCCGAGAAGTTAATAGGCAAAATTGGTAAGGGCCAACAAAGCAATCAAAATTCGAAAAAAAATAAAGCACATTCACAGGGAGGATTGCTCTCTATCAAAAATTATTGTATATGTTGTACTTAGAAATCTGGAATTTGTGCGCTACTTTATGAAATATAATTCAAACTAATGGGCCTAATTTTGCATCATTGAGCAGACGTCCTGGTAAACATATTTGAGAAATATTTTGGCGCGTGCAATTCGTGTCGCTATGGGAATGTGGCCCTTCCGTTCGTTATGATGACAGGTGAACTGTGGGTACTTTTTTCAAAGCACAAGAAACGAATCACCTACATAAAACGTCGGTATAAGATATATCAAACCTGAAAACATTCTAAAGTCAGGAACACAGCCGAGACATGATGTAAATGAGATAACATGTAAAAGGAAAAGCATGGCGTTAGCAATCACAAGAAACGTATTCTGATGACAACGTGTTATTAGATAAAGATTTGCCGACGGTGTAGAATAAAGTTGAAAAAGTTTAGATGCCACCCTACCTAAATTAACTACGATAGTTTCTAACTCCTTCGCCGTGCTGTGACCCCTCCCCCGAACTGAGGCCAAACGACTCTGTTGTATAACTACAATATATATATGATAATCAGCGAAAATCCTTCACTCTGCAAGAGGCGAAATTTCGTAGAATAATTTCCTTGATAGAGATCTGAAAGCATCCTTCTAAGATACCGGGAATACTGATGGCAGATTTTGTGTTGAAAGTTATACAGGATAATGATTGTTCTCAAATAAGATGTTTAAAGAACTTGGGGAATATTACGTGGAAAGTAGCTTCAACAAACATACTTGAGTAGGGTAAGTGAGAACGCATATTTCCATAGACACCGTTCCTATTGGGTGCCACTTACTTTGATAGATAAGTTTCCGCCAGATATTCTACTCC
>NC_134804.1:13382895-13387634 GCF_046742065.1 Oratosquilla oratoria | reverse complement strand
CTTTAGTTACTTCCTTTTTAGCCTTCCCTCTTCTCCTCTTCCAATTTTATGATGTTGCTTTTTTATATTAATGGTTTTGTTCCTAAATCTTCCTATTCCTCTTCTTCCTTTCCTTTACTTTCCTATCTTATTTCATCCCTTCTCCCGTTTTCAGTTTTTTTTTTTTTTTTTTTTTTTTTTTACACTAACGGTTTGTCTCTTAGATCCCTTCGTACGTCTTCGCCTCTGTTTATGCACTGTATGTGTCATTTTCTCTACCTCCCTGACATTCTCTCCCTCCCTCCCTCCTCCCTACCTCCCTTCCTCCCTTCCTCCCTCCCTCCCCCTCCCTCCCTCCCTCCCTTCCGCCCGCCCTTCCTCCCTCACTGAGTCTCCCTCCTTCTCTCCCTCCCTTCCCCCCGTTATACACAGTGCTGCTGTTAACAAATCTACTGCGTTATCTCGACTAATCTGGTAATAAATGACCCTCTCTGACACCCACCATATTTCAAACTTATCATAGTCACTGCCGTTCGAATACTTGCATTGGCTATTGGCTACGGGTTCGCCCGGGGTGGAGGGAGTGTGAAAATGGGGCAGTTTGCTGCACTTAATGCGGTGAAATTAAGCCGTGATTAATACTTGGCCATTCGTCTTGAGTCGAGGGACGGTAAATTTGGCGTAAGTTTTTTTTCTCCTCTCTCTCCCCTTGACAAATTGACCATTTACGAAACTCACGCTCGAAATGCAGGGTATCGAAGTTGCAGATTCGCCAGGCTGAAAGTGGTTGGTTACTGCATTAAGGAAGTCTGTCGTGGCAGTTAATTAAATCTCAAAGTATAATGTTGGCATCACTCATTCCCCCCCACCCCCTAGGTGTTGCCAGTCCCTGTGGTACCACATTTTCCAACTTCAGCGCCAGTTTCGAACAGTTTTGAACGCTTAAAGAAAGAAAGGTCTAGGAGGCCACGGAAAGCCTCTTGTGTTGCTTTACTGGTAAAAGAATACTGTGTTGTGTCATTATGCATATGCAGGAGATAAGACAAGAGAGGTTGAATAGTGTAGATGGTCGGCGGATAAGTCAAGGGGGCTGGATGAGATGATGATAGACGGGGGATAAAGTCTTCGATAAGGCTTAGCTTGTGGATGGCATGAACCCTCTCAAGACGGTGACGCACTTCCTGGGTTTTGGTCTATCAGGACAAAGGGGGATCTTATTCAGCTAAAAGAGGGCGCAAACCTCAACCTAAAGGAGGGTTTGAGTTTAACGCTAGAAGTAGTACCCGTCATCTAAATAAAATTTCTAATTCTTTAACTGGAATTATACATAGCGAGAGAGCGTCACTGTGTTGAAGATGTTCAAAAACCACCCCCTCCACACCACATACGCCTCGTGCATATGCGCGTGTAAGTCCATGTGCCTGCCAACCCTTCGCATAGTTTATGTGCTCATGTGGTCGTATCGATCCCCTACATGCTAACGCATATTTGTACCATATGTGACTTAGAAAAAGCTGCATGGCATTAAGGGCAAGTAGGAGTGCAAACAAATACTTGGGTGCTACATCACACTCATAGTCATGTGCATTTGCATACTAGTGAGAGATAATACGAAAATATTTACACGCGCGCACACGTGCGTCTAAATACACGTACACACGTGTGCGCATACATACACGCACACACACAAGCACACGCACACGCACGCACGCGCACAAACACACACACACACACACACACACACACACACACACACACACACACACACACACACACACACACACACACACAGACGCACGCACACACATAATGCATATCAGTGAAATTATGGGAGAAACCAACGGATTGCTGAAAAGACAGCTTTCAACTGCATGAATAAAGATATGCTGAAAAAGTATCGACATCCTGATACAACCAAGATTGGTATATACGACATTGATATAGTTCCTACAGAAAGTGAAAGATATAAACAAGAATGAAGGAGTATAATGAGCCGTAATTAAAATTATTCTCAGCCTTGCATATAAATCGAACGAGGAGAGACTGGAATCAGTGGCACTACCACCGTTGAAGGATCGAAGGAAGAGGGAAGACTTGACTGGAGTGGGTAAGTCACTGAAAGAGTTGGACACATTCGACAGAGATGATCTTTTGATTTGGGATAGGAATCCTCACCAGGTCATAAACACAAATTGAAAAACTCATGTCAGCTTCCGATACAGATATGTAAAATCCTAGAATAACCCAGGGGTTGATATACCAAAAGTGAGAACTATGCAATAATTTGAAATGAGGTACAGTTATGGAGAATAAGTGACTGAAGTACGTGAGGAAATTCAATTTTATATAGAGATACGTAAAATCCAACGATATCCTAAGAAACGAAATAGTACAAGCTGAAAGTGTACATGAACTATAAGAAAATACTCATGACAGTTGGAGTGTTAAAGACAAGATCCACACGATATTCTTCCCGTATATTATAATTAGGTAATTATAGTTATGTAAACACACACACAGACACACACACATACACACACACACACACACACACACACACACACACACACACACACACACACACACACACACACACACACACACACACACACACGCACACACACGCACACACACACAGACTCATGGCGCAGCGGTAACGTTCGCGGCCGCCACTACGGCGATCCGGGTTCGAATCCCACCCAGAGTCGAAATAATTTCAGTATCGCTGCGCTGGGAGACGCTACTCCAACTCTCCTGGGGAGGGGGGATGTGTGTGCGTGTAAGGTCACAGCATTACCCATAGATCGGTCATATATAAGCCCTGATCTCTCTTTCGGGAGGGAAATAGCTGATGATCACGAGTCCAACCCGTGATCCAAGACCATGGTGAATTACACACATGTACACGCACAAGGCTTGATGTACGTGCACTCACTCAAATGTACATACGCGCGTAATGAAAACGAGGAAAGAAGAGAGAGAGAGAGAGAGGTAGAGAGAGAGAGGAGAATGGGAGACGTGTATAAAGTTAAAAACAAGTTAATTGGGGATGGAAGCAATCCCCACGCTTACTCATCCCTGGCCGTTCCAATCCACAAGGCCATTCTGTTCACGTAGTACATGCTAATGCAAACACGAAACAAAAAGCTATGACCCTTTGGTAACCTGAAATGTCCCATAACTCTCCCGTAACTGTTCTGTCTCTCTATGTGTATTACGAGTCTGTACCGCTTGTTAGGGTAATAATACTCTGTTATTTAGTTTATATTTTGCCTCTTTATGCCTTTTTCGCGATGTGATCTGATTAAGGGCGTTTTTCTTGTAAGAAAATAATAAATTCGACTTCCTTAAAATGGATGTACATCTTTGAATACACGATTATGGTGTTCTTCGTTCATAATGATGTCGAGAAGTTATAGTCAAATGGTAGGGCGCAACAAACAATCAAAATTCGAAAGAAAAAAATAAAGCATATTCCACAGGGGAATATTTTGGTCTCTATCAAAAATATGATTAATATTTTGTTGAATTAGGAAATGTGGAATTTGTACGATACTTTATGGAAAGTATGAATTCAAACAAATGGTCCTAATTTTGCATCATTGACAGACGTTCCTGGACAATTTTGAGAAATATTTTGCGCGTGCAATCGTGTCGCATAGTTGAATGTGACCCTTCTGTTCTTTTGATGACAGGTGAACTGTGGGTACTTTTTTCAAATTCACAAGAAACAAATCACCTCATAAAACATTCGGTATAAGATATAACAAACCTGAAAACATTCTAAGTCAGTTGAACAACAGCCGAGATATGATGAATGAGATAGCAAAAGGAGAAAGCATGGCGGTTAGCAATAACAAGAAACGTATTCGATGACAACCGTGTTATAAGATAAGATTGCCTGACGGTAGTTAGAACACAGTTTATAAAGGATGCCACCCTACCCAAAGGATTAACTACGATAGTTTCTAACTCCTTCGCCTTGCTGTGACCCCTCCCCCTCACTAACTGAGGCCAAACTGACTCTGTGTGGTAATAACTAAAATAATATATGTAATCATCGTTCCTTCACTCTGCATGAAGGGCGAAATTCTTAGAATAATTTCTTGATAGATATCTGCATCCGTTGCAGGGAACCTGAATATATGTCAATTTTTGTTAAAGTAACAGAGATTGGTTCTCAAGATAAGATGAAGAACTTTGGGAATAGACGTGGAAAGTTACAACAAACATACTTGAGTTGGTAATTGATAACCATATTTTCCATAACACCTTTCCTATTGGGTGCCATCTTACTTTGATTGTAGTTTCCGCCAGAATATTCTACTCACCTTCATGGTGGCCTTTTCCTGGCGGGAAAGTCTTCCGGCCTATTTCAATTAAGCAAATAGAGGTCACTTAATCTAGATAGAGATGGAGTTTCCAGATAGTAAATCAAATTAATGAACAACCTGGTGGAATTCTGCGTGAGTTAATTTGTAATAGATAATAAATTGATAGTAAATAGTTTAGCAAATATGTAGGAAAACAGAAATAAATAATTAAGAAAGTAAGTACATAAGCTTATGAATATATGAATAAATAAATGAATATACACATGAATGATAGATCGATGAATAAATGAATGAATAGTTAATAGATAGGTATATAGAAATATAGATAAATTGACAGAAAATTAGATAATTAAATTCGTGTAAATGTGTGATTAAGGCAGTCCAGTGAATGTAAATATAAAAATTCCTTACGAAATGTCAAGGAAA
>NC_134804.1:13357895-13360395 GCF_046742065.1 Oratosquilla oratoria | reverse complement strand
GCTATTTCCTTCCTGGAAGAGAGCTCAGAGCTCGTAGGTCCGATCTATGGGTAATGCTATGACCTTGCACACACACACACCCCCAACTCCCCGCCCACGAGAGTTGGAGTAACACCCCTCAGCGCTGCGATACTGATATTTTTTTCAGCCCCGGGCGAGAGTCGAACCCGGACCTCCGTAGTGGCAGGCCAGAGCTCTAACCACAGCGCCATGAGAGGTGTGTGTGTGTGTGTGTGTGTGTGTGTGTGTGTGTGTGTGTGTGTGTGTGTGTGTGTGTGTGTGTGTGTGTGTGTGTGTGCATACATTTATAAATATATATATATATATATATATATATATATATATATACATGTGTATATATATATAGAGTACATGTATATACATATATATATACATATGTATGTGTGTATGTATATATACACGCGCAGCCATGCACACACACATGCACACACACACACACATAGTGATGAGAGTTCGAGTCTCACCCAAGGCTGAAAAATTCAGTATCGGTGTGATGTAATTCTGGTAATAGCTTTCAATCACAATTCCAACACGTGATGCAAGACCGTGGTGAATCATCCATGCATACAAACACAAGCACACATGGACTGATTAAGAGAGCTAAAGTGGGTTTGAAGACAAAGAGAACAAAGGAGAAAATAACGTTGAAAGAGAAAGATTTTTTAAATGTAGCTATGTCAATGTGAAACTACTGTTGACCAAGCACGTCATCCACTACAGAGATCTGAGCTTGAGAGTTTGACAGGGTGTGGGGCAGATCCTTCCATCCACTTCTAGTGTGTGTGCGAGAGTGTGTGATTTACCATGCAGGTGATCAGGAACAGTTCATAAATGAACGGAGAAGACATTGTCTACGGTGTGCTGCTGCAGCGACGATCCCCAAAGGAAGCTGATGTACCACACAAGTCATCTCCAAGTCACCTCAGGTGCGAGGTGAGCAGCGGTCTAGAGCCATTACTCAGAATGGATCCCTTTCCTAACCTCTCCACCACAACCAAGATTCAAACAGACGACGAAAAATCCCCACGCAGTTACCAGACGCGCACGTTACCGTCCGAGCCACGGCGGCCTCGTGATCATGTGTTTTTGGACTTGCAACCAACAGCTGCTACCTTCCCGAGAGAGATCAGGGCTCATACATGACCCGATCTATGGGTAATGCTAAGATCTTACGCACACGCATAATTCCTTGCTCACTAAAATGCATCAATGCTGAATATTTTACAACCCTGCGTGGGACTTGAATTCGGATCGAGAACGATACCACTGTGCCATCAAGCAGATGCGCGTGCGCGCGGGGGTGTGCATATTTACCTAGTTGTATTTACCTAGTTGTATCTCGCAGAATCTAAATTGCTCTTAAATTCGTGTATGGTTTTTGCCCACACTATTGTTTCGTCTAGTTTGTTCCATACAGTACATCTACCACTCTGTGGGGAAAGCTGTTCTTTTTCAGGTCTCTTCTACAACTGTCTTCTTTTAGTTTTCTTCCATGTCCCCTTTTATTTCTCTTATCCCAATTTAGTAAGTCTTCTCTATCAAGAAATACCATACCTCTCATCATTCTGTAGATAGTCAATAAGTCACCTCTTTCTCTTCTTTGTTCTTTGAGTCGGTAATTCTAGTTTTCACAGTCTCTCTTCGTATAACAGTTTTGAAAGTGTTGAGGCCATCTTCGTAGTTGTTCTCTGGATTCTCTCAATTTTCTTTATATTCTTTTTGGTACTGGGTGACCATAGTGTCGCTCCGTACTCCAATTTTAGCCTTATCAGTGTGATTAGTATTTTCTTTACCATTTCTTCATCCAAGGAAGTAAAGGCTACCTTTATTGATCTTAACAAGTTGTAGGTTTCTCCGACAGCTTTGTTTATCTGTTTATCAGGGGACATGTCCTTTTTGTATCTGTGTGTGATTCACCATGGTCTTGGATCACGTGTTGGACTCGTGATCGACAGCTATTTCCCTCCCGGAAGAGAGCTCAGAGCTCATGTATGATCAATCTATGGGTAAAGCTGTGACCTTACACGCACACGCACACACATGCCCAACTCCCCGCCCACGAGAGTTGGAGTATCGACTTGCAGCGCAGTGATACTGAAATTATTTCAGCCCTGGACGGGATTCAAACCGCTGTAAGGGCAGCCGGGAACTCTACCAACTGTGTGTGTGTGTGTGTGTGTGTGTGTGTGTGTGTGTGTGTGTGTGTGTGTGTGTGTGTGTGTGTGTGTGTGTGTGTGTGTGTGTGTGTGTGTGTGTGTGTGTGTGTGTGTGTGTGTGTGTGTGTGTGTGTGTGTGTGTGTGTGTGTCTGTGTGTGTGTGTGTGTGTGTGTGTGTCTGTGTGTGTGTTGGTTCATACTTAGATTTTAAAAGTTAAACAGGTACTTGACATTAGTGTGCAAAGCCATGCATTATTATTACTTTGCGTGTTTGTGTGTTTGCGCTTCGTTCACTAAATATTGCGTCTAATAACCTAAAAATG
>NC_134804.1:13347895-13352895 GCF_046742065.1 Oratosquilla oratoria | reverse complement strand
TACATATACATATGCATATACATATACATATACATATACATATACATATACATATACACATATACATATACATAGGTACATATATACATACATATTGACATACATTATATATATATATAGACACAAATACATGTATGTATACATAAATAATTACATGTGTACATATATGCATATACTCGTATGCACATATACATGTATATATACGTATACATACATGTGCATATATATACATATATACACATACATGTATACATGTATACATACATACATATATACATATATACATGTATACATATATACATTCATACATGTATACATTACATATATATATATATATGTATATATATATATATTATATATGTATATATATATATATTTATATATATATACTGTATACATATATATATATATATATATATATATATATATATATATATATACTATACTTATATAAATATATATAGATTGATTCCAGAGGGCGTCTCATGATCCAAATAAAAGACAGCAGAAGCAAATATGGAAGGCTTTTAGAGGGCGGAACCCTGGTGAAAGAAGAACGAGAGCATTACTCACTACAGCTAAGAGGATAATGCGCGAGTTACCATTTGCAGAGTAGAAACTAGAATGTTTGTAGCCAGCAGTGGTAGAAGCCTTAAACACCTCATGAGGATTTAGCCTTTCTAAATAGTATCGTCACGGAGTAAAATGTATTTACTTTTACAAAAGAATATGTAAGATATTCAGCACCCAATATTGAAGTCACTCGGTGAAAAACAAAGCGTGGTTCAAAAATCTTGCAACCGAGTCTGGTTTTGCTCCGGCATAACTTACAATAATAGGAAATTCTCCTGTTCTTCCCCGTGGTATCACTTTAGGGTTTTTCAATGTCCATTGTGCATTTTAGTTTGCTGGCAGTGCTTACATTCCATATTAACCCTCTAAGGACTGAATTATTTTTTGTTTAGATTTTTATTAAATTCATGTTTATTATCTTAACTGTTATAAACGTTTGCTGCGTAAGTTCTTGCAGAATGAATCATACACTAGTTTGTGGCATACTTGTTTTTTGCCATCCTGTACTTGTTTTAGTGTTAATGGCATATATACAAAAACTTTTTTGTGTGTGACCATATGGTCACGCTAGTCTTTCAAGGGTTGATAGGTTGTATCCGTCAGATTTTGGTTGAATACCATATAATTGCGGAGATTTTTTTCTCTGCTTTAGGACACATGTAGCAGGAGAATAATTTATTCATCTATTTTTTTCTGCTCTACGAGTTGCAGTCTACTCATATAGTCAGCAAATCGCAATAAAAGGAGAATATCTTCAATTAAGACTCTATTATATATTCCTCTACTAGATAGCATCTACTGACCCTGGTCAACGGTTTTTAGTTAAAGCAGTGAATCAGGTGTGCATGGTAAGATACATGTGGTCAGTCATTCACATGTGAAGGTTGTATGTCATATAACAAGCAACATACTACATGGGCAACAACTGAGTTTGTGTAATGAGGAGAACAAATGGTAGATAAGATTACTGGCTGTGAGGAAGCTTTGTAAAGATATTATGATTGTTCATACAAACATGAATCTGTCTAATGACAGACGAGAGATTAATATGTGAGATTTTTTTCGTGAAATGAGCAAACCACACTTTGTGGTAGCCTCTCATTCTTTGTCTCTATCTCTACGACTCTTACACAAACACACACACACTTACACATGCCACAACTTGATGAATAAGTGTCGGAAAAAATAGATAAAAAATGAGACTGAAGTGGAAACACAGACAAGGAATGGGACAAGTAACATACTTCTTCTATAATGGACATGAATCTGAGACACCAGAATTCACAGAAAGAAATGGGATACAATCAAAAGAAAGGAAGATGAAAACGTGACTATAAAGAAAAACAGTAATTCATATTCTGGTCCCTTCAACAGAGTGACATGTTCTGAGGACATTATTCCGGCTAAGAACAAGCGAAAAGGGAAGACTTCAGACTGAATGTGATATCGGGTGATCGAGACCCCTTCAACCTCTTCAACCCCTTCAACCTCTTCATTATGAATTGGATAAAACTGCTTCTTGTATACTTAAAGCTGAACAGGAATCCATAAGGTGTGGGACCGTGTTGAAGGGGGTAAGAAATGTGGTGACGAGACCACAGGGGCAAAAAGCGAAACGGGCCGCATACTAATGAACTAAACGGGGCGAGAAATGGAGTCGAGGAGGAGCCATATTTTCGGCCAACTCGTAACGCAGTTACTGTGATGTTGTTTACATTTCGTTAGTGCATTTCAAGACTGGTGGCCGCTCTCCTAGTCACACGTTCGCAACCGCACAACGATGTGCCCAGGAATGTGTTTGCTGCCGGTCTTTGAAATGCATTCCCATGGTGTACTGTGAATAGGCTACCCTCATAGTAACCACGTCATGACTTGAAAACGACTTCTCTTGACTTGCACTGAAAGTGAGTCTCCTATATCCTTCAACACAGTAATGTACATTACTCTTTTTATGGATAATGCAGCCAGACGGAACTGGGATGAAATGAGAACTTGTCTTGTCACGACTCCACCCTTTAGCTGAATAGAATCGTCCGACATCAACCAGAACAAAATATGTGGAGTACGTCACTATGTTGAAAGGTTTAACACACTCAGGAAAGTTGTTCCCTTATAATCTTTGGCTTGCGCAAAAACTCCTATTAAGTAAAGATATCCAATAGCTCCTCAGAGTCCTTGAGGGTACCAGACACTTCGAGTCGACTGGAGATAGCCAACACTCATGAACACACGTCACTGTCACTGAGCGTCTTCTGATGAAATCCTGGGAGATTACACTTCGGGGTTCTCCAAAACTTGACACGGTGCCTGAATGTTGCGACCGCATGTCCATGATCGGTCTTAAAGACCTAGGGATCTTTGGTAAACAGAAGGTTAGATTGAATAAAACTGTGTCGGATATATGATTAATCTCTTTCTTTGCCAACTTTACTCTCTCTCTCTCTCTCTCTCTCTCTCTTTCTCTCTCTCTCTCTCTCTCTCTCTGTCTGTCTGTCTGTCTGTTTTTCAGTCTTTGTCATTTGCCCCCTTCAGCACGGCAACTGACACATATTATGGACTTTGGTCTGTCTAAGCCCAAGCAATGTGGCACAGCAGAGAGGGTGACATTCAGTCTGAAAGGGGTCGCGATCGATCGAGAACCCTTTCAGACCTAAGTCTGCCCCCCCCCCCTCTCAGCTACATAAAATTCTCTGCCTTAAGCTAGCGTTTGTGGAGATTAATCTATCAACCCTTAAGACTAAGCTAATATTCGAAGTTATATAACACCCATACCTTCATATTAACCTCTGCCCCACAACCTTCTTCTCAGCCTCTTTCCATCCTAAATCTCGTTGCTATTGAAGGCGCCCCACAGAGATAGATAAAATAGCTTGACGATAGCCAGAAAAGTGTCACAAGGTATGTAAGGGGTTAATCGAAATGAGCTATAACCCTGAGGTTGTGCAAAGGCAGTAAATAACCTCGCCTATAGGAAGGCATATCACGCAGTGCGGAAGAAGTTAACTATCATTAACTACATCACCCTGACCTCGAAAATCACACATACTTTTCGACTAAGACCCCGTTTTGTCCTCAAGCCTACTCCTTCAGATGAATAATATTGTGTCTCCTCAATGAGAATGAAAGATGTAGATTAGGTCAGTGGCTTAGATGGGCTATTTCGACTATTCACGCACGCATCAATTAATCTCTGGCTGAATTAATTCGTCTGGTGGCAAGCTAGAACAAATATACAAGTCAACAACAGTGAAAAGGTTAAGTATCCTATCACAGACTTTATACCCTTCACCCGAATAGAAACATCTTGCTCTAACTAGAAAGGTAACTGCAAAACCCATCAACGGGTTATAGGGGCTTTAACCCCGAGCATTCACACGGGAGGCTTTAGCACTCCCTCCAGATGTCTCTTTGACTGTCTGTTGAATTGGACTTTTTCAAAAACGGGAATCTCAAGACACCTTCTTTCTTCCACCACCACTTGACTTCCAATTGGTGTATTCTCCGTTCTTTTCTTTCCGGAGCAACATTTTGTGTGTGTGTGTGTGTGTGTTTTCGTTCTCACTTTTCTCTCCCTCGACATTATCTCCTCCTCATTCAGAAGTCTCTCACTTTCTCTGTCTCTTCTCGTCAAGTCTCGCTACGCGCCATTTTCCTCCAATTACTTCCCTGATGGACGACTATCTGCTTGCTTAATAGCGCCTCTCCGTCTCCCGTCTCTTTTTTCGCCTCCCTCGATCTCACTCCCACTCCCCCACTCCCTTCTGCCCCTCCTTCCTCTCCCCTCCTCTCCCTCCTCTCTCCTCCTAGCCCCGAACGCCCAGGAAACTTGAATTTCATCTAACCTTTTATTTTTCATTATTTCGAATTGATTGAATTCACGAAGGGTGTGTTTGCGCGTGGCGTTTTTTCTTTTTTTTATGTGCGTGTTTGTATGCATCTTAATTTGAATGTTTGGCTCTCATGCTAGAGTTGGCTCGGCCGGGGATATTCCTCTTGATATTGAAGGGCAAATTGTCGACCGGCGCGGATGAAAACTGGCAGTATTGAAATAAAATGGTAATTCTTGGAAAAGGCCTCACGCTGACAAGATTTCCCGCGCTTTATGGCCTGGGTCCTTAGTTGTGCACGTGAGGGATGGCCCGCGGCAAATGGTCGCATTAGTCCCCGTCAGCCAAAACACTGGCTGAGAGCGCCCTCCCCCAGATCCTCGCGACATTTATGCTGATCGCTCAATGATAATGATGGATGAGGCTGAGGAGGGGGCCAGAATGGGGCGACTACTCCCTTTGCGCCCCTCCTCCCTTCCCCCTTCACCCATCCGGAGAAGGTGCTCAACCCTTCTAGGGTGTGAGGAAGTGTAGAAGGGGAATGAGCTAAGAGAGAGAAAGAAGACTCGTCTTGGCAGAGGTTAGTCGTGAAAAGCGATA
>NC_134804.1:13337895-13342895 GCF_046742065.1 Oratosquilla oratoria | reverse complement strand
TTCACGATATTTCTCAATAAAAGCATTGAGTCAAACTTATTATCTTTTTCATGTAGACACTTTAGCTAATGTTTTGCAAAATGATTAAACAGATTTTAAAAACTATATCTAATGACCCTATTGCAGAAAGGATAAGGAAAAAGGTTTCATAATTTTTTTATTCTAAGGTAAATATTGTCGATTACGGTAAGATATTCAGGGCTTCTTTGACCTCCTTTTAATTATCATTATTTTGTCAGCCTTGTGGGCGGTAAGTCTAAGCTAGAATTGCTGTCCACCCCCTTAAAGTCCTGCTGGGTAAGTGCCCTCCTCCCCCCCTCCCTTCAACATATTGATGTACTTTATGGGACAGGTAATTCTATCTGGATGAAGGGTTGAATTTTGCCTAAAAGAATTTTTTTATTGCCAGTATACGAGTATTCATGCGTTGGGGGATCAGACAACTGTCCCTCATAGTGATGGTTCTGAACCAAGACAATTTTCCAGGAGTGGAGAAAGTAGACTATATCTCACCTGACCCGTGTGATTTACTGACATAAAGCTTGAAGAAGACAGTATGAATCTTGAGTACAGGGAAATGCACTGTGTCAGTTAAAAGAGAGGATGCATAAGCTTTGAAGTTGTCTAGGGTAGCGGCTTGCTCGTGGTCTCCTGACTTTATGTACCTCCCCAGAAATCACTCCGACACTGAAAAAGCTTGTTTGGTATCTACCGATTACCAATGGATTCATGCATGTAAACTCTCTTGGAAGTTTCTGCAAACCCCAAACGTTCCTTAGCCCCCTTCACCCTTTGAGGGTGTAAAGTATTGTAAAGCTGAAAAGCTTTGTAAAGTATTGTAAAGCTGTAAAGCTTTGAGGGTGTAAAGTATTGTAAAGCTGAAAAGCTTTGTAAAGTATTGTAAAGTTGTAAAGCTTTGAGGGTGTAAAGTATTGTAAAGCTGAAAAGCTTTGTAAAGTATTGTAAAGCTGTAAAGCTTTGAGGGTGTAAAGTATTGTAAAGCTGAAAAGCTTTGTAAACTATTGTAAAGCTGTAAAGCTTTGAGGGTGTAAAGTATTGTAAAGCTGAATAAAATCAAGATAAAGAGACTACGTGTAATAGGTCGAAAGAGTGGAGTAAAGGGTATGTTGCAGGAGTCTTTAAAGAAAATATTTTGTTAAAAGCGAGAAAGATATCCTGAGCGACAAGTTAACCAGGTCAATGGTTATTCCAGAAAAGAAGCACAAATTAGTCCTAGTAAAAGTGTCATATATGATACATTTCCCCCTTCGTAGTCAGCAAAACGGCGTTCACAAATTATCAGACCAGGAAAAAAAATGAGAAAGGTTTAGAGGACGACAGTATGCGTATGTCCATCCCATCGACTTAGACCTGGGTGATGCTTTCAGCACAGAATACGACATTTTGATATGCGAGTCAACAAACATATCAAAGAGTCACCATACAATCTAGTACAAGGCTGCCCAGTATGTTTTCTGGTACTATTTTAGTTATCATCCCCTTCCACAGCAGCTAGGTTGATTTGATTATTTAGTAATTCATAAAGGACAGAAGCAGCACTTGAAAAATGCTAAGAGAGAATAGAGAAGGGGTCAAGTGTGCTGATGAATGTCTTGTGCTTATTTGTATCACGGGTTAGACATTTTATGAATCAATACAGTTTCTCTTTCAGTTTGTAAATTTAATGTTTATGATATATAGATTTTTTCGTTTAGATAATACAACCTCTTAAAATTTCGTTATTGCAAAAGTTATCATTGATCCTCCTCTCTTCTTTCACCCTCGGGATTTCCTCCATAGTTTTCTTTCATACTTAAAGTTTAGCATCCATAATCGAGTTTTGCTTCTAATGGACAATATCTTTTTCTACCCCGATTATATCATTTCACATCTTCCTTTTCCCATTCATTGCCCTGCCTTCCACTACCACCTTTTTTAAGATATCCTGTTCCTCTCAAGTTATCTTTATCTCCATAAGTCCATAACCTTCAAATATATTCTGCCTGCAGTATCTGTCTTTAAATTCAATTTGAGAGAGTTTTCAATTCTCATTCTTCCGTTTGTCTGGTCTATGAAAATTCTATTTATTTTTCAATTACCCTTTCCCAGGTCCTTGGCCAAATTCCCTCTTTATTCCTTGTCATATGACACCTCAGTATCAGATTAATGGTTCTTCATTGTTACTATCGAAATTTTTCATTCTGATTCATATCCTGGCCTCCTCTTCCCTGTCCTATTCACCGTTTCAAGACCACACACGTCATCCAAGTGCGCCATCCATGGTTCCAACCTAAGCAAGAAAACAACTCACCTTACTTGTGACCTCACCATTCAGATTCAGGTCACTGTACTCACCGTCAAGGCATATATCTGCCAGATTCAACCCCAACCAACCCAATGTACGCCATTGCTGAGCCCTCATCTCTGAAATATATGAATATAGATCTTCTGATGTTACGTGAAGCGTGGTCGGGGACTTGTACAGTCCTTTTAAACCATCGCACGTGGCTCAGTCGCTAGCGTCCTGACCTCGTGATTATTTACGCACAGGTCAGGGTTCGAATCCTTGGCAGTTTCTAAAAATGTTCAATCTATCTTTAACATACACAACATATATATATACATATATATATATATATATATGTATATGTATGTATATATATATATGTATATATATATGTATATGTATATATATATATATATATATATATATATTATACATATGTATATATATATAAATATATATATATATATATATATATATATATATATATATATAATATATATATATATATATATATATATATATGCCAATAAGAACACGGGTACGTGTGTTTACTTATGCAAAGTAAACCACTTGGAAAAAGAAACTAACGAAGCTTCGTTAGTTTTTTTTCCAAATGGTCTACTTTGCATATATATATATATATATATATATATATATATATATATATATATATATATATATATATATATATATATATATATATACTTTCCCTACCCCTGTCCCTCCCTTCCACATTATTTCCTTGTACCCAAACCTTATCGACTGATAGCGGAAAAAACAATACACATCTATGTTAAAAGAAATACAGTGAAATTGATACACGTAGCTTCTCAGATATCAAACATTTATGAATAAACAGAAGGAAACACCGTTCATGACGTACAGTGTCACTGATGCTCAGGGATGACCCCACTTTCACGTGTTATAGTCCAGTAAATTATTCCATTATATAGTAAGCCCAACAGAGAAAGGGAGAGAGGGGGGGGAAGGAAAACAAGAGGAAAAAGGGGATGAAGGAGGTGATGATAGAAACTAAGAAGGCAAGAGAGAGAGAGAGAGAGAGAGAGAGAGAGAGAGAGAGAGAGAGAGAGAGAGAGAGAGGCAAGAAGGGAGAGGGGGAGAAAATGGTAACTGATGCGGATATTGTTCTCAGTTTAGCAACAATGTTATGAAAAGTTTCAGTTCCTGGGCCCTGAAATTTGAGCTCGGTAAAGCAGTGCAGACTCGATGGTCGTAATCTAAATACTATGCAAGATTAACAGAATAAACTTTATCTCTGCTAATCGCGTCCTCTAATGTTGGTCATGAATGTCCTCTTATTCGTAACCATAAGATGAAAATGACCAGGTAGACATTTCATGTTCGTATAAACTGTCGGTATCGGCTGTAAAATCGTATCAGTATCAGTATCGGTATAAGCCTTTATCTTAATTTCGTTGGATTCCTAAGAGAGAGAGAGTAAAAGAGAGAGAGAGAAAGAGAGTGAGGGAGTGAGAGGGAAATGAGAACGCAAGAGAGTAAGAGAAGGAGAGAAAGAGAGAGTGCGGGAGTGAGAAGGAAAAGAGAGAGAGAGAGATAGAGAGAGAGAGAAGAGAGAGAGAGAGAGAGAGAGAGAGAGAGAGAGAGAGAGAGAGAGAAATGGGGAGGGGGAAGAGACAAAATGAGGGAGTGAGAGGGAAAAGAGAAAGAGAGGGGGGAGGTACCGATAGAGAGAGGGAGGTACAGGGACAAACGAATAGCAACAGACCTATTAGTTGTTTCGATACAGGACCTAGCACTGAGCCCCGAGGCACTCCACTTGATACACACTGCAAGTCTGAGCATTTTCCATTCAGAACAACACGTTGTTTACGATCACATAGTCATTCAGAATTACATCGGTGAATATACCCTACTATACCATGGGCTTCCAGCTTGTTTAGTAACCTCCTATGAGAGACTTTATAAAAAAAAAAGATAGAAGTCAAGATATAGAACGTCAACTGTCCTCCCTTCTTCGTACATTCCATAAATATCATGCAAAAAGTCAAGAGGGTTTGTCAGACAAGAGCGCTTATTCCAGAAACCATATTGAACCATATTGTGAATTTTCAATGATATTGGTTTTCTCCTAGAAATCCATAATTTTCTCTCTCAGGATAGACTCCGTTAGTTCAAAGACATATGGTGTAAGGCTAACAGACCGATAATTAACAGGATTGTATTTCTCACCCTTTTCAAACAAGGGGCACAAAATTTGATAGTTTCCATTCATGCACAACTCTTCCAGATTGTAAAGATAAGTTAGAAATCACACTAAGGGGTTTGCAGTTTGATATTCTTGAGTATTTTGGGGTAAATTTTGTCTGGTCTGGGCGATTTTCATATTCTAAGTTTACTTATAGCGCACATCGCATCATTTTCTGCAATATCCATGCCAATTAGACGTGTGGATACTGTTTCTCCTGGTGTGACTGGCTGTTCGTTTTCTCTGTTCTCAATAGTAAACACAGTTGCGAAATAATATTTTGGAATGTCTAACTTTGCCCCACTCATCTGTTACTATCCCCGCTCTCTACTTACTGGCATTGCTTCATGGTTGTCTATAGCATATCGGAACATTCCTCAACGTTTTTTTTTTAATATATATCTATGAATATGGCCCAAGTTTGTTCAACATCCTGTATTCTGTAAATTTCTGACCAGTCGGTGCTTCCAAGTAAGCTTTTCAATT
>NC_134804.1:13325395-13327895 GCF_046742065.1 Oratosquilla oratoria | reverse complement strand
CTCAACGGTCGTGCGTTGCGGCCGTTACTGAAGACAATCTTGTTCTGGAAAAGTGTTAGTGAACGTTCGGCGTTTTCGCGTCGGAATATGTTGGTGAAAGTATGGTGCGTGGTTTCTGCCGATCTCTTGGGGCTAGCCTCGCAAGGGCTTTGGTCCACAGCTGAATAAGATCGTCTGGTAACATCGGATCACATGAGCAAACGCTGATAAATATGATAAGTTCGGTCTATGAGGTGCTTTGATGATACTTCAGCGTCGTAGAGCGACAACTGAAAGGTGAACTGTTAGTTGTTGTTTTTTGTTGTTGTTTTTTTTGTGACCATAAGAATAATACCCAGTTCTCTTGCGTCTAACCCGTTCAATACGGTGACGTATTTTGAAGGGGAGGGGGAGCGAAGTTGAATCTCAGTCCCCCCTTTCCCCTCTCCCCCTTCCCCCTTTTCCCCCACTTCCCTCTTCCATCCACCCCTTCCTCCCTTCCCCGTCTCCCTTTCCCCCTCCCTTTCCCCAACCCATCCCCCTTCCCTTTTCCTCCCTTCCCCCTTCCTCTCTTCCCCTTTCCTCCCTTCCCCATCTCCCCTTCCCCCTTCCCCTTACCCCTTTCCCCATTCCCCCTCCCCCACTTCCCTACTCCTTTCTCCTCCCCTTTCCTCCCTTCCCCTATCTCCCCTCCTCCCTTCCCCCTTCCCCCTTTCCCCTTCCCCCACCCCTTCCCCCAGCCGGAAGAGTTTTCATAAAGAATGACACCATACGAAAGGGATAATGGCATGATTAAGCGGATTTTGCACGATTAAACGAACTGTAACCCGCGCAGCTAAATGGCGGCCGAATAATGCCTTGTTTCACTTATCGAGTCTCGTATTTACGTGATGCTATCCGGCGGTGCTGTTGATAGCTTCCTGTTTTGTAATGATCCTTTCATGTCTGGTGCAGCTGTCAACCACTCAGCCCTAGATTACTGTGGGCACTGCCTCCAGTTAGATAGACAAATGAATGAGTAGATAGATAAATGAATAAATGAATAAGTAAAAACTGCCCAGCGACAATTAGAATTGATATGCAAGTAGACAACACCCTCAGATAGAGATAACGAATAGGAAAAATGACAATCACTTAAGAGCCCACGCCTGGAGACGCGTAGTTGCCACCGGAGTCATCACCTTTGCCCTGTGTACTGCTGGAGGAAGGTAACAGCCACTGACGGGAATCGGAGGAAAATGCGGCACTCGAACTCGCGACTAGGAGAATGCGAAATGAGGTACAAGTAGATGTAAAGCGAGTTGGGTCAAGAAAGGCGGCTGCCAATTGGAAAAAGTCACTTGGCAACAGAGAGGATAAAGGTAGAAACTTTCACCATTCCCAAAAGGCGAGTTTCAACGGCTATAAAATCTGAAACTAATAATTATGTATTCATTGTATTTTTTATAATCAGTTGCAGCATGAATGGGGTCTCGGGGGAATGAGATCTTCTTCACATGGTAGTCCGTCGAATCAGTTACATGAAACACCCTCTTCTCAGCCGGAGTAAAATCCAAGAAATACTTCGCCATGTCGGAGAAACTCATTCCATTACCTTTCCGTAGTTAGCAGAGGTTCAATTCCTCTTATAACTTTGTATTCCCGCACCTTGTACCCTTCCACAGCGTTCAACCTCCTTCTAATCTATTGTATTGTTGTAGGTAACATGTACTCCATCTTACTGTATTGTACTACACCGAGACGCCTCTCTCTCTCTCTCTCTCTATCTATCTATCTATCTATCTATCTATCTCGCTCTCTCTCTCTAAATATATATATATATATATATATATATATATATATATATATATATATATATATATATATATATATATATATATATATATATATATATATATATATATATATATATATATATATATATGTTCTGTAGTCTTCTGTTTTCATTTACCTTGTAGATTCACCCTTCCGCCATCATTCACTCTCCTCTTATTTTGTTCATTTCCTCCTGTCCCAATCTCCATTCATTTCATTTTTCTCCCATTCTACCGTCTTCTTTTGCTACTCTTTTTCTTTTGTCCTCTCGCATTTTTCCTCGCCCATCTAACTTTATCCAATTTCATCCCCTTCTTCAGCTTCTATGACCTTTCTTCTTCTATTTTTTATTCATTTATTTTTTTTCTTGTTGCTCCCCCCCTCCCTACCTCATCTCCCTTTTTTACTTCCTTATTCCATGACTCTTCAACTCTTTTCCTTCCCATTTTTATTCCTCCTCTTCACATGTCATTCTTCTTTTTTTTTATAAGCTTTGTTTCAAGATTCCTTTTTCTTACGCCTCCAGCTTACCCTCGTCTCTGCTCTCGTCTATATCATGTCCTTATTTTCCTCAACATTCCTTTCTCCCGATCCCTAACATCTAACCTTGTCCCCTTACCTCCATCTCCCCTTCTGTCCTTCTTCTTCCTCTTCTTTTTTAGACTTTTGCTTGTCACTTGTCCCCTCCACGTCATTTTCCTCCTCC
>NC_134804.1:13305395-13310395 GCF_046742065.1 Oratosquilla oratoria | reverse complement strand
TCGTCGCTCGATCCGACGCGACCAAACTTTCTTATATTTTTCCTAAATGTGAATATGACAACAGCCTACTTGTACAGTTGTAAATATATTTAATCTAACAACCCCCTGAGGTTACTCAGGAGGTTGCCTTGTATTTGTAGACCAGGGAGCACTCTGGAACATTAAAGTAAAGCACACTCCCAGACTTTAAATCACCAATGTAGAAGTAACCCACAACTCTACAATTCTATTTATAGATTTTCTCAGATGCCGCCAAGCGATTTTATTCAGCTTGACTTTAAGTTAAGAGGACAAGCGGTTCTTGATTCTATTTTATCCCAAGTTTTCCTTCAGTTGAATGAAATCGTCTGGTTTTGACTATAATCAAATATCTATAGTTTGCATCACCGCGTTGAAGTGGCTGATAAATTTGAAAAACTAAAAAAAGAAAAATGTTTATGATACAGCTTTAGTCTTATGATATATAAATTCACCTGTGATTAAGATGAATTGATTCTTCTCTACTGGCGCAGCGTCATCTGCCATTATCAACTATTAATCTGCGATTTAAGAAGGTTATCAATCTCCGACGCGTCGGTGGTCGAGGACGCTTCCGGTTCCAAGTAACACTTAGCACAGAGCTCTGAAGGTGAGAGGTCAGAGAGCCACAAACCGGAGACTTTCTGGAGTGTCTGCCAGGAACGAAGAGGAAAAACGTAAATGCAGGTAAAAACAGAAAAGAGAAGAATGCCCCTGGACCAGCTGAACAAGATCTGAGCTTCAAGATATGAACTGGTTAAACGAGATGTTTTATTCTAATGATATCCTCTTGAAAAAATATCTTCAGCCGCATCATGAATAAGTTTCAGGCATATAATGTCACAAGTCACAGTAATGTTCACTTTTCTGGTGTAGTATGCAACTCGTATTAACAGTTCAGACCTGCTTAGAGTTATGTGTACAGAAAAGGAAAAACTTAAATCCGAACAAATACAAGAACAAAATTGTTCATATAAAGCCGCATTACACACACAGTCGAAAACAAGCAAGTGGGCACACACACACACACACACACACACACACACACACACACACACACACACACACACACACACACACACACACACACACACACACACACACACACACACACACACACACACACACACACACACACACACACACACAGGAAAGATCGGAAAAAGAATAGCTTCCCACACAGAGTGCTGGATATATGGAATAACTTAGATAAAGAAACAGTGTGTGCAAATACTATTCAAGATTTTAAGAAAAAACTTGATGCTGAAAGATACAAAGACGGGTCACTACGAGCATAGCTCCCTTCCCGTGTAATACAACTAGGTAAATACACACACACACGCACACACACGCGCGCACGCGCGCATACACATATACATCTTTTATTCCGGCTCTTCTTCATTCCGTTCTCCTTCTCGAGCCCTCTTCTTATATTGGCTCTCCCACCTTTTCTTGTCCCACATCTTCCCCCAAAGTTCCCCATTCCAACCTCTCTTCTCTGGCTTTCGTCTTGAAGATTCTTCTCGCATACTTCTTCTTTTCTTCTTCTTCTTCCCCTTCTTCTTCTCCGTCTTGCCTTTTCTCCTACTCACACAATCTCTGTTGCCAATTCTCTGCCATCAGCACTCTCTCCTGCTGGCATTCCTGTTGGTTTTCCTGTTGGTTTTCCTGTTGGTCTTCTTGTCATGCTAACCCGACAGGACATTTTTTTTGTTCTTCTTCATCCCCTTGCATTTTCTCCTTATCCTCTTATTGGGACATGGTCGGCCTAAGGCTGAGGGCCTTGCGCAAGTTGTAAGGACCTGTCTTTTGTTGTGGTCCGTCTTTTGTCGAAGGTTTCATCCCAGGAGATTCTGAACGTCGTTAGTGAATGAGAGGATCTTATTAACAAGATCCTCTTTATTGGCAAGAGACGACCGCCTATGGATAAACGTTATCCCATTAACCTTTTGCGTGTATGAAGAAGAAATCCCTTCCTCTCGTTCGTTATCCTTGTTTTAATTTCCTTTATTCTTCTTGTGTTACTTCCTTCCCCCTTCTCTTCGCTTATTTCCCCGTTGCCTCTTTGGTCTTCAAACCCCAACTCTCTTCTTTTCTAACCATTTCGGCATCCACCGTCTTTCTTTCTCTCTTCCCCTTCTTCGTCCAGACTCCATCATCTTTGCCAGGAGAGACTATCTCCTCTTCCTGCCCTCATCCTTCGCTCCTCTACTCCCTTTCTTTTCCAGCAGCTTACATTTCGTCTTCAAGGGTTCCATATTCCCTCTCTCTCTCTTTGCCTTTCTCTCTCTTTCTCTCTATACACACACACACACACACACACACACACACACACACACACACACACACACACACACACATATATATATATATATATATATATATATATATATATGTATATATACATATACAGAATATATATATATATATATATATATATATATACTGTATATATATATATATATATATGTATATATATATATATATATATATATATACATACATATGTCCCAAAGGCTTTCCCCTCTCTCTCTCTCTCTCTTTCTCTCTCTCTCTCTCTCTCTCTCTCTCTCTCTCTCTCTCTCTCTCTCTCTCTCTCTCTCTCTCTCTCTCTCTCTCTCTCTCTCTCTCTCTCTCTTTCTCTCTCTCTCTCTCTCTCTCTCTCTCTCTCTCTCTCTCTCTCTCTCTCTCTCTCTCTCTCTCTCTCTCTCTCTCTCTCTCTCTCTCTCTCTCTCTTCATTTCTTTTCTTTTGCTCCGTTTCCTCGCCTTCGTTTTACTTTCATTTTTCCTCTGCATCTCTCTTTTTTTTTCTGTCTCTGTTTCGTTCACTTATTTTTTTCCATCGGACAAACTATATCGTTTACATTCCATTCATTTCTTCTTCTTCTTCTGATCAGTATTTTCTCTCTAACATTTAATGCTTTCTTCTCTTTCTTTACCCTCACTCTACTCTTTTTTTCAGTCTTCGGAACCTCTCTCTTTCTCTTTTATTTTTGTTTTATTTATCTATGTATCTCTTTCTCTCTTATACCTTTTTCTCGTCTTCTCTTTCCTTTCTTTTTTTCTCTTTCTTCCTTTCTTCCTTCATTCCCCAAACTATTTCCGTCTTTTATCTTTCCTTCCGACTCATGTTTATCTTCTTCCATCTCTAACTTTTTCTTTTCTTCCCTTTTCTTCTCTTTCTCATGTTTGCATTACGTTTCTGTTTCCTTCCTTTCTTTCCATTTTCTTGTTCCTCTCGTTTTGCTTCCGAGACCATATTTTCCTCTTTTTCGCCATTTTTATTTTTGTCTCCTTTATTTCATTCCCATGGCTCTTCCTACTTTTATTTTGTTCTCTTCCTCCTCTGAGTTTTCAACTTTGCTTTGGTCTTTATTTTGTCATGTGACTTGGCTTTGCTTTTTTTATTTTATTTTTTTCTGTTTTACTTTCCTACTCTGTCTTTTCCTCTTTTTCATTCATCTGTTCCATCTCCTCCTCTCTCCTTCTCTTCCTTTTTCACTCTCCTCTTTTTCCTTGTTTATTTTCTTTTTCTCTCTTTTCCAATACAGTCGTTCTCTTTTTCTGTCAATCTTCTTTTCTCTTTTCCTCCTTTCTCTTTTCCTCCTTTCTCTTTTCCTCCTTTCTCTTTTCCTCCTTTCTCTTTTCCTCCTTTCTCTTTTCCTTCTTTCTCTTTTCCTCCTTTCTCTTTTCCTCCTTTCTCTTTTCCTCCTTTCTCTTTTCTTCCTTTCTCTTTTCTTTCTTTCTCTTTTCCTCCTTTCTCTTTTCCTCCTTTCTCTTTTCTTCCTTTCTCTTTTCCTCCTTTCTCTTTTCCTCCTTTCTCTTTTCCTCCTTTCTCTTTTCTTCCTTTCTCTTTTCTTCCTTTCTCTTTTCCTCCTCTCTCTTTTCTTCCTTTCTCTTTTCCTCCTTTCTCTTTTCCTCCTTTCTCTTTTCCTCCTTTCTCTTTTCCTCCTTTCTCTTTTCCTCCTTTCTCTTTTCCTCCTTTCTCTTTTCCTCCTTTCTCTTTTCCTCCTTTCTCTTTTCCTCCTTTCTCTTTTCCTCCTTTCTCTTTTCCTCCTTTCTCTTTTCCTCCTTTCTCTTTTCCTCCTTTCTCTTTTCCTCCTTTCTCTTTTCCTCCTCTCTCTTTTCCTCCTTTCTCTTTTCCTCCTTTCTCTTTTCCTCCTTTCTCTTTTCCTCCTTCAGTTCCTATTCCTCTTCATCATCTGCTCTCTTTACTCCTATCACTCCACTCTCTTTGCACATTTCCGGTAACTCCTCTTCCTACTCTTTCTCCGCTATTTCCTCGCCCCTTCCTCTCTTTCTCTTATCTCAATCTCTTTTCCAGTCTCCCTTTCCCATGCCTCCCTTTCTTCTTCTTTCCTCTATGTCCTCTCATTTTTTCCTTCTGCCTTTTCATTCTCATTTCCCGTCTTTCCCACCCCCCCTTCCCTTTCAAATGACTTTACTCCTCTTTTTCCATCTCCTTCTCTTTCTCCTTCTCCTTCTCTTTCTCCATCTCCTTCTCTTTCTCCATCTCCTTCTCTTTCTCCTTCTCCTCTTTCTCCATCTCCTTCTCTTTCTCCTTCTCCTTCTCTTTCTCCTTCTCCTCTTTCTCCATCTCCTTCTCTTTCTCTTTCTCTTTCTCCTTCTCCTTCTCCTTCTCTTTCTCCATCTCCTTCTCTTTCTCCTTCTCCTTCTTCTTCTCCATCTCCTTCTCTTTTTCCATCTCCTTCTCTTTCTCCTTCTCCTTCTTCTTCTCCATCTCCTTCTCTTTCTCCTTCTCCTTCTCTTTCTCCTTCTCCTTCTCTTTCTCCTTCTCCTTCTCTTTCTCCATCTCCTTTTCTTTCTCCATCTCCTTCTCTTTCTCCTTCTCCTTCTCTTTCTCCTTCTCCTTCTTCTTCTCCATCTCCTTCTCCCTCTCCTTCTCTTTCTCCTTCTCCTTCTCTTTCTCCATCTCCTTCTCTTTCTCCTTCTCCTTCTCTTTCTCCTTCTCCTTCTCCTT
>NC_134804.1:13275395-13290395 GCF_046742065.1 Oratosquilla oratoria | reverse complement strand
GGGAAAGTATTTGTACAACACTGAATGGGTCCCAGTGACTAGAGATATATTTTTATCAACCACAGTGCACTTTAATTCTAAGCCATCAGCATCGGAAAAACCGTGGAGGCGCATGCAGAAATTGAAACGTGGTACGCCCGAGGACTCGAACCAAGACCAGCACGTGACGAGTGCTAGTAGTAAATGGGGATGGTTGAAGGAGGAAATCACAAGGTGTGCAAAGATGGTGTGCGGAGCAAGGAGGATGGGAGGAAATAGAAGGAAGAGTAGTGAGTGGTGGGATGAGGAAACAAAGAAGGTTATAGAAGAGAAGAGGTAAGCTTTCACAGATTGGTTACAAATATGACAAGGGAATCATATGAGAGGTACAAAGAAAAGAGAAGAGAAGTAAAGAACAAGATAAAGGAGGCAAAGATAAGAGCAGATGTGAAATGGGGTAAGAGTATGACAAAATTTTGAAAGTAATAAAAAGATGTTTTGGAAAGAAATTAAGAGAGGAAGAGGAGGTGAACCAAATAAAGAAGAAAAGGTAAAAGGTGTAGACGGAGAGATGATGATGGAAGAGAAGGTAGTAAGAGAAAGAGGGGCAGAGTAGTTTGGGGAGGTCCTAAATGTGAAGGAGGATAGGGAGGGAAAGGTAGTTGCAATGGGAAGCGGAAAGAAAATGTAGGAGAAATAAGGAAAGATGAAGTGAAGGCAGTTGTTAAGATAATGAGAGCAGGTAAGGCACCTGGGTTAGATGGATGTCACGCAGAATGTCTGAAAAAAAGGAGGTACAGTGATGATGGTCTGGCTGGTTAGGTTATTTAATGTTTGTTTAAGAGAGGGTAGAGTGCCGGAGGACTGGAGGAATGTATACTTCCACTTTACAAGGGAAAAGGGGACAAGTGTGAGTGTAGTAGTTTCATAGGTATCAGCTTGTTAAGTGTAGTTGGGAAGACATATGGGAAGGTCTTGATTGAGAGGATTAGGAGAGGAACAGACAGAGTAATTTATGAGGAACAGTGTGGGTTTAGGACAGGTAGGGGTTGCATAGTTGAGATTTTTGTGGTAAGGCAGATATGTGAGAAAGCTATAGGAAAAGGTAAGGATGTTTTTTGGGTTTTTATGGATCTGGAAAAGGCTTATGACAGGGTAGGCAGGAAAACACTGTGGGAGGTACTGCAGATATATGGGATAGGAGGAGAGATGTTAAGAGTAGCCAAGAGTTTTTACGAGAGTAGTAGAGCTTGTGTTACGATTAGAAAGGGAGAGAGTGAGTGGTCTGAAGTAAAGATAGGATTTCGTCAGGGATGTGTTATGTCACCCTAGCTGCTCAATTTATACATGGATGGGGAGGTGCGAGAGGTAAATGCAAGGGTGGTGAGTCAGGGATTGGAGATGGTTAAAGAAAATTGAAAAAAGTGGGAGATAAACCAACTGTTGTTTGCTGACGACACTGCGCTTGTGGCAGGATCAGAGGAGAAATTGAGGAAGTTAGTGACAGAGTTTGGGAAAGTGTGTGAAAGAAGGAAGTTGGAGATAAATGTGGGTAAAAGTAAGGTGATGAGATGTTCAAGGGGAAAGAGTGGTAGCAGACTGGAAGTGAGTATTAAAGGAGAGAGACTGGAGGATGTGGATAGTTTTAGATACTTGGGTGCAAATGTGGCAGGAGAGGGAGGAATGGAGGTGGAGGTAGAATGTAGATTGAGAGAGGCGAGTAAATGCCATTGGGTATTTAAAAGTGTATTGAGAAATAGACATCTGGGAATGGATGCTAAGAGGAGATTGTATGAAAGAGTGATTGTGCCGACAGCACTGTACGGGGTAGAAACATGGAACATAAGAGAGGAGTTTCAATGTGTTTGATATGAGGAGCCTGAGGAGTATGATAGGGGTTACTAGGCTGAATAGAGTGAGAAATGAGGAGGTGAGGAAGAGAACGGGGGTGGAAAGGGAGTTGGGAGATAGGGTTGATGAAAGAGTATTGGGATGGTTTGGACACATAGAAAGAATGAGAGAAGAAAGATTAGTAAAAGAGGTTTGGAAGGCAGAGGTGGAATGAGTGAACATGAGGGGTCAATCTAGGATGAGGTGGATGGATGGGGTAAAAGGGACATTGGGAAAGAGGGGAATGTCTGTTGCGGAAGGACGGGAGAGGACAGAAGATAGGGGTGAATGGAGAATGGTTGTGTATGGATAATGCTGTGATGCATGAGGTGGAGCGGGTAGGGGATGGGGGTGTGGGAGTATGTGTGAGAAATAAATTGACGCAGCCCGAAGGGATTTCTCCCCGTCTTCTCCTTTTCTGCATGAGGGGACGGAGAGGGGGGGATCGCCGATTTAATGAAGCGGCTTTGCTGTGGATGTGTTGTGTCTTGCGACACTGCTTCTGACCCAGGGCAGTGGGCGAGATGCAGGGATGACCCGTCATCCAGGAAGTGCCAAGATAAGAGGGAGGAAAGGGGGTGGAGGGGAGTGGAGTATGTTTGGAATGGAATGGGAAGGAGTGGTTTTTATGCCTTTGTTTTTTGGGTACCTTCCTTATAAGGGGGAAAAATCCTTTGGTATATTTATGTATGTCTGTAGAAATTCCCATTAAATTCAGACTTAGAGTCTTTTACATATAATTCAATTAAACTAATAATAGCGTGGGCAGGGAGTGTTAAGTCATGTGTTTTTGTGATATATTTGAATATATATATATATATATATATATATGTGTGTGTGTGTGTGTGTGTGTGTGTGTGTGTGTGTGTGTGTGTGTGTGTGTGTGTGTGTGTGTGTGTGTGTGTGTATTCACCTCGGATCTGCTGCAGCCTCTGTTCGAGACAGCCAGACACCACCCTACGGCAGTGAGCTCAGAGCTCATTATTTGCGTGTGTGTGTGTGTGTGTGTGTGTGTGTGTGTGTGTGTGTGTGTGTGTGTGTGTGTGTGTGTGTGTGTGTGTGTGTGTGTGTGTGTGTGTGTGTGTGCATGTGTGCATATTCTTAAATAATTAATCAAACCCGGCTGTCGCGAGGCCTCGAACGCGGATTCCTCTGAACGCAAGTCCCACTCGGAGGACACATCTTCCACAATATTCACTAAAAATAGTTTTAGTCAGTATTTCTTGACTAGTACGGAGAAGAATGCTGGAAAAATTGAAAGGATGAATCATTTCATTAAAAGACTGAAAACCCTACAGTCAGGACTCGAACACGAGAATTTACTGCCTTCGGCCGACCATGATAACCACTGAACCACAACAACTGTGAGTAGAGGTCACGGTCCATCGGAACCGGAGTTCAGAGTCCGTCCGTTACTTAAATGAATATTATCGTTTGACGCCCGTCAAGAAGAATCTGTGCAGAGGGACTCTGTACCTAAAGAGTTAAATGCGGAGTACGGTTTCACTTCAAGCGACGTGGTGCTGAAGCTTGACGTGGTGTATGATGTGGTGCTTTGATGTGGTCTTGTGGTCGACGTGGTGCACTGGTGGAACTCCGCAGTCGCGTGTGGTGGGTGTGGTTGGCGGTGGGTGGGTGTGGAGGAGGAGCGTTTGCGGTCCATTGCTCTGCTTTGATCATGGCACCTAATGGTCCTTGTCAACACCAATTGCACACGCGTGAACTGCCCTCAGCAAGACCCTTCACCACCAACGAAGCTGTGCACCATCACCACAAGCGCCCCGTCGTAAATCTCCGTCTAGTATCACCAACATCAGCACGTAAACACAATTCACTGAACACCATCGACGTTGTCATCCTCTACATCAAATGCGTCATCAGCAAGCGTCCGAAAGAAAAGTGATTAGAATTAGTGTCACAATTAGTACCAGTTTGGGAATCTGGTCTTCCATTTTTTTTTTTTTTTTCCAAAGTTGTCCCCCACATCAGTCTGATGAGTCGCCATGTCTTCCATTGCAGCATATTTCGGTTCTTCTTCTTCGGCAAGATCCGCACGTTTTTCTTTTGCCAAAGAGAATTCAAAATTATTATGGTTGACAGTAATAGGAGTCCTTTGGCCGCATGAGTAGCAGATAAGTCTCCATTCATCATGGCCTTCAAGGCTGTCGGTTTCTTAGATATAGTTCTAGCAAATACTAGGGAAATACACAGGAAGGGTGGCCATCTTAGAAGAAGGATTACGGTCCGTAGGCTTCAACGAAAACGCAGAGCGCCACGAGACCACACACTGTGTCAGCTATTATGGACCGTATGCTTAGGGTAAATACGAGCGTTATTTGCGAGTCAATGTCTGTGGTTTCGGATCACACATTTTCGTTTAAGTATACGGCAATTGACCTTAACTCGATAAAACCCTGTGATGTAATGGCATACTTCGTATATTTTGTTGTAGCTAACGGGAGGTGGTTTTATTCGACCGAGTGACCATCTATCAAGATGATAAGGAGTTTGCGTGATGACAAGCCGTGCAGATTTTACTCTGGTTAACGCCAGATGATTTTGTTCACCTGCGAGTCGGACTCTCAACACAATGACGCCATGTTTGATCTCCATGGAATTTTGTCTCGAATCCGCCCCTCACCCGAATAAAATCGCCTGGCCTTAACTAGAACAGAATGTGCAGAGGACGTCAAATGTTGAAAGGGTTAAGATGGCTTTGTAATCAACGGGTTTCATTGCCTTCGAGCCTTTGCCAGCCATTCTTTAGAGAACCTTTGTCCCTCCCCCCTACCTCCACCCCCATTTATTACATGGGGCGTTGGTTCCCTCTTGCTCTTTGTCGAATTGGCGATTCCAATGACTTCGACGGCACCAATTACTGTTCGCCCAAGTTATAATTGATCGTCCATCAGTGCTTCCCATTTCCTCGGTATTCATCCGACCTGTAGAAAGTTCATCTCTTTTTTTTCAGTTCACGCGAATCGGTGGAAATCAGAGCTCACTGAACGCCTGCACGTGGTGTTTCTGCTTTCCAGGGAGGCAGAGATTCCCTCCTCCCGGAGAGAGAGCCTATTTCTTTCCTCTTTCCTCTTTCCTCCACCTGGAGCTGCAGCACCGTAGGCTGGCACTCGGTCCCCAAACCGGATTCGAAAGTTTTACAAAAAGATCTACGGCTCCGGCCAGTGGCTTTCGCCGGGTTTCCAGCTGCTGCAGGGTTCTTCTGAAGGGGACCCTCAGACTACATATTGAGTTTTTGTAAGATATCGATAAGAATGCTCCAGTTCTGAGGCTTGCTGTTTTCAAAGGATTACAAAGGCCGACAGGAGACCTTTTGGTCCATAACTAGGTCGAATGCGAAAAAAATGTATAAATGATAAAAAAAAAAATAGATAAAATAAAATAAAAACTATAATAATACAAATCTATATAAGCAAAAAATAAACTGACCCTTCGCGTTTGGTGGTAAATCGGTAACACCGCCAACTACGGTGAAGAAGAAGAACTCGAAGAAGAAGAAGAACTCGAAGGAAATCGAAGAAGAAGAAGAGGAAGAACTCGAAGAAGAAGAAGAAGAAGAAGAAGAAGAAGAAGAAGAAGAAGAAGAAGAACTCGAAGAAGAAGAACTCGAAGAACTCGAAGAAGAGGAAGAAGAAGAACTCGAAGAACTCGAAGAAGAAGAAGAAGAAGTAGAACTCGAAGAAGAAATCGAAAAACTCGAAGAAGAAGAACTCGAAGAACTCGAAGAACTCGAAAAAGAAGAACTCGAAGAACTCGAAAAAGAAGAACTCGAAGAACTCGAAAAAGAAGAACTCGAAGAACTCGAAAGAGAAGAACTCGAAGAAGAACTCGAAGAAGAAGAACTCGAAGAAGAAGGAGAACTCGAAGAAGAAGAACTCGAAGAAGAACTCGAAGAACTCGAAGAAGAACTCGAAGAAGAACTCGAAGAAGAACTCGAAGAAGAACTCGAAGAAGAACTCGAAGAACTCGAAGAAGAACTCGAAGAACTCGAAAAAGAACTCGAAGAAGAACTCGAAGAACTCGAAGAACTCGAAGAAGAACTCGAAGAACTCGAAGAAGAACTCGAAGAACTCGAAGAAGAACTCGAAGAACTCGAAGAACTCGAAGAAGAAGAAGAAGAAGAAGAAGAAGAAGAAGAAGAAGAACTCGAAGAAGAAGAACTCGAAGGACTTGCGAGAACAGCTAGATGTTGACAAGAAATAAAAAGCAATATGATTTTGATATTTCATTTTCCAAAAAAGGGGCGTAGCCCAGGGCGCGCAGCGCCGCAGGCCAAGGCCCCCGGCGTAGCAGGGCCGGCGCAGCCGGTGGGCTTGTAATAATAGATAAAATAAATATTTGAAATAGACCAGCAGGTTTTCATTTTGCAGTGTCTCCAGAAGTATTAAAGAAAGGCGGGGAACCAGGGGAGTACCATACTGGCTTTAAGTACCTTTCACATGAACGGTTGCAATGCTGTCATGGGAATAAGAGAGGAAAATAAAATAGAAAAAAATACACTATCGCTTCGAGTGACTTTTTTGATCTTGCAAGAATGGGTCTTCAGTGGCTCTCGAATTCTTCGTCATTCATTGTCGAACTCTCTTGTAGCGACCGGTCTCACGAGTTCCGATATTCTTGGACGCTTTCCAGCTCATGCGCAAAGATCTCAGCCAGCTCCGATATTTCTTGGCACTTTGCATAAAATGGCCTCTGGCAGTTTCGAAAATCTTGGCCACTCTTTGTCTGTCGTACATGAAGTAGAGAAGTAGTTCCTGCGGGCCCCAAATAGTGAAGTAGCCATGCAGGAAGTTCCGAATCTGTTCCTCTAGACACCAAATAGTGAAGGAGTCTTTCGGAGATGCAAAATAGTAATATATTCTTTAATATATGACCCCCATAAAGGAGGTGTTCAAGTTGTTCTTTTGTACATCAAGTAGTGAAGTAGTCTCTAGCGAATTTAAGGTAGTGAGACAGTTTCTAAGCGTTTGTCTCTCGTACAGGAAGTAGAAAAGTTGCCCCTCTAGACACCAAAAGGTAAAGTAGCCTCTTGTGGGTAGTGTGTGATAGCGTAATCTTTGTCTGTCGTACATGGAGTAGAAAAGTTATTCCTCTAGGCACTAAATGGTGGAGAAGTCTCTGGTGGACGTTAAAGCAGTGAGGGTAATCTCCAGTGAGAATGAAGTTAATACTGAGCAAACATAAACTGAATCTTCTGATGGTCCAGGTTTCTCTTTGCTCAAATGCCACGAGAGTTTTGTTGCAGTAAAATAAATTTACCCATTTATTACAGTGACGCATTGCGCATCCTCTGCACGTGCAAAGGCCAGGTAATTCTATTTGGCTTAGGGATGGCATCGCTCTGCATGGGGTCTTGATCGAGATTCTTTTCAGACTGAGGGGTGGTCCCTCCTTAAAAAAAAAAAAAAAAAAAAAAAAAAAAAAAAAAAAATCACGATATAATCGATACAGGTTATAGACGATGCAAAGAAGATGAGAAGGAAAGGAATAAAGGTTGTTTTAACCCTTTAGCGACGAAGTTTCCTCACTGCACTGAAAATCTTTTCGAGACGAATAGGTGGCAATAGTAATGGTGGGGTTTTAAGGTCACAATATAATCCCCAATCAGTTCCACAGTACAGCGAAGCTTCTGTCGTAAACAAACACCAAACGATATTGTTCATCTGAGTGGGAGATAAACCCCGATCTGAACACGGGGTTTCTGTCGCTGGGATCCTTGTTCAGAGCAAGGTGCTGCCGATGTTCACCGTGATGAAAGAGTCTGGTGTTTACCACAACAAAATCTTTTGAGTGGGCAATGTGCCTACGAATATACTGACCCCTTTAACCAGGTACCACTGTAGGTTGTGTTCTTGTCGACCACAGATTATTTTATTCAGCTAAAGGATCGGGTTTGAAACAGTATGGGATCTTCAGTCCTCGAGATCCAGTTGTGTATTGCGTCTGCCACCCTCTGGCGTTAACCAGAATAGGATCTATAGAAGTCTTCATTGAGCTGACGGGGTTAATCCCCAATTGCTGCCGTGACGTCCTTTAAAGGTTTTGTTCTTATCAACGACAGACGCTTTTATTCAACAACAATCCCTCTTTGGACCTTTCCTTTTCAAAATAGTGAAACTCTTCGACGCCTTCTTCTTCGTCTTCCTCTTTCTCTTCCTCTTCCTCTTCCTCTTCGTGCAGGAGGAGGAGGAGGAGGAACCTCCGGGAAACATTAAGAAACAAATAGCGGTGTAGAAAGAGTCCCACTTACCGGGGCCACAACATAAAGAAGAGCGATAGCCACTTCCCCGTGCCAATATCCTCACACCGCAAGCTTCGCCACAAGTGGAATATTTCATCCACCAGCACGGGTAATACATGGCAGGAAGGCACCACCGAAAACGCCACCACCACTACCACTATCACCACCACCACTATCACCACCACCACCACCGTCACCACGACCGCTACACCAAGAAACACACCATAACTATGAACTCTGACCGTATTTTCTTTCTCTTCTCTCCACTTTTTCAGAATCTGCTTTTTCTTCTTTACTCCTCCTCCCTGCTTCCTCGTTTCTTCCATCTAATCTCAAAATTATTTTGTCTTCTTTGCTGAGCTTCTCCAACACCCTCTTCTCATCTCTTAGCTATATTTTTTTCTCTTCTTTCCTATTTTTGTTCTTTTTCAGTTAGAGCGCCATTGTTCTGATCACAGTTTCTTCCTTTCCTTCGTAACCTTTTAGCCCTCTTTCCAAAGATTTTATATCTGTACCCTTTACCTCTCTCTCTCTCTCTCTCTCTCTCTCTCTCTCTCTCTCTCTCTCTCTCTCTCTCTCTCTCTCTCTCTCTCTCTCTCTCTCTCTCCCTCCCTCTCTCTCTCGGTCCCTCCCTCCCTCTCTCGGTCCCTCCCTCCTTCTCTCCTTCCATCCTTCCTGCCATCCTGCCTGCCTGTTTGTGTGTCTGTCTGTCTGCCTGTCTCCTCTGCGCCACAACGAGCACTAACAAAATAACCATCATCTTTCTCGTTCCATCTTTTCTCCTTGCCCGACCTCATTTCCCCTCATCTTCCTGCATCCGTCATTTTGCCACTCCTCGACTTCCCCCCCCCCTTACCCTCTCCCTCCTCATCCCTCAACCCCTCACCCATGTCCTTCCTCCCACCCTCCCAACCTCTTTCTTTCTTCCTTCTTCTCCCAATTCCTTTTTCTCCTCCCCCCGTCCTCTTCTTCCTCCACCTTTTCCTCTCCTTCTTCTACTTTCTCGCCGCCTTCCCCCCCCCTCCCTCCACCCCTTCCCCCGTTCTTTTGCGTCGCTGGTTCGGAGAGCACGTCAGTATGTGGGCGACGGCGTGTGGTTGGCTGGTTGCGGTTGAGCCGAGATAAAGACAGGCTAGCGGCGGTGGCAGTAATAAAATGTGGACATTGTGAGCGCTAATTCAGCCATATGCATTCCTTCCGACGCGATATGAGATGGCCGCCACACTCATATTTTCTCTCTTTACGAGATCAAATGGCAAGTAGGACCTTCTTCTTCGTCCTGCTCGAGTGACCTAAGCCCGGCCTCCAGCCTTGACCCGGTTTGACCCTTAGCGCCAGAGGCTTCAGGGACGCTGGAGAGTGTTGGGTCCTCCTATCCTCTTGCTCCTCGGCTGCCTAGCAATTTTCTTTAGCCACTAAGGCCGGTGTGAAAGCCCGCCAGATTGCCCGGTGCTAAATGTCGTGAGAATGAGCGTCCCTGAATTTTAGGGCCATCCGGGGAGCACATAAGTCCCCAGGACCTGAGCCCTGAGGCCGCCAGCGACAAGGACTTGGGGGCAGAGGGACAAAACCGAAGGGAAAACATGCGGTGGAGGCGCCGCCGGGGTGGAGAGGAGCGGGTGAGGGGGCTGGTGGTGTAGTGGTGGTGGTGGTGGGAACGAGGGTGAAGGCTGCTGGATGGTGAGGGTGCCATAGTGCCGCTTATGGCGGCCCTGGAGACCGCGTTGGCGGAAGTGGTGATAGCACCATAGTGATACTGCCATGGTAGTGAGGACTGTGATGGTGAAGAGGATGGTAAAGGTTATGGTGGCGATGGAGAGGGTAGTGAACAGCAGTGGTGCCTGTGTTGGCAGAGGGGTGGGGCGGGAGGAGGGGAGGAGGAGGAGGAGGAGGAGGAGGGGGAACAGTAGTGTGTGGAGTTCAGAAAAGAGCTCTCCACGACGGCAGTGCAGAGGAAAGAAGGCGAAGACCAAGAAAGATATGGGAATGAGAAGAGTTTGTGGTGATGATGAGGGAGAAAGAAGTGGAGGAGGAAAAAGAGAAACGTGAGAGGGTGAAGGTGCTGGGGATAACGAAGTGAATGAAAAGATGAAGGATATAGTGGCTAAAGTTGAATAAATAAAGTGATGATAGGGAAAACTTGAGAGCCGAAAGTAAAATGGAAGGATGGACTTGCACGGCTATTCATGTATACATAGGAAGACGCGGTGAGTGTTTAGTGCACGGTAATGTAAGAGGAATAGATCCTTATTGAAAATGAATTCAAAGGCACGGATAAAGAAGAAGTTAAATGGACATGGAAGAGGGAGAAAGAGAAAGGGATGGGATCATGGAGAGGGAAGTGGGAAGGAAGGCAAAGAAAACAGGAAACAAAAAAGGAAATTCGTTGTTGAGGAGGGTCGGGTAGCGGACGAAAGATGGAGACAAGGTGAGGACTGGCCGGGTATGTATGTCCGCAGTCTGGTCCTGTCACCAGGAGGAATGCAAGAAGCATAAAGCCCGGGGTCAGCTAAGCAGCGTCGGACTCTGTCCGCCGCCGCCGCCGCCGTCGCCCCCGGCGCCCACGGAAATAAAATATTCAGTGACGAAACACGAGATGTCGGCAAATGTCTAAGAAATGGTCGAGATTTAGACGAGGAGGAAGAGGAGGGTGGGGCAGGAGCAGGGAAGGCAAAAGTGAATGCTAATGATATAATCCAGTTCCGCGGTGGAGGAAAAATGAGAGAGAAGATCTGCAAGAGACGGTAGACATCATTAGAGGAAATGGAATATTCAGTGACACAACTAGGAGAGGCTGAGGCCTCAGAGCCAACAGGGTCGTGCCACACGTCAGGAGGCACAGGAAAGGAGGTCGGAGGAGGGGGTGGGGGGTGAGAGGTGGTCTGTTGGGGAGAGGAGAGCAGAGATTGGGAAGGGAAAGGGGAAGCAGTGGGTCAGGGGAAGGAAAAGGAAGAAGAAATTTGGATGAAAGACGAACGAGAAATAAAGTACGTGAGAAACTCAGAGAAGATGGGAGGGAAGACGAAAAGAGAGAGAACAAGGAAAGGTAGATAAAGACGGCGTTAGGGGGAAAAGAAAAGGGAAGAACGAGGAAAGAAAGAGAATGGGAAGGGAAGAGGTAAGAAGAGAACGGAAGATTCAGGTGAATTTGGGGAAAAGAAAAGTAAGGGGAGAAGATAGAGAAGGGGAGTAAATGAAGGGGATGAATAGAGTAAAGGAGAAACAGGAAGACAGGCTTGAGGAAGGAAGAAGAGGACGAAAGTTACTCAAAGAAAGAAAAAAAAGATGTGGAGAAACTAAAGAGGAGACAAAGAGAAGGAAGAGCAAGGGCTACGTCATTGGACAGAGACAATCAGGAAGGAAGAAAATTTATCAGAAAGAAGAAAAGGAAAGAGTAATGGTGGTTGGAATACGGACATGTGTATGAACAGTAAGATGTAGGAGATTTGAGAAGGAAGAGTAAAACAAGAAGAGGAGAAAATCAGAGGAAACTGGAAAAAACACTAGATGTAAGGAAAATGAGGAAAGTGGGGAGGTCGAAAAATACAGCTACACGGACTGAAAAGGAAGATGAGAATGGACTTGTAAATATTAGAGGCAGGGAAGGAAGAGTGAGAAAAGAGTCAAGAAAGAAATGAAGACAGTGAGGCGAGGAGGTAAACAGGTAAGCAAAAAGAATAGACAAAAAAAAACAGGGGATTCGAAAAAATCAGAGAAATAAGAGCGAGAGTGGTCAAAAATGAAATGGAGAATAGCAAGAGATCAGAGGATTTCATGATCGGGGAGAGAATATGAAATAACACGTAACGAAAGTGAAGGGCCAAGTGCAGACAGAGGTGAGGTAGAATAGACACTGGTGCAGGGAGATGGAAGATAATGGTGGAATTGGGAGTGAAAAGATATGGACAGAAGGAAGGGAGGGGGAAAAAATCAAACTTAGCGAAAGAGAAAAGAGGAGGGGAAGCAAAGAGGGGAGATACTGAAGAAGATGGTAATGGGGGAGGGGAGATAGGGAAAGGGAAGTGGAGAACGAGGACAAAAGGTGACGTAGACGGGAGGGAGAAAACGTAGAACGTCAAGTGCAGGAGGAAAGGAAGAAAAATTGCAGAAAGAAGAAAATGATCATTTTAGACATAATTGTCACAACACTGCCACTGATGGCGTTTGCATTTATCTCGATATATCAAACCAGATTTTAATTCAATGGTTCCCTTCCCCCGGGCTTAGGAATCGCCTTGATACGTATTACATATGAATAGGAAGGATCTGAACGATGATCTTTAGGACGCTAGATGTATGATCCAGCCACTACATCGCCAGTTTCATCATTAGGGATTAAGAAGACAGTGTAAGGAAGTCTGAGAGTGGGCAATGGAAAATAAACAAACTGGTAAAGAAAGGAGATGGTAAATGTAACATATTCCTTTGGCAAGACAGGTGAGGAACTGCAAGCAATAAACTAAAGGAAGGAAAAAAAAAGAGAGGGATGGGGAAGAGATAGACGTGGCAGATAAAGATAAGAGTGTGGAAGTGACAGGAAGAGAGAGGAAGTCACCGGTGGATAAGGGAGAGTGCATGGCAGAGATTGGAATGTAGTGCAGTTCAGATTTTAAAGATACAGTTGAATAAACATCTAATAAGCAATGTGCTGTCATATCTGTCAGTTGGTCTTTTTTTTCCTCGTTTTATTTACTTGTCAGGATGTTTGTTTATTTTTTCTTTCTTAATCCGACCTCGTTATAGACCAAAGAATCTCCTGTCAGTTTGCTTTGCTATTGGAATCTATTGTAACCCATTATATAGATTGACAGGAGGTAAAGTGCACTAAGAGTTGCAGACGAATGCATGGTAAACAGAATACACGAGTTGAGAGGCAGTACGATGAGGTACATTCTGTCCCACTTCCCTGTAAATATTATTTATATGTCGTTTGGAGATTGTTTACATCTAATGTGTACTGCAAATGTTATAGGAATTGATCTGTATTGGTACCCAAACGACACCAAAAACCAAGGCGAGCTTTGCAAACAACAGGAGTAAAATGTGTAATGAAAACAGAAGGGAGTGAATAGACTAAGGAGAAATAAGAGAAACAACTTGACTAGGCTCTGAATAGGAGAGATAATGAAGAGTTATTTCTTTAGAGGATAGAGAGTATATTCCAAGCTGAAAATACCGTATGACGACAACAAATAAAAATACGTAAGAATTTGTACTTTCCGTAAAAGGAAACTCGTACAATTGAATAGAATATTTCCATAATACCAACAAAAACACGAAAGCATCAGGAAGGGAAGGCAAAGGAAGGGAGGATGAGAGAAGATGAGTGAAATAGAAAATCGGAAAGAGTAATTGAGAAGAAAAGTTATATGAAGTGAGGAAGAATATGATCAGGAAGATTCGGCGGTGTTTGAAGGAACGGGGAGTTAACAGGAGGGAATAAGATGATGTAAGTGGAAAGGGAGGAAAAGTAAGGGAAGAAAGACAAAAGAAGGAGAGGGGAACGAAAAGAAGAGGATAGGGAAGTTGAAGAGGAAGGAGGGGATGGGCAAGGGGAGGTGAGAAAGTGAGAGGAGCTGAAATGAGAGACTAGGGACAGATGGGACAACACTCTAAGGAGTCGATACTGTGATAAGTGGCCTAAAGAAAAGATGGCGGCTAGGAGTGGTAGCAGAGGAGAAGCTACAAAGCTGTGGATGGGAAAAGGCCCTGGGGTAGACAGGTTATTTGTTGCACAGAGTTGTTGATGTCCAGGAAACGGGGGATCTTGTATTTATATGATGTGATATGACACAGTATCAGACTACGAAATCAGGACCGTCACGCTAAGGAAGTCCATAGAGGAAAGAGTTGCCACAATAAAGACAAGGGCATACAGCAGACAACAGAAAGGAAGCTGAGGTCAAAAAGTATCCAGCAGTTAATGCAGACTTAGACATGATGAAGACATCTCATGGCTAATTCCTCTTTCTTTTTTCTCACCTTTGGTGAAAGCCTGCAGGTCACATAAATAATGAAACCTTTCGGAAATAGCCAAAAGTTAGATAAAAATCAATGACAAATGCAGACAAGGATGTCAGTTGACTTCAGAAACAAAAGCCCACTAAATAGGATTCGTTCCCACAGACTTCCAAGATAAGACCCGACCACGCTAACGACTGAACCACCACAGTTTCTCACGTGAATGTATGAAACCTCACTGGGAATTTCTTAGAGGAAGGGAGCCTTAATCGGGATTAACTTCATAAAAGAAAAGAAACTGAATGGGAGTTAGCTGGGGAGGGTGGATTGCCTGCAAAGCCGTAGTCTTCGATTAGGTGACGGAGTTTATAAGTTAAAAGGTGAGTGAATGAGTGAAAACTTGAAAAAAAAGAATCCCGGGGAGTTTTCACCGAAGGATCCTGAGTTGAAGTTATGATTGGGTATTGTGTGGACGTTTTCAGGAGGAAACCTCAAGTCTGTAAGTTATAAGCAACTTCAAGTGAAAATGATTTATTTAGTCAGTAAATAAATATACATATGGACTGCCTAAGTTTCTTGTCATCTATGATTCAAGGGCTTTAGTGACATCCTTGCAGACCAAAGTCAGGACGATCAGAAACATGTATCTCACACAGCAAATATATACAGAACGTATAACCGACTAATAGGATAGCACGCGGATGTATAGTTACTATTTAGACAAACTACGGCCAAGGTTTGTATACAGGAATGGCCGAAACCTGCAAGCCATACACAAGAGGGAGAGATATGTGTATTCGACACTCGAGGAGAAACCCAACTGACACTCTTGAATGATGAATAGGTACAGCCCGCACATGCGGTGCATAAGTAGGTAGCTAGGCCGGCTGCCACAAGTTCCAAGGAGACAC
>NC_134804.1:13265395-13270395 GCF_046742065.1 Oratosquilla oratoria | reverse complement strand
GCAGGAGAACAAAAATTATTATGATGTTTGTTCCTACCAACGGGATTTTTTTCTTTCTTTTTTTCAATTCCCTCTCCCTCACTCCATATAGGCCTCACGTTTCATCACGAAATACGTTATTTTCTGTACAATTTGACGTTATAATCTTGCTATATATGCCTCATATCCCTTCGGCACATTGATAGCACTGAGAGTTTTACTGCCAACGTGTGCTTTGCATCTTAGCCATGTGAGTGTTATTTCTTTGAATTATGATTTTTCAAGTAGTACTTGCTTCGCTTTATCGGGTACATGATGATAATATTAGATTTTTCGAAATTACAACAAGTGCCACTTGGAGACTGGGCCACTGGGGGATCGTAACGTCCATAACGAAATCTCTGGGAGCCACTGCACTGTTGATGACACTCAGAGGCACTGAAACGTTCTTAAAAACTGAAGAAATAGAATAGATATTAACCCAAAAGTTTCTAGAATACCATATACCTATATAATGGTAACAGGAAAATCACGCTAGGAGGCACGTAGCTGCAGTCGAAGCCCACAGCTTTGACCTATATGCTTGTAATACCAGGGCAAGTAACAATCACCGGTAGCTTCTGGGGTTGACCTTAGGTCAATCTGATTATGAGGCAAACCCAGAACTAAACGCTCCTCCACGTCACACGTTTATAACAGAAAAATATATTCATATTGAAAGAATAAGTTGACCTTAGCATAAAGTATTTGGCATTTGGAATGTATTTCATTTACTTGAAAACTAGTCTTTTTGTTCCAGTGCAGGACATGTTTTTAAAGAGAACACGAGTGTACAACGAAATTAAATCATATTGAATTTCAGTATCATAGTGTCAGTAACACAGTATCTGTGTTATTCATCATCGTTTCTAATTTGACACTTCACCCAGCGAATGCACACAAATAAGAGGAGAGAATGAGGACTGTACATCAACAGACGAAAAAAAAATCACAAAAGAAGGAACAATAGGGATGGGCAAGGGAAGGAAAAGGGCAGTTAAGAAAGTCACATTAAGTATATTCTTATGATGCAGCGAGTTGAAAGGACCCCAAGAAAGAAGCCATTCGTTTGCCAACTCGGTGTAACAATGGCACAGCTGCGGTAGAACTTTTCTTTTGTGGCGGCGGCAAGAGCTGGAGGGAGGGAGGGAGGGAGGGTATGAGAGAAGGAGGGAGGGAGTTAGTGAGGGGAAAAGATGATGAGATTAGAGAACTTCTAGGGCTGTGGTGCTCCTATAAGAAAAAAAAAAGGAAGGAAGAAAAGAGGGGAAAAATAAAGAATGGAAGAAAATATATATAGAGAAGAAGGAAACAAATAGAAAAAAGAGGATATAATGGTGAATTAATTCTAGGACGAGGTTCGTAACGTTGGGAATCTGAGATGGACTCGTTTGAGAGGTAACACCAAGAGGAGAAAGTTCCCGTCAGGATCCTGGCGATGTCCATTTAGGTGACGCAACGTGATGGACTCGAGTCATGCCATCCGGTAGACAGCCCTCCACATTTCTGCGTTGTTACCCAAACGTGTACATGTCGATCAAAGAATATGTCCCCGTCGATCATTGAGCTTGTTAGCTGACGGTTTTCATTGTCAATCTTCGTTGCAATATTTCTACGAGCGCGTCGTAATTGTTGTATCCGCTGAAAGCTTTACTCGCAAAGGAAGTTGTCTGTGTATTTAAGAGAGAAATATTCGTAATTTGGTAAAGAGGATCAGGCGGACGTTTCTTAAATCCTCACTCTTATGCAAAGAAATACACTGGAAGATATTACCAAAGGAACACCTATTCAAGAATAGGACTTGTTGCACAACAACAACAACAAAAAATAAAATAAAATAAGAAGGAAGGATCAAGATGTGCCCCTGCTTGTAGCTGAGGCTTAAAATAAAGCCAGAGGTTCTTCGAAGCTGAAAGAATTATGTGTTTAGCCGGAGGAGTCAACGCCAGGAGACGCTGATTAGCGGCGGTCCAAACCGTCACCTTTGCCCTATGTGTTTGGACTGTTGGGCAGCTAACAGACACTTCAGGGAATCGATGTGAAGGGTAGGACTCGAACATACACCTAGATGAATGCGAGAGAAGCACTCTTCCGAGTAGACCACTAGTGCAGGTGTCCATGTGTCCATATGGAGAGTGAAGGATTAGTTTGGCTAATTGGATCAAGTTTATATTTTCATTTTATCCTATTTTATTTATTCATTTATCTATTCATTTATTTATTTATTTATTTATTTATTTATTTTTTTTTTTTTTTTTATTTTTTTTTTTTTTTACCAGATTTTTTTTAGCAAATAAAATTGCCTGGCCCTAGCCAAAACAGAATCCTGTCGAGTGTCGAATCTGTCTGAAGATCGGGAAAGTGTTAAATATTAATTTCGAATGTCTCAGAAAGCTCTTGATGTCATCATGAGATGTTGAACTTTTTTCTCTCTTGTTTTGTATAATTTGTGAATGATATTTTCCGGTCTGATTATATCAGTTATTATTGAAAAAATCCAGTATTTGTATAAAACATGAAACTTGAATTTTAAATAAGATAGACAAACAATTAAAATGTATTTCATATTAAATAAGTTCTTGACAAGGATTTAAACATCTGAGAATAGACGAATTGGTAACGTGATTTTTTTTTACCCCTTCAACCAGCAGAGATTTTATTGTTTTTATTCTGACCGAGGATAAGGAGTTTTATGTTTTCTCAGTCGTCTTGTGAAACATGACCTTGTCTTTTATATTTTCCTGAAGAATATTTGTAGCCATCTTCCGTTATAAAACGTCCCTCTTCATAAAAAAATATATATATTCTCGTTATGCCATCCACTCTTCGTGCATTACCCACCTTCAGCGGATTTGTTATATTTGGCACCTTCCTGCTTTGACACACACCTTGACTCTCCTCTTTCCTCCTCCCTTCCACAATTTTTATTTTCAAATGTCAGACTTGTCTGCCCCTTCTCCTTCTCGTTTAAAGATTTATAGAAATAATTTCCCGGGTGTCTCCCGTCCTTACTTCGTTGTCAGCGTCAAGTCCTCCCACCTTCCCTTCCTAACGTAAACCTCGTTTTCCCGTACACCAATTTTTTATCTTAATCGTTTCCGATAGGACATCTTTTGACTTTTCTTGAATGGTTTTGATTTCCTTCGCATTCTCTCATCAGTTCTTAATTGATTCATTTCAAAATGTCTTCCATATTCTGATCCTTTTCCATAGCATCCCATTCTCTTTCCCCCTTTCCTTCATTTGCTTATTTCGTTTCGTCTCTCTCTCTTTTTTTAATATAAGAATATTCTCACCGAATCATTCCATCACCCGCTCGTCCTTCTATCAATTTTACATATGTTTCTTTCACAGTACGCAAATGGTGTACGTTCTTAAATTATTTAAGTTTCTTTATGAACACGCGCGCATGGGTTCAAATACACACACACACACACACACACACACACACACACACACACACACACACACACACACACACACACACACACACACACACACACACATATACACACACACACACACATAAACATACACACACACACAAACACACACTCACACAAACACACACACACACACACGGCCCGGTGGCGGATTGGTAAGGCACTGGCCTCACAAGCCGGGCGGAGATAAGTTGGGTTTGTCTCCTTTCACGTGTAGCCCCTGTTCACCTAGCAGCGAGTAGGTACGGGACGTTAGTCAAGGAGTTGTGACCTTGCATTCCCGGTGTGTGGAGTGTGAGTGGTCTCAGACCTACCCAGAGATCTGCTAATAATGAGCTCTGAGCTCACTGCCGTAGGGTGGTGTCTGGCTGTCTCGAAAAGAGGCTGCAGCAGATCCGAGGTGAATACACACACACACACACACACACACACACACACACACTCACACACACACACACACACACACACACACACACACACACATACACACGCATACACACACAAACACACACACACACACACATACACACACATGTATATATATATATATATATGTATATATTTATACATATATATATGTATATGCATATATATATATATATATATATATATATATATATATATATATATATGCTGTATATATACTATAATAAAGTAGTAGCCTCTGTCTGTCTGGTTTTTTTTTTTCACGAACTCCTCCTAGGGTTTTGGAGATAGATCCCATAACTATATATATTCCAGATACTTGGATAACTATATTTCATTTCCCAAAAAATTATTTTGGTTAGGGTTAAGAGTTAAAGTTAGGTATGGGTATGGTGTGGTTACACGCCACTAATGCATTAATGTAGTTTCCCCTTAACGTGCACAGCATTTTTGTGATATAAGAATTACTATGATTAAACAAACCATTGCATGTGTCCATAAATATTATTCATGTTTGTGAAATCAATGTTGCCACAAACTATGATAGCCTTTGTAAGGAGAAATCAGGTAAATGTAAAATGATTGTATAATTTTACCAAATGTTGAAATATTTATTATTTTTATTTGGTATTATCGCAGGCGGGCCTGTCCAAAGATGCTAAAAGTTTGTTTCAATTTTTCTCTTACGGCCCAGTACTGTTCATCATGTAGTATTAACAATCCACTATAATGGTTAGGTTAAAGATTATTCACGAACTCCTCCTAAGTTTTCGCAGATAGACCCCTATAATCATATATATTCTGATACCTTATAACCCAAGGCACTTGGATAACTGTCTTTCATTTCACTGTTTGCTTGTTCACGAACTCCTCCTAGGGTTTTGGAGATAGACCCCATAACCATATATATTCTGATACAATATCACTCCAGGTACTTGGATAACTATATTTCATTTCTAGAAAAAAACATTTTGGTTAGGGTTAAGTGTTAAAATTAGGTAGGGTATAGTTAGGTTAGGGATTATTCATGAGCTCCTAGGTTTTTGCAGATAGACCCCTATAACCATATATATTCTGAAAACTTATAACCCAAGGTACTTAGATAACTATCTT
>NC_134804.1:13237679-13240179 GCF_046742065.1 Oratosquilla oratoria | reverse complement strand
TCGATATCTATTGCGTGCATTAACAATGGCTAAAGCATTATCACCATTAGAATTTCCAATTTCGAGGATTTCTTAAATGGTTTGTCTTTTCCCAAAAATATGCTTAGGAAATTTGCAAATATCCTGGCTAAGATACATCTGGATGACAGTGAAAATATTTTTTATATTTTGGAATCAATTTCAGTTGTTTTCATGGCTGGTGTTACAATTGGTCGTCTGCCTTTATTACTATCAACACCGCGAAAAAATTAGTTGAATCCTATCACATATATATATACATATACTGTATATATATACATATATATATATATATATATATGTATATATATATGTATGTATATATATATGTGTATATACATATATGTATATATATACATATATATATGTATATATATATATGTATATATATATACACACATATATAATGTATATATATATGTATATATATATATATGTATATACATATATATATATATATATATACATATATATATGTATATATATGTATATATATACACACATATATAATGTATATATATAAATATATACGTATATATACACACATATATATATATTTATATATGTATATACACATGTATATATGCATATTATATATATATGTATATATATATGTATATGTATATATATATATGTGTGTGTGTATATATATAATCTTATTTCATTATTACTTTTTTAATTTATAAGTGTACGTCTCATAAGAGATGACATTAAATCAGGGGATTCTTGTCAGTTATATATATTTTCTTTTTTATATTTCTTGTTTGACTGTCTGATGCGGCTGATAGTCCGTGACAGTATTAGAGCCGAGCTCTATCCATTCAGTATTTCAGCCCCAATTTTTCTTTTTTCCTTTAGTTCCAAACATTCTTTTGTTGGTAACTTCGACATTCTGAAGCAACACCAATAGAGTCTTTGGAGTCCTAAACCCATAAGTTAAACTAATAGTGTTACCAAGATGGTTCTCTGCAGGTATAGCAGGAATGAAGTCATCGTTGTTTCCACTTTGACAGTACGACGCTGACCCATTTAGGTCATTCTGTTGTTAAGATCAGGGAATATTATATATATATATAAATATATATATATATATATATATATATATATATATATATATATATATATGTGCATATATATATATATATATATATATATATATATATATATATATATATATGATACAGGGTGTGACCAAACATGAAGATTAATTTAGATCATTCTGTTGTTAAGATCAGGGAATATTATATATATATATATGATACAGGGTGTGACCAAACATGAAGACCCATTTAGGTCATTCTGTTGTTAAGATCAGGAATTGTTATATATACGATACAGGGTGTGACCAGACATGAAGAATATTTGATTTATTGTTATGTACCGCGTATTCGGGGTCATCACATATTGCTTTGACCCTCAGCAGGGAAATACCTCTTGATACATCTCCGAGTACTTAGAACGGCGAAACCATTAATCACACTTCCTTTGACCCTTCTAATCGTAAAATCTTATATTCTTTTCTCTGTGTAACATGTGCTCCATACCATGTACAATCTGTTTTGAATGTTAGGAGCTGAAAAATCTTCGGATGTAGTTGTCCACAATTTCTGTGCAACCGCAGCATAAATTCAACATATGACATGAGCATGGACCTTGAAGGTATGAAACTTTAAGCAGGTAGTAATATGACCTGAAAAAACATAGGAGGAAATGTTAAATTATTTCAATTGAATGACAATTAAAACCTTTTAACATTAGGAGTATATACAGTGCTTTTAATTGTAAAGGATGCCAATATATAGTAGTTTTACAGTTATACCCACTGAATAGGGACATAATAGTAGGCTGTAATCACCTGAAGTGATTACATATCTGAGTGAACGATGAACAAAAGAAAGGTTGGATACTCTCATCTACATCAATGATTGTGCTCCAGTAATCAGGAACAAACATCTAGAAACAATTTCTGTATCAATTCCTAACCTATTCACAGAGCTCACTAATCATTAGATTCCTTGAAGTTGTTATATTTTCCATCTATGTTTGTCTACTTTCCACTCCAATTCTTTGTGACTATTAAACTACGTTCTTCTTAGACTTGTCATAGGCAAGGTCATCTTTGTTAGTTGAATGTTTTCTCTTACAATCTCGCCGACTGCTGTCTCACTGGCCCCTTGATTCTCCTTACTCTCTTCTAGTCAGGACGTAGACAACAACGGACCTGTCTATGAATCATACTCACCCATGTACACATCTGGTGACTAAAAAGATAAAATGATTGTCAAAACACTTGATGACTCGAAACAATAACACAGTTTTATCCCTTCCCCTTTCAAGCACAGATATTATTTGTAGCTGGTTCGTCCATTTCCTTGTTAGAGATTTGACAGCGAAGCCTCTCCCGATTCTGCATTAGTTGACAAGTGTTAATAATTGATTTTCTCTTTAGCCATATTCTATTTTTGTTAGATTTTCTGCAGAA
>NC_134804.1:13232679-13235179 GCF_046742065.1 Oratosquilla oratoria | reverse complement strand
AATAATAATAATAATAATAATAATAATAATAATAATAATAATTATAATAATACACATACATACATATACCAAGGATTTTTCCCCCTTCCAAGGGAGGTAGCCAAAAAGGGAAAGGCATAAAAACACTCCCACCCATTTCATCCCCAAATACACTCCACACCCCTCCCCTCATCTGAGCACCTCCTGGATGACGGGTCATCCCTGCACCCCGCCCACCGCCCTGGGTCAGAAGCAGTGTCGCAAGACACAGTACATCCACAGCAAGGCCGCTTCATTTAATCGGCGACCCCCCCTCTCCGTCCCCCTTTGCATATAAGGAGAGGACGGGGAGAAATCCCTTCGGGCTGCGTCAAAATTTACTCACACATACTACCCCACCCCCCACCCCCCCCGCCCATTCCTCCTCATGCAGTCACAACATCATCCATATACAACCATTCTCCACTCACCTCTGTCTTCCGTCCTCTCCCTTCCTTCCTCAACAGACATTCCCCTCTTCCCCAAAGCCCCCTTCACCCCATCCATCCACCTCATCCTAGGACGTCCCCTCATGTTCACTCCCTCCACATCTGCCTTCCATACCTCTTTTACTAGTCTTTCTTCACTCATTCTTTCCATGTGTCCAAACCATCCTAATATTCTTTCATCAACCCTATCTCCCAAATCCTTTTTCACCACTGTTCTCCTCCTCACCTCCTCATTTCTCACTCTATCCAGCCTAGTAACCCCCACCATACTTCTCAGACACCTCATCTCAAACACATTCAAACTCCTTCTCTCTTCTTCTCTTATGTTCCACGTTTCTGCCCCATACAGTGCTGTTGGCACAATCACTCCTTCATACAGTCTCCTCTTCGCATCCATTCCCAAATGTCTATTCCTCATTACACTCTTTAAACCACCAAGGCATTTACTCGCTTCTCTCAATCTACATTCTACCTCCACCTTCACTCCATCTTTTCCTGCTACACTTGCACCCAAGTATCTAAAACTATCCACTTCCTCCAGTCGCTCTCCCTTAATGCTCACTTCCAGTCTACTGCCACTTTCACCCCTTGTACATCTCATCACCTTACTTTTACCCACATTTATCTTCAGCTTTCTTCTATCACATACTCTCCCAAACTCTGCCACCAGCTTCCTCAATCCCTCCTCTGACCCTGCCACAAGTGCAGTGTCGTCCGCAAACAACAGCTGGCTCACCTCCCACTTTTCTCCATTTTCTTTAACCATCTCTAATCCCTGACCCACTACCCTAGCATTCACCTCTCCCACCACCCCATCCATGTATAAGTTGAACAGCCAGGGCGACATAACGCATCCTTGACGAAGTCCCACCTTTACTTCAAACCACTCACTCTCTCCGTTTCTAATCCTGACACAAGCTCTACTACTCTCATAAAAACTCTTGACAGCTCCCAAAAGCTTTCCTCCTATCCCATATATCTGCATAACTTCCCACAGTGCCTTTCTGTCTACCCTATTATAAGCCTTTTCCAGATCCATAAAAGCCCAAAAAACATCCTTCCCCTTTCCTATAGCTTTCTCACATATCTGTCTTACCACAAAGATCTGATCTACACAACCTCTACCTGTCCTAAATCCACACTGTTCCTCACCAATTACTCCTTCTGTTCCTCTCCTAATCCTCTCAAATAAGATCATCCCATAAGCCTTCCCTACTACATTTAACAGGCTAATCCCTCTGAAACTACTACATTCACACTTGTCCCCTTTTCCCTTGTAAAGAGGAACTATACAGGCACTTCTCCAGTCCTCCGGTACTCTACCCTCTCTCCAGCAAACATTAAATAACCTCACCAACCAGTCCACCATCACTGAACCTCCCTTTTTCAGACATTCTGCATGGCATCCATCCAGACCAGGTGCCTTACCTGCTTTCATCATCTTTACAACTGCCTTCCACCTCATCCTTCCCTTATTTCTCCTCCATTCTCCTCACTCATCACTCACATTTTCTTCGCATTTCCCACTGCAGTTATCTTTTCCTTCCCTATCCCTCCTTCACATTTAGCAACTCCCTAATATATTCTGCCCATCTTCCCCTTACTGCCATTCTCTTCCATTATTCATCTCTCCATCTGTACCATTTACCTTTTCTTCCCTAATTGATTCGCTTCCTCTTCCTCTTCTTAATTTCTTTCCAAAACATCTTTTTATTACTTTCAAAATTTTCTGTCATACTCCTACCCCATTTCACATCTGCTCTCCTCTTTGCCTCCTTTACCTTTTGCTTTACTTCTCTTTTCTTTTCTTTGTACGTCTCATATGACTCCCTCGTCCTCTTTTGTAACCAATCTGTGAATGCTCGCTTCTTCTCTTCTACAACCTTCTTTGTTTCCTCATCCCACCATTCACTACCCTTTCTTCTATTTCCCCCTGTCCTTCTTGTTCCACACACCATCCTTGCACACTTTAAGACTCCCTCCTTGAACCATCCCCATTCCTCCTCCACACCCATCTCTGCTCCATCCTTTAC
>NC_134804.1:13202679-13207679 GCF_046742065.1 Oratosquilla oratoria | reverse complement strand
AGGGTAATCTGGTAGTTATGGGGGACTTCAATTGCAAAGAAATTTGTTGGGACAGCATGACAGTGCAAGGAGGAGATGACTCGTGGGGCAATGTACTGCTAGATATGACCATGGAGTACACAATGACCCAATGGGTCCATGAAAACACAAGGTACAGAAATAATGAAGAGCCATCGAAACTAGATCTAATATTTACAACAGAGCCTGAAATAGTGCATAAAGTCCAGTATGAGACACCAATTGGAAAGAGTGACCATGTACTCATCGAAACTATACTAAAGGAAGAAATAGACATAGAGAGGAACGAAAAGCATAGGAAAGGAAGACTGAGGTACAACAAAACAGACTTTACAAAACTAAAGACATTCTTCCGGAATGCAAACTGGGAAATATTTTACAGGGAAGAAACAGCAGTGGAAGAGAAATGGAATATATTGATGGAAAACTACAATGAAGGGGTAAACAGGCATGTACCAAGACAAAAGCGAGAGAGAGAGTACATTAAATGTTGGTTCAACAAAAGATGCAGTGAGGCAAAAGACAGAAGGGACAAAGCTTGGAAAAAGTGGAGAAAAGACAAAAAACAAAGCAAATGGCAAATTTATGTTAACTATAGAAATGAGTATGTTAATGTGAGAAGAGAGGAGAAAAGGAACCATGAGAAGGATATTATAGACAAATGCAAAGAGCAACCCAAACTATTCTATCGGTATGTGAATGGTAAACTTAAAAACAAACAGGAATTGGTGAAACTGTGCCAAGGAAACATAGAATACACAGAAGATTTAGAGATGGCCGAAGTCATGAACAATCACTTTAAATCTGTTTTCACCAGAGAGAAAATACCGAATTGTGACATAGACAAAAACAAGAAATCTCCCCTCATGAATGAGTTTACAGCATCACTAAAGGAAATATCAGAACATTTATCAAGGCTGGATGTCAGAAAATCACATGGCCCGGACGGTATTGCAAATTGGATTCTAAAGGAGTGCAAAGAAGAACTAACAGACAAAATACACATCTTAATAAACAGCTCACTCAAAGAAGGAAAGATACCCGAGGACTGGAAAAACGCTAACATTGTACCAATACACAAAGGAGGAAACAAAGAAGAACCCACCAACTATAGGCCAGTATCACTAACAAGCACCATTGCCAAAATTTGTGAGAAAATAATCAAGAATAGATGGGTAAAACATCTGGAAGACAATGACATATTAAACCCAAGACAATTCGGATTCAGACAAGGAAGATCATGCTCCACAAACTTAATATGCTTTTACTCAAGACTAATAGACATAGTGCAAGAAAGAAATGGATGGGCTGATTGTGCATTCCTAGACTTGCAAAAAGCCTTTGACAAAGTACCACACAGAAAACTACTAAAAAAACTGGAACACATAGGAGGAATACAGGGAAACCTACTAAAATGGATAGAGGACTTTCTGACTGGTAGAAAGATGAGAGTAGTGCTCAGAGAAAAATATTCAGACTGGAAAGAGGTGATCAGTGGAGTACCGCAAGGATCTGTGCTGGCACCAATAATGTTTGCTATCTATATGAATGACATGGATGAGGACGTGAACTGCTACATGAGCTTCTTTGCCGATGACGCCAAACTGCTAAGGAAAATAGAAACTGATGAGGACTGTGAAGCACTGCAAGAAGACCTAAATAGGGTATGGAACTGGAGTCAGAAATGGGAAGTGGACTTTAATACTAAGAAGTGTAGCATAATGGAGTTTGGAAAAAGCAAAAAACAGAATATCAGGAGAATATACAATTGGAACCAAAGAAGTAAAGAAAGTAGGATCCGAAAAAGATTTGGGAGTAATTATCACGAACGACTTGTCCTATGATATACAGATTAACAAAATTGTCGGGGAGACTTACAACTTGCTAAGATCAATAAAAGTGGCATTTGCATACTTGGACGAAGACATGATAAAAAAATATTGGTTACATTGATAAGGCCTAGATTAGAGTATGCAGCGACATTGTGGTCCCCCAGTACCAAAAAGAATATAAAGAAAATAGAAAGAATCCAAAGAGCAGCTACAAAAATGGCACCTGCACTTGCAAACCTATCATACGAAGAGAGATTGGCTAAACTGGAGTTACCGACACTGGAGCAAAGAAGAGAGAGAGGTGACCTATTGACCATCTACAGAATCATGAAAGGCACAGAGGTACTCGATAGTGAGAACTTACTTAACTGGGACAAAAGAAACACAAGAGGACATGGAAAGAAAATAAAAAAACATAGCTATAGAAGAGAACTGAAGAAAAACAGTTTTCCTCATAGAGTTTTGGACACTTGGAACAAACTGGACAATGAAATAGTATGCGCAAAAACCATTCATGAGTTTAAAAACAAACTAGACACTGCAAGATACAAAGGCGGGACAACACGAGCATAGCTCCCCTTCCCGCAAAATACAACTAGGTAAATACAACTAGGTAAATACATACACAAATACAAACACACATTTATACCTACACACATCCAAACACAAATAAAGACAAACATATACGCACATACAGTTTTCTTATCAGTCCTTCTTGGCTCCTCCTGCCCCAATGCCATTGCCTGACCCATTCCTATATTCGCCCCGACGTCTGCTTTCAGGTATCTGAAGATTTCATCTCATTCCTGTCACCTTTCATTTAAATTCTTAAGGCGCCTCCTTCACTTTTTCCCGTCTTCTAAACTTCGCTCATGTTTATATTTGCCGCGGAGACATCCCACATCCCTGCCTCACCCATCTCTCCAAAGAGAACCATTTCGTCGTCTTTTACACCTTCGTAAATGCCTTCCTCCCCTCACATGTGACCTCATCTTCTTCAGCAGCTTGTCTCGTAATCCACTTCTTTAATATTCACCCATAACATATTTCTGGTCAGCTCATCGCCGGCTTTCTTTTGATCTACGATTCCCATATATATCTCCCCTGGCTTACTGAAATTATCTTTCAATTGCTTCAAAGTGAATCATTGATCCGCACATTCCTTTCTTTTCTTAAATCCTTTTTCTTCTTTTCACAAAATTTTTGGTAGCTTTTTCCCTTTTTTTTCAATATTCTTTCATGTAACTTACCTGAGCTGCTTAACATTTATTTTTCTTGCATACTAGTGCAATCCTTCTTGCCTCCTTATACTTTGTAATTTGGCACTACACATGTTTTCTTCTTGTCATCTGGACATTTTCTCCTTTCTTAAGGTTTTTATTTATTTACCTATGCTCTTCGCTCCTTTTTCTCTGATATGTTCCCTACTTTTCCAACAGTTCCTGGCATATTATATTCTGAGCTTTCAAAACTTCTTCAAGAATTCTTGTAACCATTTGCCTGTCTTCTTCTCTGTAACATTTCCATGTGAAACTTTACTTGTAACATTCTCTAGATCTCCCTTCCAGTACATTTTTTTTTAATTGCACCAATTGCCCGTATAATGTTCTGTTAATATTTCTACCACTATTAACTGCTAATGATGGGGAGCTTTTCTGCCTTAGACGCGGAATCCCGAATTCAGTCCTTTAAAAACTGCTATTTTATTCAAATCATACATTAATGTTTCCCAACCCCTGTTTGCAACAGCAAACATGAGAGACGCAGTCTACTTAGTGCCGCATTTCAGTACTGGCACTGAATCAGTGTGGTCGAACTCATAAAAATAGTTCCAGTCCCCGTTCACAACACGCTCGACACTTCACAAATACATCTCACCCCCCATCCAACCTTACCTAGTAACTGTGGTTAGTGAAAGAGGCTGTATCGTCCCCCATTGGGTAGTCTTATGTTCCTGCAGTGGGCCAGAATGCTGAATATTTTAGCCTTCGTTTTCATTACCATTGCTACTAGTATTAATATCACTATAATTACAAACACTACTATTATTTCCATTCTCTTCACTATCACTACCTTTGCTATCACAAATAGTAACACTACCGTTGTAATTACTTCAACTACGACTATTTACACTATTGGTAGTACTGCCCCTGTTAATGCTATTACCACTACTACTTCTATTAGTTTTGTTCCTACCATTACTACTACTAGTACTTCACTGGTGATCTACTGTAATATGATCTACTGTACATCACTGGTCTCACTTTAATCACTGAATGTGGTCATCAGCCTGTGCTTTTGGTAAATTTGGTTTTATCATTACCTGACAACATCCACTGCTTTTGCCTACATCCCAGCAAAACAAAGACTGCCTTACCTGGGTCAGTAGAACCACATATTTTCGCCTCTCGACAACCTCTTCACACTCGCTGTTTGTTGTGAGGTCTGCCTAGCTCTACCTTTGGGGCGTTAGGCCAAGAACATCAGGACCGCAGCAAATAAAAGAACAAAGGAGATCTCAGCAACATTATGGTGTAGCTCTTCGACTGATGTTCCTAATCTGATGCTCCGGCTGCTTATTTCGGAAGCACATTGCTTTAGATCCTATCTCTGTATTACTAATATTGTTAATACTTGCTACTTTCGCCACTACTATTTCACTGCTACAACTACTATTACCAGGAATACTACTTACTGCAACTATTACTGCCGTTATTACTACACCTGTTAATCACAGCCACTAACATTACTACTACTGATAATAACTACTACTACTAATTACTACTACTACTACTACTAATACTGCTACTACTACTACTACTACTACTACTACTACTACTACTACTACTACTACTACTACTACTACTACTACTACTACTACTACTACTACTACTACTACTACTACTACTACTACTTCTGCTGCTGCTGCTGCTGCTGCTGCTGCTACTACTACTACTACTACTACTACTACTACTACTACTACTACTACTACTACTACTACTACTACTACTACTACTACTACTACTACTACTACTACTACTACTACTACTACTACTACTACTACTACTACTACTACTACTACTACTACTACTACTACTACTACTACTACTACTACTACTACTACTACTACTACTACTACTACTACTACTA
>NC_134804.1:13135179-13137679 GCF_046742065.1 Oratosquilla oratoria | reverse complement strand
ATGTATCTTGACTGAGACAAGATGGAGGAAGTGGCGACGAGGGGAGAGAAGGATGGAGAGACCTCAGCCGGTGTAGACGTTTGAGGCCACTCCCCCAAAACATGACTCCCGGAGTCTCCTGAACCTAGTTTGAAAACACTCCCCAGACAAATGAAACTAGATTGACAACACTCCCCAGTTAACTGAAACTGGTTTCAAATTACTCCCCATCGGGTTGAAATGACTCCCATTATTGGATGCTTGATTTTTTTTTATTAAGGTTGCTCGGCCCATACAAAAAAAAAATAATAATAATAATAATAATTACACTATACATGATTACCTTTTTTTCTTGGATTACAATGACCTATTTATTACTTATCAGAAATTACACTACACACGGATAACTACATTGAAATGGTTGTCTGCGTTATTCTCAAGGTACACTGAATCCTTTATGATTTTACTACCTTTCGGACTATGTATATGCCATGTGTGAATAGATCCAAACTTTGCCCAAACACATACATTTACTTGAAACATGTTGGCTGCTGCAATAATCTCTGTAGTTGTTCCCCATACTTTATCCTCACGCATTGAATCAACTTGGATGTTTTCGTTGGTGGAAAGGAAATCACATATCAAGCTTCTGACAACAGGATGTTGGTCCTCTTCTCCAGTGATAGCGAATGCCATGGAACGAAAAAAAACAATTTCCATCACCTTTAATTACTTTGACAGCAAGGGGTTCACTTGTGTTTTTGAAAGTCTTATTTATTTTTCCAGAGGGACCAGATTTTTTCTTAAATATCAGACGTCCACCAGAGTTGTTGCAGATTGCTCGCTGTGTTGGATTAAATTTGTAGATAATCTCCTGTTGCTGAACCCCTATGATCTGGACAATTGGAGATGGTGGCTCTGACAGAAGTTGGAGATGGTGGGTCTGATGAAGAACTTGGTGGTAAAAATCACCATTGTAAATCATAGACAGTGATATATATCAGTTTATGCAAGTTTCTTATTATCAATTATTAATTATTAATCAATTAGTTATTAATTACTAATCAATTAATTATCAATTATTATTATTATTATTATTATTATTATTATGATGCTAAAATAGAATATCACATTTATATGTTTTTATAAAACCAAACTCATTTTGTTAAGGAACATAAGTCTATTCCAATTTGGTGCATAATTTGAGGCTTAATTGGGATACTGTGCAGTTTCGAGTCAACTTTCTTGAATACTGTGCTTGATTTTTGGCACCGCAAGCAAGTTTTGATAGTGTCATTTACGTCAGATACAATTTTGCGCCACCAATATCTTTGCATTATACGATCGACGACTTTTTCTCTGCCCACATGTCCTCCCAAGGCAACAGATTCGTCGCTGTAACCAGATCCTCGATGACTAGCCAGTACAATGTCAAGCTGGTATTGGCGATCCTTAATAACCCGAAGGAAGCGAACTTCTGCAATCACAAAAATAAACAAACACAGTCGCGCAATACTACATCTATTGGAACTAACATTTATCTAGGAAATGATAAAAGATAAAGACAAAAATTGCGCATTAGAGCAATAACGAATGTCAATCAAAATTATAAATTTACGGAATAGGCTACTCACCAGTTATATCTTTCCTGTTAGGTTTATGAACAAACTTCAGACAGTCGTCTTGGATTGTGAATGCCTGACACTTCCTTCGAGAATTAGCTTTTTTTCCCTTGTTGTTTCCAACATGCACTGGATACTTTTTTGACCGCAGGAACTCTTCCACCTCGTCCATTTCAGTATTAAAGTCCATGGTAGCACACGACACGACACCACACCGACAACTAACAAATCTCGGCAACACTGGCAATTAACAAACCTCTGTAATATGTTCATGTTCGTTTCATTTCAAAGGTTTCAAAGATTCATTCGAACCAGTTATATCTTTCCTGTTCGGCTTATGAAACAATCACAAAAATAAACAATCACAGTTGCGCAATACTACATCTATTGGAACTAACCTTTATCTAGGAATTGATAAAAGATAAAGACAAAAATTGCGCATTACAGCAATAACGAATGTGTGGTCATTTCAAACTAGGTTCATTCGAATGGGTAGTCATCTTAAACTAGGTTATCCGCTCATGCCCTTTCTTTCGTGCATCTATTGGAACTAACATTTATCTAGGAAATGATAAAAGATAAAGACAAAAATTGTGCATTAGAGCAATAACGAATGTCAATCACAATTATAAATTTACGGAATAGGCTACTCACCAGTTATATCTTTCCTGTTCGGTTTATGAAATAATCACAAAAATAAACAATCACAGTCGCGCAATAATACATCTATTGGAACTAACATTTATTTAGGAAATGATAAAAGATAAAGACAAAAATTACGCATTACAGCAATAACGAATGTGTAGTCATTTCAAACTAGGTTCATTCGAATGGGGAGTCATCTCAAACTAGTTTCAATCGAATGGGGAGTCATTTCAAACGGGTGGGGAGTCGTCTGA
>NC_134804.1:13115179-13130179 GCF_046742065.1 Oratosquilla oratoria | reverse complement strand
GACGTAGTGAGGGTGCCCCCCCCCCAAAAAAAAAAAGAGATCGTAATGGAACGGAAGAGGACGAGTATTTGGTATGAGAATGATAAAAGAAAATAAAGGGAAAAATGATAAAAGAAAGAAAGAAAGAAAAATAGAAAGGACAGAAGGCAAGAAAATGGAAACAAAAACAAAGAATAAAAAGAAAGGACGGAAAGGCAGAAGGGAATGAAAAAGAAATGAAAGAGACAGAAAGGAATGGAAAAAGGAGGACATTCAAAAATGGGATGCTTGAGGGCTCTGCGGATGAAAGGTGGAATATCCAGCGGGACCGACCGAGGGGCTAATGAGATAAAAGGTCTTCCGAAGTCGAGGATTGTGAGATCTGAGTTTGAGAAATCCTCGATTGGAGATGATTAGGGAAAAGGGAGGGATTCCTTGTGAACGGCAGATATTCAGGAGACCCCCGCGTCCGCCTCATCCTTCTTCTACACCTCATCGGCCCAATGCCAGATGATTTTCTTCCTACAAAGTGCGGACTCGGAACAAAGCGTGTAGTGTTCTGTAGCCAACACGTGAAATTACCCCTTCAGGACTCGTGATCGCCGAGTACGGGATAAACAATAGTCACCCCTTAGAACATGCGTCCGACTAAACATACATTCGACTAATTTCAATTAATATAATAACAATGTTCATTATACCAACGTAATTTATTTTGTAAATAAAACAAAACATATCTCTCTACATCCTGTAAGAAGCATATTTATGTATTGTAAATATATTTTGAATAATTGTATACTGAAGACAAAGAATCCAGAATTTCGCCACAAATATTGTAAATACCATCATCGTCATTTCCAATAAACAGATCAGTCATGGGATTGACTTTAAATATCCTAGCTTCCTCCAAGAAGGACAATTGTAGTAACCACTACATTTGGTGACCCTGGAGTGACCGTCGCCTGCCCCGGACTACCACCGCCCTGCCGTGCCCAGCCCCGCCCGCCGCCCTGCCGTGCCCAGCCCCGCCCGCCGCCCTGCCGTGCCCAGCCCCGCCCGCCGCCCTGCCGTGCCCAGCCCCGCCCGCCGCCCTGCCGTGCCCAGCCCCGCCCGCCGCCCTGCCGTGCCCAGCCCCGCCCGTCGCCCTGCCGTGCCCAGCCCCGCCCCGCCCGCCGCCCTGCCGTGCCCAGCCCCGCCCGCCGCCCTGCCGTGCCCAGCCCCGCCGTCCCGGGTTGTCCTGCCCGTTGACCCAGCCTGCCCAGCCCCGCCAACCCAGCTGCCCACGAACATCGCTGCATACTAATCACGTAAGCATGACGGACTGGTATATGTAGATTCGTATTAAGTTTATACCATTTTATTCAAAGCTTTCAGGTTTTGCAGTTATGGTATATACACTGTCAACTGTTAAATAGAACGATACATTAATATAACTGTTTATCACACCACTTCTTGTTGCACAACACCTGTCATCGTCCCAACTCCTCGTCTCGGCCACGTTACCTTGGTGGTCATTGGCCGGAAGTGACATCTCAGCACTTTATTGTGTTGGGTTTAGTCTTTAGTCTTTACATTAATTTCGAGAAGGTCCGTTGTCTCACATGGGTGGTGCAACTGCATTGATTATGTATTGTTGTCTATTATCATACATGTTAATTATATATCCAGGGGAGGATCGTTAGTATACGTAATTTGTGTTTTGTGTTTGTTTGGTTACTCGGATGTTCATGTGCGTTCGTATGTCTGTTTGGTGGTCGAGTTGTTGTTGCAGACCCGAAGATTGCTGACTTAATTCTTAGTCAGCTAGAAGGGCCTGACATTGAGTGGGTGAGTGAGTGAGGGAGTGAGTGAGGGAGTGTGAGCGAGTGACGTTACTCATCATGTATATGGTGGCGTATACATATCGCTCTCCCCCTGGGGCTAGGTGGCTCCCGGCACCTAGGGTACATGGTTTACAAAAGTATTTATATGGGTAATACATCGAGAAAAAAAAATTCAGAGACACAAAATCCTGTGGGGTTAAAAATGTGCAGATGGGGGGGTGTTGTTGAAGTGAATCTGAGGTCCCAAGGGGGATCATGAACTGTAATTAAGGGGTAGCGATGTTGTGTCTCAGAAGTGTAACGTTGTGTCTCACCAGATTACATGTTCTATTGGATTTCACATACACTGTTTAATTCACTTTTTAAATGTTATTGTTTTTATGGTTTAACACTATCACTGTTGGGAGTGTTGTTTTTCTAGACACTGTTCTATGGTCAGTTTGGTGTGTCACATTGCACTTGTTTTATTTCATAGTATGGATATATAGTTTCTGTATGAATTTTTATAGTATTTAAGATATTGGGTGAGACACAAGAATAAACTTAATCTAGGTTTACAACAATTTGGGTATGGAGGTGGAAAGGTTTTGGAAGGTGTTACTTCATGCAACAGAATATGATTATTATTATTAGTATAAAGAGCATGATTAAGAGGGAAGGGGCTGTGGAGTTATATGGAAGAATCCTATGATGTAAGTCGAATGAGTCCATGTCAAAAGTAGTCGATGTTTAAGGTGGGTAATTAATGATGTATTTACTTTTGGAGGATGAAGGTTATGTCTCAGTGTATGAGGATATGTTTATCTGACTCTCGCTAAGATTATATTGGTCGGAAGGAAGTAGAGAAGTTTTATAGATATGTGGAAAAGAGTTCTTATTGGAAATGGGCCATTTTAACCTCCACCGATAGATACATGACGTCCTGCATCTTCAGGGGCGAGAGCTAGAGTGCATGTTTAGTTGCGTCGACGCAGTCATGGGATGAGACTTGCGTATTGGTGATTGGTGTGTGTCTGTGATAGGTGGGTTGTGGATGGGAGGTGAGATTGGGTCGAGGTTCAGTTTGACCTTTCTCAACTTCTCTCCATGTATGGTGAAGGTGGAGTGATCAGAAGGATCTGTTAGTAGGAAAACATTGTTAGGGAGTGAACTTGTGACTATGAAGGGGCCTAGGAATTTGGGTTTGAGTTTGTTTGTTCGACCTGAGTCTTTTACCATGACTGTGTCGTCAGGTGCTATGTCAAGTGGAATTGACCGTTTGTGTTGTTTTGTCTTTGTCTTTTCCTGGGCTTCTTTCAGGTTTGCTCTAACTTTTTTGTAAATTGTTTGCATACCTCTTTTGATGCAGTGTGCGAGGTTATCTAGGTTGTATAAGGGTGGGGGGGGTTGGTTGAATATTTGGTAGGGTAGGCGCATTGGTTGGCCGAAAATGATTTCATGTGGGGACATCTTTGTTGCGGAATTGACTGTGCTATTGATACTGGCTTGTACCTGTGGTAGCCAATCTTCCCAAGTGTCCATGAGGTCATTGACCAATGGTCTGAGAATTTCTAGGACTTTGCGATTTGTTCGCTCAGTCAGACCGTTTCCCTGGGGGTGGTATGCAGTGGCAAATGTTTGGTCAATGTTGTAAAGATGTGCTATTTCGCGCATCACTTCATTTTTGAATTCTGAGCCATTGTCAGATAACATTGTGTGTGGTATGTTGTATTTACAAAATATATTGTTGACCAGGGTTTTTGCTACAGTCTCTGCTGTTTTGTCCTGGAGTGATATTAAGATTGTGTATTTAGATAAATACTCAACTGCTGTGAGTACATAATTGGAACCTTGATGGCTCGTTGGCATTTTCAGTAGGTCAATGCCAAGTGTTTCCCATGGTTCAGCAGGGAGTGGGATATCTTTTATGTTGATTTGCTTCAGGTTAGGGCCTCTGAATTGTTTGCAAGTTACACAAGAATCTATGTGTGTGGTTATATCTCTTTTCATGTAAGGCCAATAATATGTGTGCCTAGCAGTGTTTAGTGTCTTATCTCTGCCCGAGTGGCCTCCCATTGCACTGTCGTGCAATATGTGTAGGACCTTGGGGACTAGGGCTCTGGGGATAACAGTAACCTCTCTTGTATTAATAGTTCTCCTTATGACTCCGTCGACCAGATTGAGTTCCTCAATAGGGACAGGTGGTCGGGAGTGTAAGGGGGTTTGTGAGATGAGATGCTGTTTTATTGGAGACCATATTGGGTCTCTGTCAGTTTCATCTCTGAGTTCATGCATAGGTATGCATGTGGTTTGGGTTATGGGGGTGATGTGAGTTTGTCTGCTCAAGCAGTCTGCCACTACGTTAGCTTTCCCAGCTAAGTATACGATCATGGGATCGTAATCAAGGAGAGTTGTTTTCCATCTAGCAACTCTCCCATGTAAGTCTTTGGAGTTAAAAAGATAGACTAGGGGTTGGTGGTCTGTTAGTATGGTAATCTTGTAGCCTAAAATGAGGTATTTAAAGTGTTTTAGTGCCCATATGATTGCAAGTCCTTCTTTGTGTGTAGTTGAGTAGTTATTTTCAGTTTTGTTGAGGACTCTACTTGCGTAGGCTATGGCGTGTTCTTTGCCATTGTCATCTTTCTGTTGTAGGACTGCGCCTATTCCTTTAGAGGAGGCGTCTGTGTAAAGAAAGAATTCTTTCTTCATATCAGGGAAAACTAGTACAGGGGCTGTGGTGAGTGCGTGTTTGAGAGTGTCGAAACTTTGCTGTTCTGCTTCTGACCATTGAAATGGCTCGCCTTTCCTTGTGAATTTGGTCAGAGGGGAAGCAATATCAGCAAAGTTTCGGATAAAGTGTCTGTAGTAGGAGGCTAACCCAATGAAACTTCTTGTTTCATTAGCGTTTCTGGGGGTTGGGAAATTGTTTATTGTATCTATTTTATCAGTGGTTGTGTGAATCCCTTTTGCATCCACTTTATGGCCTAGGAAGGTGAGTTCCTTCATGAGGAATCTACATTTCTTTAATTGAATCTTTAATCCCGTATGTTTGAGACGTTTGATGACAATCTCTAAAGTGTTAAGGTGGTCTCTTTCTGTGGGACTATATATAATGAGGTCGTCTAAATAGACGAATAATGAGATTCCTATCATGTCACTGAAAATGCGGGTCATCAACCTTTGTTGGGTTGAGGGGGCATTCTTAAGGCCAAAGGGCATACGTTCAAACTGAAAGTGTCCTTTGTCCGTGGAAAATGCAGTTACGGGTTTTGATTCCTCTGTTAGTTCGACCTGCCAGAAGGCTGACTTGAGGTCTATTGTGGAAAAAACAGAGTTCCCGTTGCCAATGCATTGTAGTACATCTTGCATGGCGGGGAGGGGGTGTGGGTCAGATTGAGTTAGGTTGTTTATTTTTCTGAAGTCAACAACAGGGCGTAAGGTTCCGTCTTTCTTAGGGACCAAAAAGAGGGGACTGTTCCATGGGGAGTCTGAATGGGAAATTACGCCTTGGTGTATCATCTCATGTACACTGTCATTGACTTGGGATTTCCTACTGTGGGGTATGCGGTAAGGGGGTGTATGAAGGGGGGGTGTTTGGGGGAATTTGGATGTGATGTTTGATTATATCACATTTGCCTAGTGATTCGCCTTCTAAGGCGACAGCTGATCTATTCCTCTGTAGGAGAGCTAATAGCTCGTTATGACTTTCTCCGTCAGCTGATGTCGTGATTTGGTCTGGGGGAATAGGGGGGAGGGGTTGTGTTGGTCTTACTTGGTTGATGTGTTGCGGCAGTGGTTCCTGGATAGGGGAATTATGGAGATGGACTGCGCAGATGTTTGTATTCTTCCTGATTTTACGGTGTTGTTCTGAGGTGTTTGTTAACATAGCTAGTGTATGTTTATTTTCTGATATTGTGTCCCAGGAGGACTCAATGGTTATGTTGTTAATCCTGGACGTGTCTGAGTCGATTATGACGTCCTGATGGTCTATTGCACCGGGTATGTATAGTGGGACTGTTATTGAATGTCTAGGGGGTATGATGACTGTGTTAGACATCAGTGCCTTTGAGGTGACATAAGGGGGTGGTCGGAAGGAATAGTTGTTAGTGGGATTGGGAGTATTAAAGGAAGGTAGACATGAGAGATGTTGTGTGTCTGAGTTGGGTGTCTCAGGAACTGTTGATTCATTATTTACATCTCGGAAGGAGATTTTGTTAGTCTCAAAATCTATCTTAGTTTTCCAAATCTTTAGTGAGTGTAGTCCTATTATACCTTGTTGATCAAGGCTCCATTCATCAGCTATGTGGAAAGTTGTGAAACCTACTTTGTGATTGTTGACTTCAATATTTAAGTCTATGGTGTCGTGTAGAGGAATTGTGCTCCCTTCTATTAAGAGTCCTTCCATATTGGAAAATTGAATTTGGGGTGGGTCATTTAATGCTTCATACAGAGCTCTTGGGATGATGTTCAGGTTTGTTCCTGTATCAACCATCATGTCAACTTTAAGTTGGTCTAAGCTTACTTCTAGGGTGAGGTATTTGTGTTGTGTATGAGATATTCCTATGGTGGTTTGGTGCGTGAGGCTGGTACACGTTCCCCCAATCGTTGTTTAGTATTGGTTGTCGTGTTGGAGGGGGGTGTTTGTCGATGGGTGGTGAATGGGTTGTTAGTTCTCTGATGCGGTTGTTGTTGTGTTTTCTGTAGGTAACACTCTTCGTTGGAGTGAGATGATGTTTGGTGTAGGTTGCAGTATTTGATTGGATGTGTTGGTGTAGATAGGAGTGGGTGTTTAAAGGGGGGTGGAACTTGTTTGTTTTGATTCTGGTGTGAGGTAGTAGTATGCACTGAGCGTGGGTGTTGTTTTTGCTGTGTCCAACACTGGGCATCTGTGTGGGAAATGGTTCCATGAACTGAGCAAGGGATAGGGTGGTGTTGTACCTGCGTGTGTTGCTTTTGCTGTGTCCAACACTGGGCATCGGTGTGGGAAAAGGTTCCATGAACTGAGCAAGGGATAGAGTGGTGTTGTACCTGCGGGTATTGTTTTTGCTGTATGCAGTCTTTCGTGTTGTGACTGTTTGATGAATGGTAGGAGCACCACTTAGAAGGTTGTCCTTGATTGGTGGGAGGGGGGTGCTGTGAGTGAAGGCTATTTAGTCTGGGGAGATGGTTGGGGGTATCTAAGGATACATTGCAAGCATTCATGATATCTAAAATATAGGTATAAGCTAGAGGATTTCTAGTGTCTAGTTCCTTTTTGGAGGCTTCCTTTAAACACTTTGGAGGGAGTTGGGAGAGATAGGAAGCTATTTCAAGGAATGTTAGTAAGTGTTTTGTTGGCATTACATTTTGACCAAATTGATCAGTGTGAGTACAAGGAGAGTTATTTTCTAGGTCTTCTCTGACCTCTTTCATTCCGTTTGCAACAAAATCCATTATGTTAGTAATGGAATGTGGTGGGACTCTAGTGTTATTGAGGAAGGTGATGAGGAAGGAAATGTTGTTAGGTTGTTTGTTATGAAAGACCTTAAGGAGGTGGCGTTTATATTCCTGATAAGTGATTCCAGATGCAACTAGGGTGTCTAGCATCCTTGCCTTTGAACGGCAAATGTCAGATGGGTTTATTTTCTGACGGCACAAATTTATTTTATCTGTCTCTGAATATTGATTCTTGGAGAAAAACAGGTCACATGCTGTCAAGAAATCTGTAATGGATAGTCCGCTATCTTGGGAAAAGGTTGGGATTTCTGTGAGGGGGGTTATGGTTTGATAATTGTTAATTATTGTTGGTTGAGGTTGTGGGTAAGGATAATATTGTGGGTTTGGAGGAAGGTTAGGTGGTGGTTGGTGGTATGGTGTGGAGTGGGTTTGAACAGGTGGGGTATGGGGGGAAGGAAAGGGGAAGGTTTGGTACTGTTGCTGAATGGGAGGGGGGTTATTATGTGTTGGGATATGGGGGTTGGATGGATTATGGTTTATAGGAGGTTTTGTTTGCATATTTGGTTGGATGGGAGGAATGGGTGGTTGTGATTGTGAGGGGTGAAAGGGGTCTACTTGAGGAAGCTGGTTGAAAAAAGGTAAGACATCGTTCTCATAAAGGGGAGTTATAGGGGTATCTGCATTAGGATTAGTTTTGTCAGGTTTATTTAACTGGTCAGAGGTATTGTCATTGCCAATTAAGTCTTCTGTGTGTATTTCCTCTTTGTCACTGGATATGTCATTTTGGTGTTTTTCTTCTCTAGACTTTGAGAAGACGCTATGTAAACTTTTTAGTTTTGATCTGGTGGCAAAGGCCATGTTGTTAAATCATGTATTAGTTAATAGTTAGTTTTGATTTGTAATCTAAGAAAAAAGGGAGCTGTTAAAATATGAATAATAGGTATATAGTAACTAAGGGTATTATGTTATGCTTAGATATGGGAAGGGGGATATAGTAATGGGATTACAAAAATCATAAAAATATATGTGTATATATAAAATAGTAATAAAATGTGGAATTAATATTATATAATAAGGAGTTAATTATTGTGATATTATTCTTATAATAGAATTAATTATGGTTCATAAAAAAAATTTACAGCAGTAAAGTAGGTTACATTGATAAAAATGTATAAGTTCTATGTAAATATTGAATTTTAAACATATAAGAGCTATTTGTTTAAACAAGAATTACTTAACTGTAAGAATACATATGAATGTGATATTATGTAATAGTCAAATCTAGTAAGGTTATTGCATATCTATAAATATGAAATGGTATTAGGAATATGTGAAATTGGTATTTGATTCACACATATATATATATATACAGGATATACAGTGTAAAAGGTTATATAAAATATTGTGAAGAAGAATTATTTGACATTGGCAAATAATTATGTGATTATAATAGTTATTGAGAGATATATTTAAAATACAGTATTTTTAAATAATAAATTGGTACAGTATAAGATGGAAGTATGCAAAAATGATTTTAACTTAGTTGTGTAACTTAATTAAGTAGCTTAGTTTTATAATAAGATAATGTTGTTGAAATATTAAATCACTAAAAGTTACATATGTTATATATATGTAATCATAGGGTACCTTTATGGGTATATTCCCGGTTATCGATAATTATATCGATGTGCTTCCGGTCCGTCAGGTGTGGCTGTGGCGGTCCGTAGACTTGTTTGTAGTTACGCGTTGAGAGGGGCGTAACATCACCATAGAAATAGGGTACTGGGGAGAGATGAGCAGTGTGTGGAAATATCTCTTGATGAGGGTAGTGTCTCGTTGATGTTCTCGTAAAAAAAAAGGAAAGCAGTATCAGGGATTCAGAAATGGATAGGTAAGGTAATAGTAGTAATGATACTATTACGTATTTGAAAAGGGTGTTGGTTGGGTTACCTTAATTAGAGGCTGGTAATTATTGTTGAGTCGGCGATAACGTAGGTGTTGTGCATGGTGTGGTTTTGCTGCCACCAGGTGGTGAGAAATTTTCACCACCGCTTCTTTTGGAGGAACACAATTGGTGCAGAGGGGTGCGCAGGATGAGTCCTCGATAGTCTTTTTTTCTGGTAGTTAGTTTGTTTCTTTAGAGACGTGGGCGCGGTCACCGCTTGCCACCAGTAATAATGTATCGTTCACTAGGTACGGGTACTGGTATATGTAGATTCGTATTAAGTTTATACCATTTTATTCAAAGCTTTCAGGTTTTGCAGTTATGGTATATACACTGTCAACTGTTAAATAGAACGATACATTAATATAACTGTTTATCACACCACTTCTTGTTGCACAACACCTGTCATCGTCCCAACTCCTCGTCTCGGCCACGTTACCTTGGTGGTCATTGGCCGGAAGTGACATCTCAGCACTTTATTGTGTTGGGTTTAGTCTTTAGTCTTTACATTAATTTCGAGAAGGTCCGTTGTCTCACATGGGTGGTGCAACTGCATTGATTATGTATTGTTGTCTATTATCATACATGTTAATTATATATCCAGGGGAGGATCGTTAGTATACGTAATTTGTGTTTTGTGTTTGTTTGGTTACTCGGATGTTCATGTGCGTTCGTATGTCTGTTTGGTGGTCGAGTTGTTGTTGCAGACCCGAAGATTGCTGACTTAATTCTTAGTCAGCTAGAAGGGCCTGACATTGAGTGGGTGAGTGAGTGAGGGAGTGAGTGAGGGAGTGTGAGCGAGTGACGTTACTCATCATGTATATGGTGGCGTATACACGATCAACAACAGGAAGTAAGTGCATTCCGCGCACCCCCTTTTTCCAACCGCGACCCAACAATATGGTTCACAATCCTCGAGTGTAACTTTAAGGCAAACCGCATTACCACCAGCCTTACGAAGTTTTCACATGCTTGTGGCCTCTTACCATCTGACGTACTCCTCCAAGTTTCAGACACCATCTCCAAGGCACCTACATCCGGTACCCCATACGAAGATTTGAAGAAAGCCGTTCTGGACCGCCTTGAGTCTTCCGAAGCTACACGCCTGCAGGAGCTCCTCTCGAAAGAAGAACTTGGAAATGAGAAACCATCCGACTTGCTGCGACGCATGAAGCGATTGCTCGGAGACAAATACGCAACATTCGACACCTCCATCTTGCGCCACCTATTCTACCAGCGCCTACCAACAACCATCCAAGGCAACCTCTTCAGCGCCAAGAACAAGCTCTCGCTCGACGAGCTAGCCACACTCGCTGATGAGTTCATGGCTTCGGTACCAATTGCGCGCCCTACCATCGCTAACCTCGCCGACCAGTCTGCAACTCAGGCGTTAACCGAGCTAGTCTCTAAACTCACCCTCCAGGTTAGCGCCCTCCAAGAGCAGGTTGCCAACCTTCAACAACGACCCCCGTCACCAAGATACTACCGCAACCGCTCCAGGTCTACGTCCAGAGGGAGACCCAAGCACACATCAGGCGTCTGCTACTACCATCGTCGCTTTGGACAAGATGCGAGGAAATGTACACAGCCGTGCACCTTCTCACCGTCACCGTTAAACACGATGGGCGAACGCTAACGGCGCACAGCGTTCGCCAACATACATCGAAACTCTTCTTCGTATTTGATCCACTCTCCAACACCACATACCTCATCGATACCGGAGCTGAAGTCAGTGTCCTGCCTGCCACAGCATCCCAGCAATCACTGCCGCCGATGTCTTCCCTCTACGCAGCCAACGGCACCAAGATACCCGTTTTCAAGAGGAAGACACTTCAGCTAGAACTCAACCTTCGCCGATCCTTTGAGTGGACCTTCTACGTTGCATCAGTTTCCCAACCCATCCTTGGCGCCGATTTTTTGACCCACTTCGATCTCCTGATCGATATTAAAAATCGCAAGCTCCACGACCCCCTTACTTCGATGTCATCCAACGCCAGGCCAACAACCGGAGTAAGTAGCCAGCTTTCAACCATCAGTGCTGATAACAAGTTTGCTTCTCTCCTCAGGAACTTTCCTGCCTTGACACAACCTTACTCCACGACCACGAATGTGAAACACCACGTAGTGCACCACATAGAGACTACGGGACCTCCAGTCTACGCCAAAGCCCGTCGTCTGGCTCCGGAACGCCTCAAGCTAGCCAAGGCAGAACTGGAAGCCCTCATGCGTCAAGGTATCATTCGTCCAAGCTCAAGCAACTGGTCGTCAGCTCTCCACATCGTCCCCAAAAGCAACGGCGACATCAGGCCATGCGGTGACTACCGCGCCCTCAACTCACGAACTGTGATGGATAGGTACCCAGTTCCCAACATACAGGAGTTTTCCTCACACCTTGCAGGAACTCGCGTATACTCCCGGATCGATCTTGTAAAAGCCTTCCATCATATTCCGGTCAGCCCGCCTGACATCCCCAAAACAGCTGTCACAACACCTTTTGGCTTGTTCGAATACGTTCGAATGCCCTTCGGCCTCAAGAACTCTGCCCAAACTTTCCAGAGATTCATGGACGAAGTCCTGCGAGGCCTGCCTTTTTGCTTCACCTACATCGATGATGTGCTCATCGCCAGCCCTGACGAAGCCACGCACCAAGACCATCTGAAGCAAGTCTTTACCCGCCTACAAGACTACGGCATCCACATCAATCTCGAGAAATCTGACTTCGGTGTGTCATCCATCAACTTTCTAGGACACACCGTCACACCTTCAGGCGTCACCCCTGTCTCATCCCGCTGCGACGCCATCCAGAGTTTCCCGAAACCTACAACACAGCGCCAACTCAAGCAATTCCTTGGTATGTTAAATTTCTATAATCGTTTCATTCCAGGCTGCGCTCAACTGCTCCAACCGCTCTACTCCATGATCATGCCGTGCAAGAGGGGACGTTCCATCGTACTCAACTGGGACGTCGAAACTGATGCAGCTTTCATGGCAGCCAAAGAAGCACTCGGGAATGCTACCGCCCTTAGTTTCCCTATTCCTGATGCCATCACTTCCATCTCGACAGATGCTTCAGACACAGGTGTCGGCGCAGTTCTGCAGCAATACATCAACGATGCCTGGAAACCCATCGCCTTCTTCTCAAAGAAGCTCAACAATGCCGAGAAGAAATACAGCGCCTTCGACAAGGAACTCCTAGCCATCTACAAGGCTGTCAACAGGTTCAGGTATTTCGTCGAAGGACGACAATTCCACATATACACCGACCACAAACCAATCACAACAACATTCATTCATAACAAGACAACATACTCCCCTAGACAACTCCGACACATAGATTTCATCTCCCAATTCACCACAGATATTCGTTTTGTTCGAGGTCCTGCCGATGCACTCTCGCGCAACATATCTGCAGTCTCTACCTCTCTCATCGACTACGCCGCCATCGCTGCAGACCAAGCTGGTGATACCGAGCTGCAGCGATTGATGGAAAACCCCGCGTTGCAGATGAAGAAGGTACAGCTCCCTGGAACCAACACTGAGCTCTACGCCGATGTATCCACGGACACCATCCGTCCCTACTTGCCCGAGAACCACAGGTATCCCTTGTTCCGCCATTTACATGACCTCTCCCACCCAGGTATTCGAGCTTCGCAGCACATGATGTCATCACGCTTCATCTGGAGTGGAATCGCCAAAGACGTTCGACACTGGACCCGCACCTGCGTCAAATGCCAAGCTTCCAAGGTCACACGCCACACCATCTCCCCTCCAGGTACCTTTCGCCCAGTCTCCACTCGACTCGAGCACGTCCACATCGACATCGTCGGACCGCTTCCCTTCTCCGACAGCTTCAGGTATATTCTTACTTGTGTAGACCGTTTTACACGCTGGCCCGAAGCAATCCCGCTTACTGACATAAGCACAGATACAGTAGCCAAAGCTTTTATAACCACCTGGATTTCAAGATTCGGTACACCACTCAGCCTCACATCCGACCGTGGTAGCCAATTTGAATCCAATCTATGGAACAAGGTTATGTCTTTGCTAGGTATCCGGCGTTTCAGAACAGCAAGCTACCATCCCCAATCCAACGGACTCGTCGAACGCTTCCACCGACAACTCAAGGCTTCACTTGCAGCAACAGCACGCGACCGCACCAACTGGTCTACGGTGCTTCCAATGGTCCTCCTCGGTATACGCACGTCCCTCAAGGAAGACCTTGGCCACTCCTCTGCAGAACTTCTTCATGGCACTCCACTCCGTCTGCCCGGTGAGTTTCTTGCATCTGCCCCTATAACGCAGCCCTGCAGCGTTCAAGATTATGCTACTAGTCTTACAGATACAATGCAGAAACTCCAGCCAGTGCCACCGCGTACCTCACCTACAAGAGCGTTTGTGAGCCAGGACCTCGAAGACTGCTCACATGTTTTCGTTCGCGTGGAGGGAGTAAAGAAGCCTCTTCAACAACCATACGATGGCCCATATAGAGTCGTCAAGAGGACAAGGAAGAACTTGACCATCGATCGCCGTGGAACCACTGACGTCATCTCCATAGACCGCGCCAAGCCTGCATACCTCCTCTCGGACAACGAACAAGATCCTGTTGCTCTTCCGACACCTCCGGACACACGGGCTACAAACCACAAACACACTACAAAGAAAAAACAGATATCGTTCCTCCTGCCTCGTCACTAGGGGGAGAGTTCTGTAGCCAACACGTGAAATTACCCCTTCAGGACTCGTGATCGCCGAGTACGGGATAAACAATAGTCACCCCTTAGAACATGCGTCCGACTAAACATACATTCGACTAATTTCAATTAATATAATAACAATGTTCATTATACCAACGTAATTTATTTTGTAAATAAAACAAAACATATCTCTCTACATCCTGTAAGAAGCATATTTATGTATTGTAAATATATTTTGAATAATTGTATACTGAAGACAAAGAATCCAGAATTTCGCCACAAATATTGTAAATACCATCATCGTCATTTCCAATAAACAGATCAGTCATGGGATTGACTTTAAATATCCTAGCTTCCTCCAAGAAGGACAATTGTAGTAACCACTACCAAATGTAGTGGTTTCTACAAATGTCTTTGTTGGAGGAAGCTAGGATATTTAAAGTCAATCCCATGACTGATCTGTTTATTGGAAATGACGATGATGGTATTTACAATATTTGTGGCGAAATTCTGGATTCTTTGTCTTCAGTATACAATTATTCAAAATATATTTACAATACATAAATATGCTTCTTACAGGATGTAGAGAGATATGTTTTGTTTTATTTACAAAATAAATTACGTTGGTATAATGAACATTGTTATTATATTAATTGAAATTAGTCGAATGTATGTTTAGTCGGACGCATGTTCTAAGGGGTGACTATTGTTTATCCCGTACTCGGCGATCACGAGTCCTGAAGGGGTAATTTCACGTGTTGGCTACAGAACACTACAAGCGGAATCTCGCGGAACAAGAGTTCATGCGATTCGCTAACGCCTTCAACAAGGTGACGTATTTTACTTTTTATTTATTTATCTATTTGTCTATTCATCCATTGATTTATCTATTCATCTATTTATTTGTCTATTCATCCATTGATTGATTTATTTATCTATTTATTTTTATTAATTTATATATTCATTTATTTATTTATTCATGTATTTATTCATTTATCTATTTATTCATTTATCTATTTATTCATTTACTTATCTATTCATTTATTTTTTATCTATTTATCTATTTACTTATTCTTTATTCATTCTTTTGTTATTATATTATCATATATTTTTATTCATTTACTTATTTGTAATATAGACAGGC
>NC_134804.1:13095179-13110179 GCF_046742065.1 Oratosquilla oratoria | reverse complement strand
TTTTCGTTTTTGTATGGAGGACCACACAAATTCGTTGTACTCCAATCTGGACGAATCAGGTTTTCGATGAGTTTTTCCATCTCGTCCATGTAGTGAAATACTACTCGTATGTCCGACATCTATCTGAATGTCTCTTCATATTTTTAGATAAAATTTATTTTCTACTTTTGGCTTCATTCACATGTCCTAGTTCCATCTCTCCGTAACAACTTGCAATCCTCTTCGTCTTTTTACTCTCTTCGTGATCTTGACATCATGCCTTTAATGTAAATCAAGAACGTGACTGGTGCCAATACTGAAACTTGTGAGAACCTAATAGTTACATCCCACCATTGTAACACCCTATTCATCGTAACCGTTCCAACTGATATATTCAAGAAAATGTACTCTCTGGATCTTCACATATGCTCCAATTTCCATACTATTACTATTAGTATCTATTTATTTATTTTATTGTATTTATTTTCTTACTTATTCGTTTATTTTTGTGAGACCTAATCAAAAGATTTTTTCATATCCAGGTATACACATCTACTCATCCATCTCTTTCTTGAGTAAAAACAACGGTTTATTCCACAACTTTGTTCCCAATCCAGATTGGTTACGTACTAAAATCTTCATAACTTCAAAACATTTTGTCCATCTGTTTTTCATAGCTCTTTCGCACATACAGGACAATGACACAAGTATGTAGTTTAGGAGCTCCACTTTTGTAAAATGGAATTACATTGGTCTTTTTCGACTATCTCAGCACTTTCCCTTCTTCTAATGAGCCTTCTATTAATTCATTAATCTTCTTCACCTTCTTTAGTATCCAATTTGAGATCCCATCAGACCCCGGCGCTTTCGTCAGCAATATCTGTACTTCTTGCACCTCCATTTCTATATCATTCAAAACTTTTTCTAATGATATATTTCTATTTGATAAATGCAATGTGCACCTTATATATATATATATATATATATATATATATATATATATATATATATATATATATATATATATTTTTTTTTTTTTTTTTTTTTTAACAATTTCATCTACTTTCAACTTAGCGCTTTCTTGGTTCTGTCTCAAGTCATTATAAACAAGTCTATAGAAGGATTTTGAGTCATTCATACATTTATAAATAAAAAAAAATCAAAGCCCCTATATGCACTTTATAACCAGTTCTGTCGCTGCTTGTGAAAGCACTGAAGACGAAATACAGCAATACACTGCAGGTTATACTATGCAAACGAATAGGATTTGGTATTAACTATTTCTGTACGAAAATACTTATCTCGTTCACAATGTATACTTCATAAAGAGATCTGTAACTCCATGTCTGTTTTTCTTAAATGCATAAAATGCTTATTGATCTTATTTTGTGCCATTATCATGTAAATTAAAAAAATCAAATGGCAATGGCGACATCTTCCTAGACATATGTAAGCTCAATATGCTTTGCTTATCCAAACACGGAAGTCACACCTCAAAGAGCGTCATCACCCGCATATCAATAATTTTTTAATTCTCCCGACATTAACGGTCGTCTGTATGATATCCGTAGACACAAGATTTTCCAGGTGTCAAGCTGTTGAATCCACCTGAAATTTCCCCTCAGTATTAGAACTCAGGGAGTGTGAAACATGCACACTGCAGAAGAGACATGGAAACCTTTCCCCCTTAACATCAGGAAGTGGGGATCCCTTGTGGACAAGCCCCTCTTCCGCCAGCCGTCAACACTGAAACTCCACCGTCTCGGGAAGAGACATTCTCGTGTGGGTAAAAGGCAGTCAAATCACACCAAATGAATACGTCTACATAATGTAAGTATAGTATTGTCACCGTTACTCTGCGACTACCAGTCTCAAGAGTAATTAACAAATTTGTTCCTTATTTTAAATGAGATCACGTTTGAATGCACAAAATTTGCCTTTATAGCATTTAGCATCTTAGACTCCCACGGCCAAACAATATGGATACCGTAGAACAAATAACCAACTGTAAGGAGGAAGTAGTTTGTCAAATGATGACACTATAATAAGTTCAGAAATCACTACACTCTCTTCTAAAATTGCTAGCCAGCCAGATCATAATTAACACTAAGCAGTTGTGTTCAAGCCTTATTAACATTCTAGTACAACCTACAAATACGTGGTTCTGAAATATCAACTGCTTTATTTTCAGTATTGTTTGAACTATTGAAACTCACAACACCACACTGTTTGGTCAGTTTTCACTTACTTCCTCCAGAGTTATGTAAGACGAATCACGTCCTGCTCACGCTTGGTGTGATACAAATTACGATCCCAGAATCTGAGCTACAGTTTGGATCTTCTTTACGATAATCTTAGATCTTCAAGCTCTTGCAGCGTTCTGTCGTTCTACCTCAATTTGCTTATCTCACAACTATCTCTCACTTTTGCCGCATTGGCCTATTTGTAACCACAGTCTAGCACTTGGGCTTCCGTGCTGCATATTTTTTTTCTTCTCTTCAGTTTAACATTTGCCCATCCTTGTTGTAACAGTACTCTTACATTCTTTCCAACTCATTAACATCATTCCTACAGATACGCATTATGTTCTTATGCCTAGTCACAATATTAGTATTCATTCCTCCCAAAATCCACACTTCTTAATTTACTCTTTCTTGGTGTGTTACTTATCGATGAAAACAAGAAATTTACTCTTTTAATTAATTCATCTAAAGGTCACGTCACGGCTCAGAACGTTCATTTTGGACAAGCGTTGCACATTTCACCTTTGTACTAATCAGCACTGATGACCAAGATAAGCATTAACCACCTAAGCCAAGATATAGCTCGTATAATTGAAATATCTGTTTTACACATCACTGATGACGAGGTACCGCAACACTACCGAAAAAGGATAACAACGATGTTGTCTAGTCCCTAAGATGATGCAGGTCATCGACATAGCTTTCCTCCCCTGGAACAACACCAGACGTTCTTAATTTTTTCTTTTTTGATGTTTTTATTATATCGTTACATGTAACCCCATTATACGTGAATTGGCGCAGATAAATGGTAATGAAAGATATCCAATGATTAATCAGCGTTTCTACGTAATTCAGGTCTTGATCAGTTTACTAAGAGTGATGGTTGCATCACGAACAACTGTTATTGCTTCCATTTATTGCCCAAAGTGTGTTCCCAACGGAAAACATGAAAAACTCTCACAATGTGAAAATTCCTGTACCCACCCTGCACGCGATGAACCAAGAGAGTTCATTCCATTCAATTTGCCTTCTTTGGAGACTGCTGGACGTGCACTGTCTTCCAGGCTTCTTGCTACGGTTCGTGTGTGTGTGTGTGTGTGTGTGTGTGTGTGTGTGTGTGTGTGTGTGTGTGTGTGTGTGTGTATTCACCTTGGTCTTTTTGGATCACGTGTTGGACTCGTGATCGACAGCTATTTCCCTCCCGGAAGAGAGCTCAGAGCTCGTATGACCGATCTATGGGTAATGCTATGACCTTTCACACACACACACACCCAACTCCCCGCCCACGAAAGTCAGAGTAACGACCCGAGGCACAGCGATACCGAAATATATATATATATATATATATATGCGTAAATAACCACTAGGAAAAAGTAAACTAACGAAGCAGAGCGCTTTCGTGTAATTACATCTTCAGTGCAGATACAAAGAAGGAATTTAGTTTACTTTTTCCTAGTGGTTATTTACGCATTTGTGAACACACGCTCCTAGTGTTTTTATTGCATATATATATATATATATATATATATATATATATATATAATATATATATATATATATTTATATATACATATATATACCAAGGATTTACACAAAGGAGGTAGCCAAAAAGGAAGCATAAAATCATTCCCACCCATTCCATCCCTGAAGAATGGTTGTATATGGATGATGTTTTGATGCATGAGGTGGAATGGGCGGGGGGATGGGGGGTGAGGTAGTATGTGTGAGCAAAATTTGACGCAGCCCGAATGGATTTCTCCCCGTCTTCTCCTTTTATGCATGGGGGGGGGGGCGGAGAGGGGGGTCGCAAATTTAATGAAGCGGCCTTGCTGTGGATGTGTTGCGTCTTGCGACACTGCGTCTGACCCAGGGCAGTGGACAAGATGCAGGGATGACCCGTCATCCAGTAGGTGCTAAGATAAGATGTAGGGTGGAGGGGTGTGGAGTGTATATTATATATATATATAAATATATTATATATATAAATATATATATATATATACATATATATATATATATATATATATACATACATATATATATATATATATATATATATATATATATATTGTTCTTTTATGTTTTTTTTTTAATACCTTTTATCTTTTTCATTTCGCTTTTTCAGTTCATGTCTTCCAATCACACCAACGGCACCTTTACATCGCCTTCTTTGTCTACAGGCTGGTTTCAGAACCTGTACTGTAATAGCTCTTTAGAAAGTTTTCACAAATTGCTATGTTTTATCTTTTGTTTGTACTCCACACTCGCGACATCTATTCTTTGTTACGTTATTGGTTCTAGGAAGAAAAACAAAACAACGCAAAACCTAGTAAGAATAACAAACCACGGTGGGTGAAGGTCATCCCACAGGATGACATGTGTTGACGAATAGATTTCTTCTGCTGTACTCATTTCACGAAAGCCACTTTATTTCCAGCTTGTGTCAGTTTTTTTTTTAAACATGTTGTTACTGTTATCAAGCATATTTTTGCAGCTGAAAATGTGTTTCATGATCATCCATCATGAATACACTTTCTTGACTATGTGTCCCTTCAGATCGTGGTTCTAGGTAATTGTCATGCATAAAACATTCTTTTTGTCTTTGTTGATCTCCTTTATCTCTTTTTCTTCCCAATTATGTCATGGCTTATTTCTTTTGGTCCTCATGCATATGATATGAATCGCTTTGCGTTGACATTAAAGGCCACGTACTACTTTTTTTGTTGACTGTAGATTCATACAATATTTGCTTGAAGGGGTTTCTGTTGATTAGCTATTCATCGGATCCCTTTAACTAATAACATCATCCGCAAACATGTTTATTTAGTTGTCTGCTCCCCAGCCATGTCATTGCATTATTATTTTTTTAATTTCAATAATTGCTTTTTGTACAATTGTGATGTACAGGAATAGAGCTAAAATCATGTGTGTGTGTGTGTGTGTGTGTGTGTGTGTGTGTGTGTGTGTGTGTGTGTGTGTGTGTGTGTGTGTGTGTGTGTGTGTGTGTGTGTGTGTGTGTGTGTGTGTGTGTGTGTGTGTGTGTGTGTGTGTGTGTGTGTGTGTGTGTGTGTGTGTGTGTGTGTGTGTGTGTGTGTGTGTGTGTGTGTGTGTGTGTGTGTGTGTGTGTGTATGTGTGCGTGCGTGCGCGCGCGCGCTCGCATATAACAATCTTTCATTTCTTCTTCATGTACTGTAGAGGACCAAACATGAAAGTGCACGAGCGTAAGTGCATACGATGCTCCGTGGGCAGAACACCAGTTTGCGCATGTCCCTCTTCCTACAATGTGCCCCAAAATTGTAAGGAGTCTGTAAAAGTCGACCTTTCGACGAGGCGTGTGTATTCCATCCCTTCCCCCCTCCCCCCGCATTCCCCCCTCCCCCCGCATTCCCCCCTCCCCCCTCCCCCGCCTTCCCTCCTCCCCTGCCTTCCTCCCCCCCCCCCTCTCTCATATGTACCTGCAAGGGTCGCCATATTTTCATCCCTTTCATTCCCATTCCTCTTGTCCTCCTCCACCTTTTCTTTCCCTTTTCTTGTGCTTTGACTCCTCGTTTTTACGCATTCTTCTCTTCCTTCTTTCTTCTTTTATTTCTATCCTCTTTTCCTTGTCCTTACTCTCTCTTTGTTGGTTTGAGTTTTTTGTCGATTTTATTTCAATATCCTGCATCTGCATCTCCCATACCTAATTAAAGTGTTTTTTCTGTTACCATCATTGGTGCTTAGACCTTAGCATAAGCCAAAACGCGAACTACAATAAACTTATCAAGATTTTTTCCTTCCCATAGTTTATTTTAATTTCAATTTCACAATTTTTCTTCCCTTTCTTTTAATCTATGTCCCCATCTGCTTCTCTGCCTCCACCACCTTCTATATTTCTACCTCACCTTCTTCTTGAATCCCTTCCCTGAATGTGCAATTTTCTTCCTGTCTTGAACAGTGTCAGAATTTTTTCACTTTCCTTTTCCACGTCTTTTCCTTTTTCCTCATCTTTTCATTTTCCTTTTTTATTCGCTCTTTTCATTTTCTGTGTTCTCTCTCTTCTATTGCACATCCTTACATCGTTCGTCTTCATGACACTCGCCTCCTTTCTTCAGTTTCTCTTTCCCCTTTGTTCTTCTTAAAAGGATTTCTCTTAGAACTCTGTTGTTTTTCCTCTGTTTATCTATGTGCAACTTCTTTCCCTTGTCTTTTGTCGTCACGTTTTTACCTCCTCCTTACATCCATTCTTTAGTGTAATAATTTTACCCTTTCTTTATTTTTCCAAATCTTTAAATAATTCTTCTGTTTCTCTGAAATATGTTTTGTAGTTGATGTTGTTGTTTTAGTTGTCCTTTTCATCATCATAGTCATCGTTGTTGCTGTTGAAGTCATCGATGGTGTTGTTTTCTTTTAATTTCCTAGTATCATGTTCGTGCTATCTTTATTTCAGAATGAATTACCTCTTTTCTCTTTTCCTTATTAACCCTTTTCTTTATTACCTCTTTTATATACCTCCTTCGAATTTTTCCTGTTCTGTCCTCGTCGTTCCAATAATCTTTTTTTGTGGTCTTCAGTCCTTCGCACTCCATTGCCCCCACTATTGATCCCCCCCCCACACACACACACACCGCAATGTAGAACGCGGGTCTTTTTATATTCGCCAACACGGGTTCCCGCTATAGAAAAGAGGTTTTATGACCATCAGCGTACTTATTCATGGAACAACTCTTTTTATAGACCCGTCAGTGAGGTCAAGGGGTTTTATATAGAAAGACTCCCCATGTGGGGACGCCGACGTCAGAAAATACCTGTCGCTGGAAACGCCGGTATATTTAGACACGGTTGGATACTCGCCTTGCGGAGGTGGATGCAAATGCTCTCCTACTGCTGCTGCTGCCCTTGTCCCTTTCAGTCCTCACCCTCTTGAAATGAGGTCAGGTTTTCAGAGATGCGGCAGCAAAGGCGTTTCAATGAATGAAAGTATGGGAGAAATGGGTGTAATTTGATCACGAAGGAGTCTTGAAAACTGGTTTGTCAGTAACCATTCCATTATGTCGAACGACTTAAGTGTAATGTTTTGGGTTAGCTAGAGCAAAATCTAGGAAATATGTTGCCGTGTTACCGTGTTATGATATCACATGTATCTGCTGGGTATGGTAAACACTCAATTTCCCCAACTACGATAGAACACAGAACAGCGAATGGTTCAATACTGTGTCCACTGTAGTTGGATGCAATCTTCTGATATCTGTCACAGCAGTCTCAAAAATACATCTGTCTCATGGACCACAATAAAGAACCATATACTGTAGTACAAGGATTGTTCCTCGGTGATGTAATAACTTGGATGCTTTGTACAGGTAGGATTGCACTAGGTTTATTGTTATATAATTGCACATACTTTCCATTCTTTTCGTTTGCGTAGATGCATTTACAGCCTCGTGTAGATTTACAACTGCATATTATAAAACTTAGAATAGGCATATCCCTCATATAATTATTATATTGCATTGTTATCAGCGTATCACTGTAAAACTTAGACTAGGCGTATTACTCATAAAATTACTCTATTGTATTATTGTCAGTGTATCACTGCTATTTCAATAAACCTATTATTATCATTATCCATAGACATGCATTGTATTACAAGCGTCTTTTGTCGAAGAAATCCCGAATATAACCACCCTATACCACAGGAAATATAGGGATAGTCTTTTATGAAACTCTTTTGCATGAAAAAGATGTGCGTATTCAATGCAAAGGGCACAGAACACGTATTCATTTTGCTAAGTGTCCAGAATATCATGAATCCCTAAGAGCTCATGGTCAGGTTGTTGAACAAGTAAAAACGTGCTCAGGTGACAGAGTTGGAAGGTTTATAAACTGAGGCGACGACCTGTTCCACGAGAGAGGCGGACGGGGGATGAACTGGCAGTATTGCTGAGAAAATGATGAGGTGCAATCTGCCTGTGCGAAAAGGCGTGATAGGGACGCGTGTGACAGAAGGGTAAAGGGTGAGGATGTTTCCTTTCTCATATCTAGTCACTTCGGGTTGCGAATACTAACTCTTCTGGATTAAAGATTACAGAATATTATATATATATATATACATATATATTTTTAATACTGCAGTGCTTAGTGTAGAGCACATAGTAAAGCACAACACGAGTACTGGGAGTGCACATCTATTATATACTGTATAAGCGAACACTGCTTTACATAATCATATCATTTTTATTCACCATTCATGGAGCAATGTATATGATATGCACACTTTATATTCTACAAAACGTAAATTTTAATATACAATGTACGGTGAGATATCATTAGGCTATTCAAAGTAGGCAGAGACAGGTGAGTTGGTGACAATATATTGTTATTCCTTATTTGTATTATTTCTTCTGGAGGCTGCATATGGTGTGTAATGGATTGTTGTTCCATTAGAAATTATTTTCAAGAAATCCATCATATCCGGAGATGTCCCAAGAGAATGGAAGCTAGCTAACGTTACTCCCATATTCAAAAAAGGTGACAAAAAGAAACCAAATAACTATAGGCCTATTAGTTTGACTTCGATCGTAGGAAAAATAATGGAAACTATCATCAGAGATGCTATCGAATATCATTTAGAAAGTAACCGTTTGATAAATGATAGCCAACATGGTTTCAGACGGAAACGTTCTTGCGTGACTAACTTACTCGAATTCTACAACACAGTTGTCTCGAATTATGACAAAAGAAACAATATAGATTTAATATATCTAGACTTTGCAAAAGCTTTTGATACCGTCCCACACGAAAGACTACTTACTAAATTAGCTTTGCATGGAATAAGTGGTAGCCTATTAGGTTGGACTAGTAATTGGTTGAAAGGTCGAAAACAGAGAGTTGTTTTAAATGGAAAAACTTCTGGATGGAAAAGTGTTGCAAGTGGAGTTCCTCAGGGTTCCGTTCTTGGGCCACTTCTATTCATAGTATATATAAATGATATAGACCATGGACTAAAATCTACTGTTTCCAAATTTGCTGATGATACAAAAACTGTGCGGAGTGGCAAATGATCACTTAAACCAATTAGATATTCAAGAAGATTTAGATAAATTACAGCAATGGTCTGAAAAGTGGCTAATGAAATTTAACACAAGTAAATGCAAGGTAATGCACATAGGTAAAAATAACAGTAAGTACGATTACAAGTTATTTGGAAATTCGTTAACAAAAGTGGATAGTGAAAAAGATCTCGGCGTAATTATCAGTAACGACCTCAAATCATCCAAGCAGTGTATTTCAGCCTCTGAGAAAGCAAATAAGATTCTGGGATTGATTGCGCGATCTTTTTGATTTCAAAAGTCCATCACTCATTAACAAGCTATATAAATCGTTAGTTCGTCCACATTTGGAATATGCTGTTTCCGTATGGTCACCGAATCTCATTAAAGACATTGACAGACTGGAAAAAGTACAACGGCGAGCCACAAAACTGATTCCAAATATCAAAAATAAATCATACGAAAATCGACTTAAGCACATGAATCTGTTTTTCCCTAAAAAAGCGTAGACTCAGAGGTGACTTGATACAGGTCTTTAAGATTTTAAAGGGAATTGACAACATCAAAAGTGACCAAATTTTCACATTGAATGAGAATCAGACAAGAAACAATGGTCTCAAACTGTCCGGAAATAGATTCAATTTGGAAGTAGGTAGAAACAACTTTGCCAACCGTGTAGTTAATGAATGGAATAAACTTCCTGCACAGGTAGTGCAATGTAGTTCAGTTCGAAGCTTTAAGAATCATTTAGATAAATACCTAAGTAAGATGCTGTAATTATTATAATTTATGTTATATTATTTGTTTTTGTTTTGTTATAATTTGTCTGTCTGATTTTCATTTATTATTAGTTATGTCAATTTATTATCATTTACTATTTACCTATTTGTTTGTTATTCAACTATACCAATGCATTTATTTATGTATTTTAATTTTTATTTACATTTTTATATTTTTAATTTATTATTATTATTTTTTTTTTTTTTTTTTTTTTTTTTTTTTTTTTTTTTTTGCATCCGACCTAGATATGGATCAAAAGGTCTCCTGTCGGCATGCTTTGCCTTTGTAATCCTTTGTAATAATAATAATAATAATAATAATAATAATAATAATAATAATAATAATAATAATAATAATAATAATAATAATAATAATAATAATAATAATAATAACAATGATAATGATAATAATAATAATAACAATAGTAATAATAATAAAATAATGATAATAATAATAATAATAATAATAATAATAATAATAATAATAATGATAATAATAATAATAATAATAATAGTAACAATAATAATAATAATAACAATAGTAACAATAATAATAACAACAACAACAAAGACCCAACAATGGGTGTCACAACGAAGTGACCCTTTGGGACAGCTGTTGATAGGGTTCACGTCTCTGCTCACCTCCTAATCCGAACAACACCCCTTGTATCTCCTCCCGGAGGTACTGTCCCAAGACTCTGTAAGTAATGTTAGTGGTCTCTGTAAATGTCTGTCCTTTTGCCTCGTTTAAGATGAAGGCAACGTCATACACAGTTCTTGTGAATGGTACATATGTCATTCGATTTTCATTCATTCTTTATTCATTTATCTATTTATCTATTAATTTATTATTTATTCATTCATTCATTCATTTATTTGTTTATTCATTAATTTGTTTATTTAAATGTTGACTTTTTATTTATAATTTATGTATTTATGTATTATTCAATTAATTAATTTATTAATTTATTTGTTTATCTATCTATTTATTCAATTACATATTTATCATTTCATTCTACCCACATTCAGTTTCTGCTTTTATATCTATGTCCGTAGTTTACAGGAATGACATCGACCCTTTCCCCTAAAGCAAGCGTGGATTTTGGACAAAAATTGCATAAAAAAAGAGCATCTGGCAAAATTTTTGAGTTCAGAGTATTCGATCAATCCTTTGTTACCTCCCGTCTCAGGGTCCCGAAACCCACGGCTCCATTACAACCGCCAACTGTCCCCGGGTCTCCCTATAGATTTCTCCGGAAAGAAACGTTGTACTGCTTTCTGTGTTCTGTATCAGGGTTATTTCTATACCTTCGACCTATAGCATAAACAGGGCGAATGGTTTCCGATTGTGTTATGTGAAAACTCGAAGGAAAAACTAACAATGTTCTAGGAACAAGTGCCAGCTTTGAAGGCAGACGACGGAGTAGAGGAACCTGCAGAGTTTACCGCCGAAAGAGAATTGATTTGTAAATGTCTTTGTTGTCACCCCACGAGTGTATGGTGTGATGAACCGACGCCTTGTCCATGTACTCTGCATTTTACATTCGCACTTGCATTCGCAATCCTCTGAGTTTTCCTGTCAAGTCATGTGACCAGACGTTGCTGAAAGTCTGAAAGACTGAGGAAGCTCTTGACTGGCCAAAAATCCAATTCATCACGAAGTCGTCCTCGAATAAATAGGTTTTTCTATCATTTCCAAGAACAAGGATCAATAAGGTACTTCACAATATGGAGAAGATTAAACAAATACTATTTGTTCTGGAGGAACTACATTACTTACAGCTATACTTTCATCGATATGATAATCTCTTAATTTCGTACCTAGAGCTCTTTCTCTAAACTGATTATACTCATCTAGTGTTAACCTGAATAAAATCATTAAACGTATCAAACTTTATATACCAGGTGCTTATAATGATATATACAATATGAACTGCTTGGAGATGCCCATTCGGGCTTAATTGGTAAATCAAGATTGTTTCCAAACTTCTTGGGAAGTGATGTTCCACTCAGTCGAATGAAATCGTCTGGCGGGATGTCTCAATAGCGAAAGGGTTGAGGAGGTAGAGTATACACTGTAGAATGCAGAACATAGCGTCGAGTTGGGGCTTCCTTCCTGCTTGGGCTCGGGCTTCACTTGGCCTCGTGTCAGCGGGGAGCGCATCCCAAGGGACGAGATGTCGCGCCGACGTCGGCTTTACACCAACCGCACCTGTTTCTCGCACACTAATTAACCGCCTGCCTCCACCTTAACCTTACCACCACTACTACTACCACCACCACTACCACCACCAACGCCACCACTACAACCAACACTACCACCACCAACACCACCATTACAACCACCACTTTGGTCTACCTTACCATTCCACCATCACTGCCTTTTTTGACATTTTTTGACATATCACCCTCATTTCTTTTCACTGTCACCCACTTTCACTTCCCCCACCCACGAACATCTGTCCTTGGAAGAAAATCTATAATATATATTATGTACTAAGGTAGCTTACATATGTAATATTACTGGTTACAATTCTTTCCTTATATGACCCACCCGTATACTCTTCACACAAATTCTCACAGAACACCTCGGTGCTCTGGTTGTTCATCGCAGAGAATCTGTATGAGTCTTTAATATACATTTATGAAACTGTCCATTATTCATGACCGAAATGGGGACGGTTTGGGGGGAACCATGAAGTCATCCAGAGTACATTAATGATACATTACTTTATCCACATGCTCGCACAGCCCGACGCGACAATTGAACCTAGTACAACCCTACCATCCCCTCACTGCTTCCATATCCTCTTTGGTATGAAGGGTGTTCTTGAGTTGAATAAAATCGTTTGGTGCTTGCTGGAGTGTAATGTGCAAAGCTCAACACTGGTCTGAAGGGTTTGATAGAAATAGTCCTAAAAACTTCTTTGCTGGGTCACCCTTAGTGTAATAACGTCGCCTGTCATCAAATTTAGCATTCTGTATCGTGCACTGACAGACCAAAATTGAATATGCAGACCTTACCAAACTATCGGACCTCTCAATATGAAATGATATTAAGACGTTAGTCTTAAGCTCATAATCTCTAAATAAAAGTTCCGTCTTTCATCATCAAAACATCTTTCTTTGTGTCTCTTCTTCTGATGCCGTATTCAGTTTTTCATTCTATAGTCCTACAGTGTGATTATAAAATAAAATTAAACTCAAATCATACACATACATACCAGCTTCATATACAAATGACCAACAGCATCTCTAACAGTTCTTCTTCCTTGTCTATACATCTCTACCTCAACGGAATACTAAACTCTTCTCAAACCTTAGCTTAGAGCTCCACCTACGGTTGATGTTCCCCTAATCCTTCCTCTTATGCAGATGATTGATTCTCCTGTTTAGAGTACGCATCTCACGTGTAAAACAAACCGTCGCACCGGGGACTTCTGAGCGAAGTGGAGTCAGGAATCACCCGTTTCATTAACTCCCTCTTTCTCTCTCTCTCTCTGTTTGCCTCTCTCTCTGGGTCTGTCTGTCTGTCTGTCTGTCTGTCTGTCTGTCTCTCTCTCTCTCTCTGTCTGTCTGTCTGTCTCTCTCTGTCTGTCTATCTGTCCGTCCGTCCGTCTCTATCTCTCTCTCTCTCTCTCTCTCTGCCTGAATCTCTCTATCTCTCGATCAATCTCCACTCGAAAGAAAGAAAAATGCTGATAATTTTCAGCTTGCACTATCTTTCTATTCTGTTCCCCTTTTCAGTTCTCTCATTTGCCACATCTATGACTCAGCCTCTTCAGTACGACATTGTCCACAAAGAACGAATTGCTGGTTATTTCTGACAAAATGCTAAATACTCTGTCTTTCTCCTTTCTCTCTTCTTCTCTCTCTTGCTCTGTCTGTCTCTCTAACTCACTCTCTCTTTCTGTCTCTCTCTCTCTCTCTCTCTCTCTCTCTCTCTCTCTCTCTCTCTCTCTCTCTCTCTCTCTCTCTCTCTCTCTCTCTCTCTCTCTCTCTCTCTCTCTCTCTCTCTCTCTCTCTTTTTCTCTCTCCTGTCATTAATTTCAAGACCAATATTCTTTCAACTTTAGTGATAATGTACCTTCCGCACTCAGGAGATTATACAGTAGGCAAATACATAGTACTTAATTATCTAAAACGTCTCAACTTTTCCAAGTACAAATATATGTTACAAGAGTTCATTAGTGTGCTCACTCCTTTTTCTTTTCAGTGGGATGTCCTGGAACTCCATTTTTCCAATTTATTTGTTGCATGAAATTTAATAAAAAAACATGAAAAAGCTTCTGAATTGACATATTCTATTCTCTGTTTTCTATAAACCATTACCATAATGGCCTTCATGATCTTATTTTCCTTAAACGTTTTCTTAAATTTGGCGGATATGGTACGCTTTGAAGAAGGAATAATTTCCCACAAGGGTTAGCCATTTGTGAGCATTTTCTATCTAACGGTAGGTGATTTAATTCAGCCGAGTGAATATTTCATACACTTCAAATTTTCACCCCTTTTGTTCCGGGTAGTGTTTATCTTTTAGTTAGACTGTTCCCAGGGTCTTTTATTAATTTTGTTAGCACCCTTTCTGTAGGAAGGTTGTATTGATCCTTCTTGGTTGCTTCCTTCCTTACAACTTCCAGCCTCACCTTTACCTTTGAAAACTGAGACTATTAGGGTTTTACCCCACTCCTCTGGTATTGTTTTGGAATTTTTCATTTCTCTCAATACACATCCAATTTCTTTTTCTGTGGTTTCATCATGTTCTTCTCCATCTAACTCTTTCTCCGTCTCTTGCCATTGTTCTTCATTTCCTGCATTTAGGAGCTCTTGGAAGTATTCTGTCCATCTGTTGTCTATATCTTCTTGTTCCGTAAGAACATTCCCTTCTATGTCTTTAATGTTATATTGTTTTGCCTTACTTTTCCTATATGATTTTGCTATACCATATAACAACGTTCTTCCTTTCTGTAAAT
>NC_134804.1:13073124-13094679 GCF_046742065.1 Oratosquilla oratoria | reverse complement strand
AATCAATAGTGGGTTTTTAGTGCATTTGTTAAATGCTTTACGACATTACTGGACAGTGATATATAAATATAGATATATATTATATACTATATATAATATATATATATAGATATATATATATGTTGTGTGTGTGTGTGTGTGTGTGTGTGTGTGTGTGTGTGTGTGTGTGTGTGAGTGTGTGTGTGTGTGTGTGTGTGGTTGTGTGTGTGTGTGTGCGAGTGTTTGTGTGTGAATGTATGTGTGGAGAGTGTAGTGAGTGTGTGTGTGTGTGTTGCGTGTGTGTGCGTGTGTGTGTGCTGTGAGGTGTGAGAGCGTTTGATGATAGAGTATGAGAGAGCGATGAGAGAGAAGAAGAGATAGAGAGTGTAAAGATATAGACCCACTCACCAAATACCCCTCTCACACCACTACACACACCACACCACACACACAGACACACACACAATATATATATAGATAGAAATATAGATATACAACAAACACGGCACGCACACGTACCACACACACCCACCCCCACACACATATAAATATATAAATAAAAGTATCTAGATATATCTATTCACAATATATATATGTTATATCTATATACTATCACTATATATATAACTCATATCACTATATTAGAGAGAGAGAGATAGAGAGTGATTGATGTGGATGAGAGTGTGATACTGTCACACAAAAAACACACAACACACCCCTATACACCCACACATACACACATGTAAGACACCACACTCACCTATACACACACACTCACACACACTCTACACAAACACACACTCACCACACACATTGGGGTGATAAATATATATATTGCATGTCTCTGTGTGTATTGTGTGTGTACGTGTGCGAGTGCGTAGCGTGTGTGTGTGTGTTTTCTGCGTGTGTGAGTAGAGTGTGTTGTGTGTGATGTGTGTGTGTGTGTGTGTGTGTGTGTGATGAAAGCGTAGTGTGTGTAGTGTGTGTGTGTGTGAGGTGGTGTGTGTGCGTGCGTGCGTGCGTGTGTGTGTGTGTGTGTGTGTGTGAGAGTGTGTGTGTGTGTGTGTGTGGTGTGGGTGTGGGTGTGAGTGTGTGTGTGTGTGTGTGTGTGAGTGTGGGTGTGTGTGTACGAGAGAGTGTGTATGTGTGTGGTGTGTGGTGTGTGAATGTGCGTGTGTGTGTGTGTATGTGTTGCGTGTGTGTGGGGGGGTCTGTGGTGTCTTTGAGTGTGAGTGTGTGTGTTGTTGTGTGTGTGTGTGTGCGTGTGCGTGTGTGTGTGTGTGTGGTGTGTGTGGTGTGTGTGTGTGTGTGTGTGTGTGTGTGTGTTTTGTGTGAGTTTGTTTGTGAGTATGTAGTGTGTTGCCGTGGTGTGTGAAGTGTGAGATGTGTGTGTGTGTGTGTGAGAGTGTGTGAGTGTGGGAGTGTGAGTGTGTGTGTGTGTGGGTGTGAGTGTGTGTGTAGTGTGAGTGCGTGTGCGTGTGTGTGTGTGTGAGAGGTTGTGTGAGTGAGTGTGAGTGTGTGTGTGATGTTCGTGTGTGTTTAGGGAAGAGTGAGAGACTGTGTGTGTGTAGTGTGTGAGTGAGTGTGTGTAGATGTGCGTAATGTCGTGTGTGTGTGTGTGTGCCGTGCGTGCGTGTGTGTGTGTGAGTGTGTGTGTGTGAGTGTGTGGTGTGTGTAGTGCGTGTGTATTTGTGTGTGTATGTAATTAGTGTTGTGTTGTGTGTGTTGTTGTGTGTGTGTGTGCTTGTGATGTGTGTGTGTGTTGTGTGTGTGTGTGTTGTGGTTGTGTGAGATCTGTGTGTGTGTGTGCAGTGTGTTAGATGTAGATCACATATAACATCTCTAACTCTAACTATAAATATTGAAAATCTCTCTAATCTATAATCTATACACTACACGATAGATAGATAGATCAGAAAGATAAAAGATATACACACACACGCACGCACACCTACACACACACACCCAAACACACACACCCACCCCCACACACACACAAATATATATATATATATATATAAAATATATATATATATGTATATATATATGTTTATATATATACACATATTATCCGTTATCAGTACATATAAAGAATGATGTGTGATGTGTGTGTGTGTGTGTCTGTGTGTGTGTCTGTGTGTGTGCGTGTCGTGTGTGTGTGATATGTGTGTGTGTGTGTCGAGTGTGTGTGTGTGTGTGTGTGTGCTGTGTGTGTGAGTGTGTCTGTATATCTATAATATTACTACATAATAGCTATAATTATCATATTATAAGACTAGTAATATTCATATACTATAAATATATATAATATATATAACTAATATAGTATACAGAATTAATATACTATTGCTATAATATACAATACTTATATATATATATAGTTATTATAACTCATATAATATATAAATGGGAGGTGGTTTAGTCGTGTGTGCGTGTCTATAAGTGTGTATCGTGTGTGAACGTGTGCTGTCGTGCGTGCGTGTGTGTGTGTGTTTCTGCGTGTGTGTGTTGTGTGTGTGTGTGTGTGTGTGTGTGTGTGTGTGTGGTATGCGTGTGTCTGTGTGTGTGTGTGTGTGTGTGTGTGTGTTGTGTGTAATGCGTAGAATGTGTGTGGTGCGTGCGTGCGTGTGTGTGGGTGTGTGTGGTCGTGTGTGTGTGTGTGTGTGTGTGTGTGTGGTGTGTGAGTAGTGATGAGTGTGTGGTGTGTGATGTGTGTTGTGTGTGGTAGTGTGGTGTGTGTGTGTGTGTGTGTGTGTGTGTGTGTGTGTGTGATTGTGTTGTGTGGGTGTGTGTGTGTGTGTGTGTGTGTGGTGCTGTACGTGTGTGTGTGTGTGTTAGTGTGAGTGTGTGTGTTGTGCGTAGTGTATGTGTGTGCGTGTGATGTGGGGGGGTCTGTGTGTCTTTGTGGTGTCTGTGTGTGTGTGTGTGTGTGTGTGCGTGTGGGTGTGTTTGTGTGTGTGTGTGTGTTGTGTGTGTCGTGTGTGTGTGTGTCGTGTGTGTGTGTGTATGTGTATGTGTGTGTGTGTGTGGTTGTGTGTATGTGTGTGTGGCGTGTAGTGTGATGATAAGTGTGTGTATGTGTGTGGGTAGTGTGATGTGATGTGTGTGTGTGTGTGTGTGTGTGTTGTTGTGTGTGTGTGTGTTGTGGTGTGTGGTTGTGTTTGATGTGTAAGATTGTTTTTGTGTGTACGTGCGTGTGTGTGTGTGTGTGTGTTTGTGTGCGTGTGTGTTGTAGTGTGTGTGTTGTTGTTGTGTGTTTTTGTTTGTGTGTGTGTGTGTGGGTGTTGATGTGTGTGTGTGTGTGTGTGTGTGTGTGTGTGTGTGTGTGTGTGTATGTGTGTGTGTGTGTGTGTGTAGACACCAGAACAGCAATTGTCACAATAATGACATTGGTAGGATGGGGAAGGGAAGAGAAAGAAAATTTGAAAATGGTTTCAATCTCAGCCAATCAAAACAGCGTTCATTTTTGGGTTCCCCGTTCAGATGGTGATGATAGTAGTGACGGTGGTGATGATACTGATGTTTTTGGGTTAAAGTGGTAATGATTGGTGATAGTGATGACGGCAGTGGTTGTGATGACAATGACGATGGTACAAATAGTATTGATATTAATGATTATATAGACGGCATGCACTCATCAGTGATCCCCTCGTCCATCTTTGTTTACAATCCAATGTTTCTTGGGGGCCGTTGTCTTCGTCGTTCAACGTCAATTGTCGTCAAACGTCATCATCATCATTCATCATCACCATCATCATCCTATCATACATCATCATCATCATCATCATACATCATCATCATCATCATCCATCATCAGCCATCATAATCATCATCATCATCATCATCATCATCATCTTCATTCCTCCTCCTCCTCCTCCTCCTCATCATCATCATCATCATAATCATCATCATCATCACCATCATCATCATCATCATCATCATCATCATCATCACATCATCACCATCATCATCATCCATCATCATCACCATCATAATAATCATCATTATCATCATCACCATCAACATCAACATCATCATCATTCATCATCATCATCATCATCAACATCATCATCATCATCATCATCATCATCATCATCATCATCATCATCATCATCATCATCATCATCATCATCATCATCATCATCACCACCACCACCACCACCACCACCACCATCATCATCAGTAATCATCATCATCATCAACATCATCATCATCATCATCATCATCATCATCATCCTCATCATCATCATCATCATCATCATCATCATCATCATCACATCATCATCATCATCATCATCATCATCACCACCACCACCATCATCATCATCATCATCATCATCATCATCATCATCATCATCATCATCATCATCATCATCATCATCATCATCATCATCATCATCATCATCATTGCTGTTGTTGTTGTCTTTATTGTGTTTGACATAATATATGTATTGCCATGTAGAAAACTTAGCGCAAGGGACTATTATATAGTAAGTACAATCAGGCTAATCCACAATATCATCAATGTATATACGTAAGTGACGAAATCTCATAATACATTTCCTTAAGCTTTATTGCAAAGGTGCAAATGTAAGGGTTCCATTGTACGCAGTATGCACCATTGATATTATGCTACATCATTTCATGGAATATCCCCTATGTTTGGGCGCTTGTCAGGCTTCATCACGTAAAAAAAGAGGAAAAAGAAAAAGCTGCAAAACATGACTTATGAATAAGAACTTCTTCTTAATGGAATCAAAGTGCGGATTGCAAACATCAGCTGCGGGCGCCCTCTTCGATAGAGTAAAGCCCAGTTGATCCAGGCTCGTCAGCGAAGTGCTTCAAGGTGCTTTATTAGGTTCCATCCTTTCCTGAGATCAATCTCCGATAGCGAAAGCCACATTATATCCAGTCCAATGGTGTGCTTGGCAGATTTTCCCCGTGTAAGTTGAGAACAACGATTGACCGCAAGACCAGGAATTCTTCTGGCAACAGGCACACAAATTACGTTAGGCAGGTAAGAAATGTTATGCTCTGTTACTCAGCCACCTCCATGTAAATATTTTATTTAGATTTTCGAAATTAAATGATACGTTCATTAAAGAAAATATTCTTGCAATTGAACTTTATTTTATTTGAATTACCTAGCTCATGGTGCATGTAAACACGATATGTTATTTTATCCTTTTTTAATATCTCTTATAGAAAACGTTCAGTATAACTCGAACCATATAAAGACCACCTTTTACTCATAGCTTACTCCTTAATACCTGAAGGTTCCCTTCATATATAAAATCTTCAAATATTTGAATCACTGACCCTGAATTAAACGAGTATTCTTTAATTGTTCAGTTCGGAGAGGTCATTACCACGCTGAATAAAATTGCGTGGCGTTAGTCAAAACAAAATACCTAAAAGCAATGCAGGAACCTGGTAAGCTAAAACTGCTGCAAATAGTTAACCAAACAAATAGGGCAAAGGTGAAAGCTTCGGTTACAGTTAAGTGCTTTGTTGCTGCTGCTTGCAATATCGACTGCCAGTGGATCTCGCACTGGTGAAGACCATGAGTTCTGCGCAGTCACACACACGAAAATACAACACTTATGTCTCGCTATTGATTCTTTTGACATTGAGAGTCTTTCCCCAGCTGAATAAAATCGGCCGGCAGCAGCCAGAACAAATATATAAGACGACTCTATTCCTATTGAGTTAAGAAGTACAGAAAGTCTTGCATATTTTGGTTCTGAAGTGATGACATTCTGAAAAACTATACACACATGTCATGTTTGAAACCCCAAACATGGGGAACAATTCTGAAGAAAACAAGTATGGATCGGAAAAGGAGAAAAATGTCTTTACAGATCTGTTGAATCTTTCATCAGGAAGAACCTTATGTAAGCATAGTTTTGCATCACAAAGGCATTGTCTGTTGTATGTATACAACTCTTTTTTGGCGGATATGCTTTCGACATTTGCAGGATAAGATCTGATAACTTCCCTGAGAAATGGTCTAGGCAAATCGTGAGTATCGCGAGTTCTTGTATGGCATCAAATTTGCTTATTCACGTTGCAACAGAAGTTGAAATGTTGCAAAATACCGATGGAACTCAGAAACAACTATTTCAAGACAGAGTCTCTAGCCTTGGATTATCTTTTTTTTTTACGTAGATGATATGAATTATCTTAAGTATGGGGAATTACTGTATAGAAATGACAATAACGCTGAGAAAACAGCAATAACGGTAAAAGAAATGACGGTGATGGAATGGCTATAAAGATGATTAATGGCTTTGGTACACCAAAAGACAGCAATAAAAATGCAAGTAATGAGAAGCCTTTGAAACTGCATTATGAGAGGGACACAGGAGGCGAAATATGTTGAAAGGAAACGTTGAAGGAGAGGAGGAGGAGCCGTCGTCGTCGTCGTCTTCGGCGGCGACGGCGGCGGCGTGTGACGGTGGTGGCAAAGAGCTACGAGGGAGGAGACGGAGGAGGAGGAGAGAGGAGGCGGTTCTTCGAGGAAGAGGCGGCGGGGGCTGAAAGGACTTAGCGGAGGCGGCGGCGGCGGCGGCGGCGGCGGCGGCTGTGGCGGTGGAGAATGAGGTGCGACATGAGGCGCACAGCAGCTCCTGGGATATTGAGGACGACGGCAATGACGCCTTCATCGTCAAAGGCAGCGGCGACATAACCGATAATAACTATAATGATGATGAGGTGGTGGTGGAAGTGGAGATGGAGGTGATGGGGGTGGGGATGGGGGGGGGAATGGTGGCAGGGATGGGTGGGTGACGGCGAAAGGAGAAGGAAATAAAGGGGTCGGTGATGGTAATGAAGATGGTAGAGTTGTAGGGATCGTGGTGGTAGTGATGGCAGGGATGACAGTAGTGTTAGTGATGGTAATGGTAGTAGCTATGATGGTATTGGTGGTAGTAGCCACATACATCAATAGTAGCGGTTATTGTGCCTGTGTTGGTTGTGGATGATAGAACAAGTGATAGTAGTAGAATAGTTAGAAAGTTGTTATGTTTATGAATACGGTTGTGGTGATTGTAGCGTCTGTTGCAGGTGGTCAAAATCATGATGATTGTAATAACAAGAGCTACCCTTATAGATGTAACTAGTTTGAATAAGATTACCCCATTGTGACAGTTGTTGAACTTGAATTATTGTATAACGGTTGTAGTAATAGTTTAATTCCAATTACTGTATTATAATTGCTTAATTAGATTTGTATAACTTGTAGTTGGAGTCAAAGTACTGCAGACCTACTACAAGTACTTGTGTTGGGTGTGTCTGTCAGAAATATTGTTGTATGACGTATGTTTTATACAATTTATTTCAGAGAGAGTAGGCATAAATGTTCTGGTGATAAAAACAATTTAGTCTTTTTATGATGAAAGTTAAAAATAACCTGTTTTGATGGCGAAGCGGCTGCAGAAGTACTAATTTCGATAGTTTTGCTGGATATAATTTTGTAATGATCCCAAAGGTGATTTTAATGACAAGAATAATGACGGTGTGGTCTTTGCAGTAAGAACCGTGATTTTTATCAAGGGCAAGACGGATGGCGTAGTGAATGTGACAGTAACTGCTGGCTTTTACTCGTCAGTACAGTAAAAAAAGAAAAAAAACCATGATGATGAAAGTGGTCGTAATCATCACAGATGATAGTATTGAGAGATAGTGGAGGGGTCTTGGTGGCACAGCCGTTGTACGAAAATCTTGAAACATCCCTAGAATTTTGTCGTACAAATATATATTTTTGTTGATTACTCGATATATTTCTTAAACAGTATTCATCCCTACAGTAAAATGTTTTTTTTTCTGTGCCATAAAATGTATCTTAAAGACTCAGCAACATATGCTACATCTGTATGAGGGAAGTTCTTGAGTGGTTCAAGACTTATAACCATGATTTCACATATGATAGGAATAGATATAGTTCAGTTAGTTATCACTTTGACAAAGATAGTTCACCGGTTTGAAGAAGTGTAGTAATAGTCAAGGTGAGCAACTGTCGATAAAAGGCATGTAACTAGCCCAAGCAATAGGGATCGTTTTGAACTCCAATGTAAGTTGTATGGTGTGAGAATAAACACCTTGTGAGGTCCTCCTTTGTCTCCACCAAGTCCCACCCGTCCCCCTCCTCCCCCTCCACCTACCACCCACCCCTCCCTGATAACCTCTCCCAGTTCCTTCCCTGTTGGCTTATATGTGCTCAGAGTGTGTGTCATGTCTGTACTTGAAAAAGCTGTAACAAGCGAAACGTAGTACTAATAAAGGTTTCGATCTCACAAGGTGTTTATTCTCACAGTCTTGTCGGCTTTTGCCATTGTGATTCAAGTTGTATGGTGATGAGGTGGTAGAAGATAACGAATCAAAGCTGATTTGTGTATTAATATCTGGGGTTATTTTCGTAGGTATAGTTACATGGTGCGACTGATTTTTGTTAAAAAGGAAAAACTAAAGGTTGTGATACTGAAATGTACATATTCAAGAGAAAAGGGAGGACGAGAGGGAGTGGATGGAAAGTGACGGAAAAATTTGAAAAGAATGAAAATAAGTTTTGGGGGGGAAGTAAAAATTGTAAGAGGGAGATGAGTCAGGTAGAGAGGAGAGGGCACAAAGTGTAGATGGACAGATGTTGATGGAAGTAAAACTGATGAGTAGAAGATGGGCGGTGTTTTTCAAGGAGTTACTGAAAGTAAAGGACAGTAAAATTTTAATTGTGGTAGTAGAAAATGACAATAGAACTACCGTGATGGAAGTGAAAAATGATAAAGCTGCAGCAAAAGAGGAGGAAAGAAGTGCATTTAAGAAATGAAAGCTGGTAAGGCACCAGGGTTAGGTGGTTGGTGTGTCTTGTAAAGGGAATGATTATAGTGGGATGGTTGGTGAGATATCTTTAATGATTGTCTAAGGGAAGGAAGTGTGCCAGTGGGTTGGAGGAGTGCATGTATAGTTCCACTATATGAATGAAAAAGGGACAAATGTGAATGTTGTAAATTAGGCTCATAAAGTGGTTAGAAAGACACATGGGAGGGAGGATATTATTCGATATTATTCGAGTGGATTAGTAAGGGGACAGAGGGAGTAATTGAGAAGAGCAGTGTGGGTTTAGGAAACAAAGAGGGTCATTGGATCAAAATTGTGCAGTAAAAGATTTGTTTATTTGGGCTTTTGTGGATTTTGAGGTGTATGATAAGGTTGGCATGTGTTATATAGCGCGTTGTTGATAGTATATATATTTTTTTCTTGTGAGGGTCAAAAATTGAGACAGCAAATGGTTTAAGGTGAAGATAGGCTGCACCAGAGTTGTGCAATGTCGTCGTGGTTGTTAAAATATGAATGGTCTGGTGAGGGAGGAAAGTGTGTGAGTGTATGCAAGTGTTTGGAGTTGAAGAGTGACAATTTAGGAAAGTGTGAAGTATGCCAGTTCTCATTTACGGATGACACTGCGATTGTAACTGAGGTAAAGGACAGACCGAAACAGTTGGTGGCGGAGTTTTGGGAGTGCAAAAAGTGAAATCTGAAAGTAAATGTGGACAAAAGTAAAATGAGATGTACAAGAAGTGGTGAGTTTAAAGGATGAAAGCTGAAGAAAGTAGACATGTAGATGAGTAAAAGCAGCAACGACTGCAACAGCACTGTAGGAGAGAGGCCAAACGCAGAGTATGGGATCCAATATATTTGATGTTTGGATCCCATACTCTGCGTTTGGCCTCTCTCCTAGACATTTAGATATTTAGGTAGTGAGTGGAGGAATGAAACTGGAGGTGAATTATAAGATAATGAAGGTAAATAGATTTCTTCTCGGGTGGGGGAAGTGTTATGGGAAATATGTACCAAAGTATGAACGCAAAGAGGAGTCCTTGTGGCCATGGTATTCTATGAAGTGAAGACTTGAAATTTAATGGAGGCAGAAAGGAAGAGTCTAAATATGTTTGAGATGAGGTAGAAGTGTGGTAGGTGCTACGAGGATGAGTTGAGTGAGAAGTGTGGAGGTATGGTGAAGAGTGTGGATGAAAGAAAGGTTAGATCAGAGTCCAGAGCTGTTTTGAGCACATGGAAAGAATGATTGAGGAAAGACTAGCGAAATAAGTATGAAAACTAGAAGCTCATGGAGAGAGATTTAAAAGAAGACCTAAGATTTGTTGCATGGACATGATGAAGTGGGCACTGGATGTAAAAAAATAAATTCTGTCGAGTAAGAAAGAGAAATTTTGAAAATACGACTAAATGGAGAAGGGTTGTAAATGGATGGAGAAATGATGCAACTCAAAGGGATGAGGAGAGGGTCACAACATAATGCAACGATTATGTGAAACTAGCTCCGACTGTCGGGACCTGATGTAAAAGCGCTGTATTTTGCTGCATTGCCTTCTACCTGAGCCATGTTTCAAGGATGACCCTTCATCCACGAGGTGACCAGATGCGTGGGGCGACGAATGGATATTGGGTGGGTGTGGGACTCGATGCGTCTGTTGTAAACGCAACCTGACGGTAGAGGAAGACTACAATTTTTTCCCCCACTACACCTGGATTACCGATGTCCAAGCTCAAACACTGTGAGATAATTGCCGTTGGTCAAAATCGCAAGGACAGACCTTCATCTTTCCAAATCTAAAAAAAAATTAATTAGTATTGAACTTAAAACCTTGACTAGAAAGTTTGTCGTACTATTGGAATGGCCACGTGATTCCCAATTACGATCATAATCCTATCATTAATGTCATTACTGCTTTTATTACTAAATTGATGATTTCTTCTCATACTCATTTGCATAATCTTATCTCAGTATTATTATTTCACCATTATTGCTGCTTTTACCAGAGGGTATTATCATAACCTTTATGACTAAAATATTTTTCAAAAATTTTCTCACTTGTTATTCTGTACAGACTTTTTTCATTATCATTATCATTTGGCTATTATTATTCATTGAACATTTACAAATTGGATCAATTAATTACCTTTATTGTCATATGAATGAATTACTCCTTTTTCATTCAGTGAATGTTTTGCAAAGAAAATTGCTACTGAATTTTATCTAGCTGAGAGGTAGTCGTTATGGTGTAGTGGACTGTATCTATTTCCACATCGATCTTGTTCTAGCTTCTGCTAGATGCATCCAGCTAATATAAGGACCCATCACCACTACAAAGCGTAGCGTAACGGTGTGTCAACACTGAACAGAGGTTCGAGAGCCAAGAAAAATGGAATAACTCCGCCCATTTCCACCACTAAAAAATTTAATTAGTTTTTAGTGTACCCACTCAAATATAATTGCAAGCTTTCATTCATAAGTACTTGGAGTAAAGAGAACTATCAACATTGAAATAGGTATTTCGCCTTTTGACGTTATTGACCATAGAGCACACTTTTTTTTTAACAGTTTTCTTCTAGCATAAGCTAATTCCCTGTGGTTATCAGCAATCTTTTGGATCACGTGGTGTTGTGATCTTTTTGCATATATATATATATATATATATATATATATATATAATATATATATATATATATATATATATATATATATATATATATATATATATATATTAATATAGGAGCCTCAGAAGATAAACAGTAATGTAGTAATTAGCTTATACTAGAAGAGAAAACTAGTTTTCTTTTCCGTTTTTTCCCTGTGGTTATCAGCAATATATATATATATATATATATATATATATATATATATATATATATAATATATATATATTATATATTATATATATATATATATATATATATATATATCAATATTACTACATCCCTTGCCTCTCAGTTTTATCTTGTTTTATCATTTCCACCCGGATTATATATTCTTTTTTCAAGTGTCCATTGTGAACACGCCCACATTTCTTTTCCTATGATTGGTGTGACATCTGCAAACGATGTTATTGTAGTTCATGTAATGTTGCTGCCAGCGGCCTTTGTTGATCTCAAATAGAAGATAAGGTCCCATGCAGGCCCTGGGAAGACATTGACAATAGTTTTGAATGCCCCGGGATTGGCTTCAATAGCTAGGACTACTTGAAATAATATACAGTCGAGTGTTTGTAATTTACTTTTGATTAAATCCTCCTTTGTGTCCATCCCACAGGTCGGGTGGTACCCGTCTCACTGTCATTCTCCAAGTCTATGCAGAACATATATTCTAGTTTGTTGTGGTTTGTTAGACAATAAAATTCAATTAATCACTGCGGAAATTTGTAGATAAAAACGTTCGAAAATAACAACCCAGTCCCTCATAAGTAACAGTAAAAATATTTGCCAGTCACTCTACGTACAGTGTTTTTGTCTAACAAGGTTTCAGGTACTTCAAATATTATTGAAAATGTGATTAAAGTGCTACATTCTTAAAAGCCATGCTAGAGTTGGTTAATCAGATTATCTTGGGATTCTTATTTTCTAGAAACAAAATAAATACATAAAAACCAGTTCATATACATGACGTTGAGACAAACATGTAATGTTTGTACAGGAAATTCACTGATATCTACGTGGATAAATTCCACATTTCAAATTCAGCATACTGGTCGATGGGCGTGGGGTTTGTGGGGATGAAATAGTTGTGAATGAATTTTATGCCTTTGTTTTTTGGCTACCTCCCTTGTAAGGAGGAAAAAGCCTTTGGTGTATATATATATATATATATATATATATATATATATATACATATATATATAAATATTTATATATATATGTATAAATATATGTATATATATATCTAGGTATATATATATATATATATATATATATATATATATATGTATGTATGTATGTATGTATGTATGTGTATATACGTAAGAGGCTAATAAGTAAGTTAGTAGAAACAGGGTAGATGGTTTTTATGGTTTGGGTGTTTGGTAAACAGTTTGTAGGCCAGGGGTTGCATAAATTCGCTCTCATCTTTGAGTTATAAAAATAGCCGGGGCCTGTATTTATTGATGACATGATATGCTTTGCTGACTTGCAAACTAAGTGAGATATGCAGAGATTCGAGATTCCTAAAGTTAACAATATTGTAAGATTACACCCTTTTGGGAGGATATTAAATATAAAGTTGAAAATCACTGGACTAAAGAAATCACAACGTCACTGCAAAAATCACCTAGGACCTGGCTTGCGTTTTCTCTGGGGATTCTATGAGTGAAACTCAGAAGAGCAGGTGTACATATTTGAAGAAGAAAAGCAAGAACATTTCGTCACCAGTTTAATTTAACTTTGATTGAAGACTAAAACTGAAGGAAAAGAACTTTAAAAGTGGGGTACAGAGATAGTGGTGAAGTTGGGAGAAAGTGAAAAGAAGAGGAGGTTGAAAATGGCGGCAGCTAGGGACGTAAATCAACACTACTAAAAAAGAGACTGGTGATATATAGAACTAGTGCAAAATACCACTACAGGTGTGAAGACAACTGCAAACAGCGGTGCACGCAAATACGCAGTGCAGGGAACCACGCTGTACGGCAACCACGCAGTACACGCAACCTCGAAGTGCACGCAACCACGCAGTGCACGCAACCACGCAGTACACGCAATCACGCAGTGCGCGCAATCACGCAGTGCAACCTGGTACGAAGGACGACTACAAGAACGAGCTAGTGAACGAGGAACTACTACAAGAATGAGCTAGTGAGCGATAAGATGACTAGGATGACGAGCTAGTAAACGAGGTTGATGTATGTGTGAAGGCGACTACAAAGGAAGTAGTTGATCCAAATCGACACTAACAACTGAAGATATGGCCACGGAAGTTCTCCGTCATAAGGCTATTACCTCATAGTATAATAACCCAAAGTTTTTGGGGGATGAAAATACAGTGGGGGCTGGATAGGTTTTTAAGTTTGATTGATACACTAATAGTGACAAATAACATATCAGATGATAAAAAGAAAATAGAATTTTAAAAGAAAATGTAGATCCTGAGAAGGTAAGGGCTAGACTTATAATAATTTTCATGCAGACGGAAGATATAGAATTATAAAGAAAACAAAAACAAATGAAACCATCACAGAATATTTAGCAAAAGTAGACAGATGGTCTAAGAACATGATTTCTATGTTGAAGGATTCAGATTAGACAGAAAGATCTAGTGACTAGTTAAAAGTTTCTCATGTTACTAAGTTAATAGCATTTGCAGTATTGGTACACCACCGTGATGAGATGACTGCAGAAAAGCTATACAAGGATCTTAAAGAAACAATGAACTTAGGAGAGATAGATTATCTTTTACTAAGAAACAGAAAATAAAGCAATTAGTACATATGTCATGAAAACAGGACTACAACAACAGAGAGAAAATAGAAACTCTAGGAGAGAAACACAGGATCTGAACATAGAGTCAGAAGCAGTTCAAGGAATGCTAGATTTGAATGCTATAATTGTAACCAACGAGGGCATAAAGCACAAGAGTGTTATTATGAGACGATTTGTAGGAACTGCAAATATGGGGGTTATGATGAGTATCATTGTATAAACCCACCTCTCTGTTTGTATCAAAAAAGAGTAGGACATAGAACACAAGATTGTAGAGCAATACCAAGTTTTCGTATTTATCCAGAAACAAGAGGAAAATCTTCAAACATAAAACAAACAACACTACAGAGCTAACCCTAGAGCAATAAATAGACATTATTGTGTTAGGGATAAGAGTAGAGTGATAGGAGGGTGAAAGAAAACACCAACACCAAAGACAATTGTAAATTAACTATAACAATTGGAAGGACTTCGGTAGAATCCATCATTGTGGATAGAGTTTTCAATAGACCTATTCAAATATTTATCGATACGGGATCTGTAGTCAATGTTATAACTAGCAAAACCTTAAACCCATTGAAACCGGGAAAGAAAATCTTGGAATTGGATTTGGGGATTTATAAAACATACAAGAACAAGGTAGAAATATTAGTGATTAGTACTTTGAATTAAGAGATAGTCTTAAGGAAAGATACACAAATAGGATTCTTTCAAGTCTGTACAAGACACAATAAATTTCAAATGAGAGTACTGAGGAGGTGGAATCAACAATTTCATCAATCTGTTTAATTCAGAAAGAAGCAAAATTGGGAGAGAGATATAAGCCTCAGCTAGAGCCTACTTGTTTTCCAGATTTAGAAGTAAGCTTGATTGTATTGTTTGTGAAGCGCAATAAAGCAATTGCTATGCCGGGGGACGCCTTGGGCAAGACAACTTTTTTTTTTTTAAATCGGATAAAATTAAAACCAGGGACTCAACCTATTTATATACCTGCCTACATACTACCACATTCTAAGCTAGCGATTGTAGATAAAGTGATCACTGAAATGTTATCACAGGAAGTCATAGAACCAAGTCAATGTGAATGTAATTTCCCAATGGTTCTGGTGTCAAAATCAGATGGTATCATGTTTCCAGTTATTGACTATAGGAAACTGAATAAACAGACAATACGTGATAGACTACCGTTACCGGTAATAGCAGATATCCTTCTTAGTTTGAGAACCGAGAATAGGTATTTTAGCACTATATATATCAAATTTGCGTTCTGGCAGATCAAGTTGCATGAAGATTCAAAGGATTATACAGCATTTTCTACAGCAACGGGGCACTATGCATTCAAACGAATGCCATTTAAGTTATGTAATAGCCCATTAACTTAGATGAGATTAATGAGTACAATATTAGATGGGTTGTCAGGAAACACTGCCAGCGTATTTCTAGATGATATTTTGATAATTTCCCAAACAGTGACAGCACTTTAAGAAATTAGATTTCGTATTCTCAAGACTAGTCGAAGCAGGATTGAAAGTGAAACTTAAAAAAAATAAGTTTTTGCAGGACATTGTCATTTATTTGGGACCTAAAATAAACATGGACTCAATACCACGAGCTCGAATGTAGAAGCAGTAAAGAACTACCCAGTTCCGAAAAATGTAAAAAAAAAAAAAAAGTTAGAAGTTTCTTGGGATTGACAGGGTATTATGGAAAATTTATCAAGGGTTATGCAGACATAGCTAATCCATTAAATTCCTTGATGAGAAAAGATTCAGTTCATTTGGGGATCTGCACAACAACAAACTTATTCATTGTACTGATACGTCTGACGTAGGATTACTAGGCATACTATTGCAAGAGAGATATGGGAAATTGAGCCCGATAGCTTTCACATCGATGCTTTGTAATAGTGCAGAGAGAAACTACTCTATTACAGAAAGAAAAACATTAGCAGTGATATATTCACTAGAGAGTTTCAGAGATATGATACTGGGATATTCCATCAGAGTGCGGACTGATCATACAACTATCCAGAACTTATTCAAACATAAGAATCTTAGGGGCAGATTAGCCAGGTGGTTTACTACACTTTAGTGTTACGAGGTTAAGCTTGAATATATTCCAGGTAGGAAGAACGTTGTAGCAGAAGCCTTATCAAGAAATATTAGCCAACCAACGTCAGGGTTGATCAATTCTATATACAGTATTAATGAACTAATAATATTAGATAAGGAAATGATAATAAGGGAACAAAGAAAATGAAAGTCTTGGGAAAAAGTAGTCCAGAATTTGATAAACTCATGAGGTATTCTTCCAAAACTACGAAAGGTGTATAAGATAGAGGAATTTTATTTAAGCAATGGACTTTTGTATAAAAAAACAGTTGTAAGTAGGAAGGATATTTCTAGGGGCCAAGTGAATCAGTTGGTAATTCCTGTACACAAGGCATTGAAATTATTTCAGGAAAGTGATTGTAGTTCTTACCCAGGAAAGGACAAGCACAACTTAAATACTTTTGTCCAGGAATAAAGAAAGATATTGATGCACATATAGAATATTGTATGAAATGTACTGAGATAAAAGGAAATACATCTAAACCTGTTCCTATGCAATCATATCCCATTCCTCAGAAACCTTGGGAAAGAGTTTACTTAGATACACTGGAGTTACCTATGTCTGAAAATGAATATAAGTATGTATGAGTATTTGTTACCCTTGATTAATTATTATCTTTCAAGATTTTGTATTTTACAACCCATACCAAATAAGAGAGCTGAAACAATTGCTTCAGTAATCGATGATCAAATGATCTGTAATTTCACTTCTCCCAAGATCTTAGTTTCAGACAATGGTACTGAATTTGATAACACAATCTTTGAAGAATTATGTTTGTTATTTAACATAAACAAAATTGATATTTAAGTGAATCATCCTTAGAGCAATGGAGCTGTAGAAAGGTTAAACAAGAAAATTCTTAATTGTCTTAGAAATTTGATAAGCCCACATAGTTTAACTTGGGATAGTTGGATTCTTTGTGTTTAATGCACACTTAATAACCAAATTAATACAGCTATAGGTGAAACATCACATTTCATCATATATAGAGAAGCCAAAATTCTCCCATATGAAATCTTGATTACCAGTCTATAATATAGATGATTACATCTCAAATAGGATATATACATTTCAAACCATACACCAAAGAGTTACAAAGGATTACAAAGGCGGAGCATGCCGACAGGAGACCTTTTGATCCATATCTAGGTCGGATGCGAAAAAAATCATATTAATAATAAAGTAATAAATAAAAACTATAATAATGTAAATAACAAATAAAATACATAAATAAATGCATAGGTATAGTTAAACAATAAACAAACAGGTAAATACTAAATAATAATAAATTGACATATAACTAATAATAAATGAAAATCAGACAGACAAAAGATAACAAAACAAAAACAAATAGTATAAGATAAATTATAATCATTACAGCATCTTACTTAGGTATTTATCTAAATGATTCTTAAAGCTTCGAACTGAACTACATTGCACTACCTGTGCAGGAAGTTTATTCCATTCATTAACTACACGGTTGGCAAAGTTGTTTCTACCCACTTCCAAATTGAATCTATTTCCGGACAGTTTGAGACCATTGTTTCTTGTCTGATTCTCATTCAATGTGAAAATTTGGTCACTTTTGATGTTGTCAATTCCCTTTAAAATCTTAAAGACCTGTATCAAGTCATATCTGAGTCTACGCTTTTTTAGGGAAAACAGATTCATGTGTTTTAGTCGATTTTCGTATGATTTATTTTTGATATTTGGAATCAGTTTTGTGGCTCGCCGTTGTACTTTTTCCAGTCTGTCAATGTCTTTAATGAGATTCGGTGACCATACGGAAACAGCATATTCCAAATGTGGACGAACTAACGATTTATATAGCTTGTTAATGGGAACATATGAAAGATTATACAGAAGAGATGAAGAAGCGAGAGCATAAAATAACACATGAAATAGAATTACAAGCAGGAGATTTGGTCATGGCCAAAATGCATACAATCAGTAATAAAAATTTCACCAAGATACTCAGGTCCATATAAGATTATTGATTTTGCAGGTGGAAATGAATACAAGATCTTACATTTAGAAACTAAAGAAGTGTCAGTTAAACATGTAGATGATTTAAAAAGGACTGGGATTTTTTTTTTTTTTTTTATGATAATGATAATTGTGACACTGAGGACTGTAAAACAACAATTCTTTTTGAGAGAGAAGAAGCACAGTGTATGAACTCTGCTGGTGAAACTTTGAGTTCTGAAGATTATCAGGAATATGTTATCAGTATTATGTGTGAACTCTGCATATTAAATCAAACAATTTTCATGGATGAAGACTGAATTTATATTATTGATTTGTCTGGCGCATGCTTTGGATTGGAATCATGTGCCTTGGTAAAGCATCAAAGAAATCTGGTAATCATATCATATCCTTATCATATCCTTAGTATAGTTTTAGATTACCAAAACATGATAATGAAAAGTAACATAAACTCTATGAGAGTGAATTTAGATATTATCAAGGAAATAATCTCAAATAAAAATGATGTTCAAAGGAAACTTAGAAATAAAATGGGATAGAGAATAGAATTGATCTCATGATGCAAATTTCAAAACCCAATGGTAGACAAAAGAGAAGTATGATGGTTATAGCTTTAGGGGCTCTTTCTGGATTAGGAATATCCAACTTTACCTTTGCTGATTTAAAGATTTCTATGAATAGATTAAATGAGAAAGAAGCAAAGATTGATAATTTACAAACAAGTATAAAAACAATGAGAATTTGATCTATGAGATTACAGATAATTTAGAGAAACTCAGTACAAAACAGTCTAAACAAGAAATATCCCTACTTATTTTCTTACTACTTGATGCAATGCACTTGAAAATATGAGATGCAATGAATCCTTTGTGCAAGATTTAGTTTTAGCAAATTCTGGTCAAGTCACATCCTCCCTTCTCCCAATATCCCAACTTATAAAGATAATTAACTCAGATAAGAGGGATTGGAATTTTAAGCCTTTCTTTGATGAAGTGAATGTAGCATTCTATTACTTCTTGCCAACTGCATACTTAAATGTTTCTTCAGTGATAATAGAAGTTCCTTTCTTTTCTGACTTTAGATTTTACCTGTACAAATTTATGCCCTTCCCAGTGAAGGTAAATGATTCACTTTTTGAAGTTGACATACCAGTAGTACTGTAGATTTACTAAATCACATCCTTTCTCTAGATAACCTAAAAGTTGTATGATTACTAATAGGAATCTCTATCTCTGTCATTTTTCGCTTTTTGTGTTTCGCGAAGCAGTGAAAAATTCTTGTGAAGCTTCACTAGTTAGAAATGTGTGTGATGCATAACTGTCACTGCAAAAAGAGAGTTGTAAATCAGGTTACTCATAGTAACTTAGGAGGTTCTCATTTTACTTTTTTTTTTTTCAAACAAAACCAATGTCAATTATTTGTACGGAATTTATTCCAAAGATGGAATCGGTTGAGAGTACTATCTCAGTTTCTGACAGCTGTAAAACACATGCAGGCACACTCTTCACTATTGCTATCACCCTTAGTACTATGCATATAACGGATATTACATACCTCACAAACATCAATATCACATTGGCAGACATCTCACCCTCTTTGAAAAAAGAAAACATCCTAAATTGAGATCTTCCATAAACAATTCTTTTCCCATTTATGTCCACATTTTATGTGTTCTTTTCTCCTCCTTAGTCGTTGCTACCCTAACAACATTCATTGTAAACAGAAGGATGAGGATAACAAATACTAATCGTCACTTACCAGCATGAAGATGTAGCAAACAAAATACTAAGACTGTTATGAATATATTAAAATGTTTTGTTTTCTTGATTTGGTTAGGATGTTTCTAAGGATCAGTAGATATTTGGTGTTACAGATCTTTGTACATATTGAAGTAGTTGCTTATTTATAGATTATTTTGGGTTATCATTAAGTTGATGACATCATCCATTGAGGGATGCTTCTTTTTAACCTTGTTTAGCCAGTTTATGTAGAAATAATTCAAATAATTGAGTTAGCTCTTTGTATAAAATATCTTTTATCAAAAGTGTATTTCCAGAATGTTGTATGCCAAACCCCTGTAAGAGGGTAGTAAAAAATGGTTGGGCGGGACGACCAAGTGGTAACTGCCAAGCCCTCTAAGAGACTAGTAGAGGAGTTAGTAGAAACAGGGGTAGATGGCGAGTGTTGCATTTTTATGGTTTGGGTGTTTGGTGAACAACACAGTTCGTTGCATAAGTTCGCTCTCCGCTTTGAGTTATATAAATGGCCGAGGGCCTGTGTGTGTGTGTGTGTGTGTGTGTGTGTGTGTGTGTGTGTGTGTGTGTGTGTGTGTGTGTGTGTGTGTGTGTGTGTGTGTGTGTGTGTGTGTGTGTGTGTGTGTGTGTGTGTGTGTGTGTATGTGTGTGTGAGTGTATGTGTGTGTGTGTGTGTGTGTGTGTGTGTGTGTGTGTGTGTGTGTGTGTGTGTGTGTGTGTGTGTGTGTGTGTGTGCGCGTGTGTGTGTGTGTGTGTGTGTGTGTACGTTCGTGTGTGTGTGTGTAAATGTACATACATATAAAGTCGATGATAGCTGACTTCCTGAAAACATTTACGCATTCTCTGGATTTTTTAGTGGCTGAAGACATGACTGAAGAAAGTGTATTTTCATTTTATCTTATTTTATTATTATTATTGTTTTTTTGTTTTGTTTTTTATTCCTCTTTTAGGAACTTAAAACATCGTCGTGTCTCCCCTTATTTATTTACTTTTCTTATAACACTTGATTAGATAACATGCAAGTAGCACTATTTTTTCAGCAAACTTGTCTTAGGACAGTGCAACGCAACTGACCACCTTGATTCCTGCCATGGCTACCTGGTTAAGAACCACTGGTCCTGATTGTTCGAGACCCTCACCTTCAAGCTGGAATCCACTCTGTCGACTGCTTAAAATCCCCTGGCATTAGCCGGAAAAGAAAAATCCATAAGATACGTGACCGTGTCGAAGAGGTATTTACTGTATAATTTACCGTATTCATAACCAAAGATTTAGTCGTCTCAGTGGAGTATCGCATGTTTAAAACTGGAGACCAACCTTAGAGAGGGACCCGACCAGGTGGTGTCGATTAACTTTTTTTTTTATAAAATTGCCTAACGTTAGGACAAAATCTGCAAAATGTGTAGCTAAGGGAAGAGCCATTTTCAACGAACTCATCGAGATAAACTCCTTCTCTTTTAGGAGG
>NC_134804.1:13055624-13063124 GCF_046742065.1 Oratosquilla oratoria | reverse complement strand
TAGAACAGCCGTCAGCGTGGGGCAGCAATGGCAAGAGGGGAAGGCAGGAAGGAAGAAAGGAAGGAAGGAAGGAAGGAAGGAAGGAAGGAAGGAAGGAAGGAAGGAAGGAAGGAAGGAAGGGCAGCGGAAAGAGGGAGGCAGTAGGGGAAGAAGATGAATAAACGGATGAGAGAAGAGGGGAAGGAGAGAGCGAAGAGGAGGAAGTAGCAAGAGAAAAGGAAAAGATGGAAAGAAAGGAAGGAGAGTGAAGAGGCGCAAGAGGAATTAAAAGTCAAGAAACACAAAGGAGATGGAGAGAAAAGGATAGGATGGAAGCGGAGAGAGAAGAAGAGAAAGCGCAAGAGGACTGGCGAAGGAATAGTAAGGGCGAGGAAGAAGAAGAAGGTGAACGAACAAAAGAAAAGAAAGAATAGTGTAAGGAAGTGAAGGACCAGGAGAAACGAAGAAAGAAAATGGGACAAGAAAGCGAGAGAAGGGGCACAATAGAAAAAAAAAAGTTATAACGAAAGGTAAGCGAAAACATGGAGAAGAAAATGTAAAGGAGACATAGCAGACAAACCAGAGAAGGATAAAGAAGATAATGGAGTGATAAAAGAACAGGGAAAGAAGTACGAAATTTTGAGAAGAGAATGTAAAAAAAAATAAAAAGAAAAAAAAATCGGTGCGTAGAAAAGTTAGTCGGAAATGGAAAAAGCTAAAGTGAAGAAGTGATACGAAGAATGAAAGGAATGGGACGTTGGGGGAAAGACGCTCACACCTTTCAGCACGGGGACGTTCTTAAAGCTGAATGAAATAGTTTGGCATTAGCAAAGTGAGGATAATTGAGACTGTCAATATGATAAATAGATAAATACATACATACATATACCAAGGCTTTTTCCCCCATACAAGGGAGGAGGCCAAAAAGAAAAAGGCATAAAATAATTCCCACCCATTCCATCCCTAAATACACTCCACTCCCCTCCACCCTCCCTCTTATCTTAGCACCTCCTGGATGACGGGTCATCCCTGCACTCTGTCCACTGCCCTGGGTCAGAGGCAATGAATCCATAAATAAATAAACAAAATGGTTAGATAAATGAATAGATAGATAAGTAAATGTATAGATAAATAATGACTAATGAATTATTTACTAAAAAGGATAAACATATAAATAAATGAATAAACAAATAAACATATAGAAAAAATGAGTCACTCTAGCAAAGATCTGTCTAGTTGCAACTAAAGTCGTCACCTTTGCCATCTGTGTTAGGATTGCCGTGGCAAGCAAAATTCACCGGAAACCGTTGGGGATATGCTGTGTGAATTACTGTTGGAATCTGATGCTTCTCGACAGCTACCAGTTTAAAATCATTAAAAGAAGTCATCGTAGGCAAAGGGTTAAATCAAGAACAGAAAACGATTTGAAATAATCTGAGGGAGAGGAAAACCAAGGGAATGGAAAACCAGAATTACTGTGAGAAAGAAATAAATGATAGAAAAAAAGGAACCAGTGAATAAAAGACGCAGCCAGAATGAATATAGAGACATGAAGTACAATTTGCGAGAAAGGTATAGATAGAAAGAAGGAAGTCAGATAGATACGAAAAAAAAGGGGGGAGGGGGAGGAAATATACGAAAAACAGTGACCCAGAAAGAGGGAGAACTTGGAAAGCTTTGACTGAGAGATTGTTTGGGGAATGAGATTCCTCAGAGAAGGACGAGGGCAAAAAGAACGATGAAAGAAGGGATGCTCAAGAGGGAGACTAGCCTCCCGCAGAGGAAAGACCAAAGGGTAAAACTTTCAAGAAGAAACGCTACTTCCCCTTTCGTTGCACATGGAGGGGGAGGGGGAGTCTCTCTCCTTGGATAATGATATCGTTTGGCGACATTCAAACATATATACAAGTTTTCAAAGCAATGGAAGGGTTAAAAGTTACCCAGGGGGTCTCTTGTGATAAAAAAAAATGCCTGACGACATTCAGAACAAATGTACAATTTTTCAAAATAGTGGAAGGGTTATAAGTTGTAGCACTCTGCAGTAGGACACAAAGATATAATGTAAGGGATGAGATTAAGTGAAAAGTATTTGGTTTTGTGTTGGAGTTTAGCTTTCTTGCATACTTTATAGATTCTGTAGTCATAACTTTAATAACCAAGTCAGCAGAGTCTATTTTGACTACCACCAGACTTCTTTCATCTGAATGAATGATGCATTCATATGTATATAGAATCAAAATAGAAATCTTCAAAAATAAAGGTAATGTGATTAAAATTCTGATGATCATGGGGAAAGAATGCCAAGGGAGGGTACACATTCAGTCGAGGTCATTTGCTATTTGTGTTTTTCACCGATAAAATCAGAGCCTCTGTCTTTGAAGACAATATCTCACCGAAGATGCAGAGTAAGAGTTAACTAAGTAGAGAGGGTAGCAGGGAAATGGATTGCACATAGGATGCCACCTTAGCATCCACAAGATGTTTTCATTACATCCGTGGCAGCCCATTGGTAGCAAAGGGACAACAGCCCCCATCGAAAAAGGAGCCTGTGAAGGATTAAAAACATCTTCAAGAAAAACTTCATCTTGGCACTACCGAAGGACAAGTCGAGTAATCCAGGCTAGCAACCTTCACCCATTCAACAGGGTGACATAACTCTCAAGCTTGATTCTGGCCAAGAAGGGGTGCCTTCTTGTGGCCAAAGGAGTGATTTCCGGTTTTACAGGGGGTCTCGGTTGATCTGGAGCGCCTTCGGGCTGAGGACCGCTCCCTTGATAGCAGAACATCGCCCGTCCGTAACCAAAACAAAATCTAAAAATAGGTCGCAGTTCACCACCGTGTTGAAGAGGTTAAGAAAATATTCGAGGACGTGTAGGTGATTAAAGACCAGAGGATGAGACTAGCGAAGAGGTTGAGACACGCTGGAGGTGCTGGGGGGAGGCGCGTCAAAGGCCTTCCAAGACCCGTCAGTCAACTACTGTAAGAAAGGAAAAGAAGGATGGAGAAGGGAGGACCTGGGTGAAAGGAGGAGTGGTAGTAGGTGGGTTCACAGGGGAAGAGGAGGAGGAGGAGGAGGAGGAGGAGGAAGAGGAGGAGGAGGAGGAAGAGGAGGACATAGAAGAGAACCAGAAAAAAAGAGAAGTGGTCAGACCAATGTGTAAAATAATGAAAGGTTAAAAAAAGAAGGTAAAAGGGTGGATGGGGTGAAAAAGAAGGGTGAAAACTTAGAGCTAGGGTTTACATGGTAGGGAGGATGTGTGACAAGAAGGAAGGAGAACCTATTTAAATTCATTTATCCAACTCTGATATGGAGGCGTACTTTATGAATTTTGTTCTGGATGATGACATGATATATTTTTCAGATGAGGAAACAACTTCTGGCATGAAGGATGTATTAATTGATCAAGGCCCCCAACAAGTTGGGATCTTTTCTCCCCAGTTCAGCTCAACTGCATGAAATTATTCATCTTTAGCTTGAACAAAATTCACAAGCCCCGTCACTGTGTTTAAACGATAAAAAAGAATGAAGAAAATTTTTAGAGAAACCGTATGACACAAGGTTTGAGGTGAAAAGGAAGATATAAAGAAAAATAAAGAAAAATTTATATGTGAAGACAGGAAAGATAACACGATAGACGAGAGAAGGGAAGCCAGCTCAACGAGATCGGGAAGTAGGGAGAGTAGAAAGAACAAGAACGGGGAAAATAATATCCACCCGTAGACGGTGACGATTCCTCCTGCGTATTTTCTCTCTACTTTCATCGTGCGATTTTATTAAACTTCTGGATTAGTTCAATTTCCATTTAATGGTTAAGCAAGATGAGGAAGATATTGGAGAGAGGAAGAAATGAATGGTGAGTTAAGAGAGCAGTGAAAAGAGAGAAATGAAGAAGAGAGGAAATAAGAGACAAAAGGAAAGAAGAAAATGGGAAAGGAGGCAGAGGGAAGAAAAGTGGTAGAGGGGAGAGGGGAAAGAAAAGCAGAAATTACTCGGAGTAGAAAATAAAAATGAAAAGAGAGAGAGAGAGAATGGAGTAAGAGAAATGAATGAGAAAGAAGGAAGAGGGAATTAAACGTGAGAAAAGGAAGGAAAGTTAAGGTGTGAAACCAACAATACGAAAACTGTAAACGGGGAAATGGAGAGGCAGGATAAATGGGGAGAAGGAGTAACGAAGTTAGTTCCCTTGTCCCTAAGCTTTCATCTCTAAATTGCTTAGTTTGCTCGAGAATACTTGCTTGGCAGTTGCGCCTCCGTTGGTCTAGAATTGGTGTTTGTCTTACTATAGAACAATTTGTCTTCAGTGGGGAAAATTAGTTTTATGCTTTTTTTAGAAGTCCTCGTAGAATATTTGCCTCACAGATATAGAATAGTATTGACGTTGTTGTAGAATAAGTTCATTTATAGAACAGATTGTCTTTATAAATGTAATCAACTTCCTTGCAGTACAACAAATTCTGCTATTTACTTTATTTCTGTATATGAGTTGTTTGGTTGCTATGAGGGTCTTCCCTCCGTTTCCTTAGAGACGCTGTTTGACCACGGGGGAAAAAAGTATTTAGTTTAACTTGATTGTGACTACAGAGAATCATTTAACACTTTTATTTACGAAGAGAACCGCGGAGAAGAATAAACGAAATAGCCAAGTTGCAAAGAGACTAGCAGGAAAATATGATTATTATGCGGATAAGGTTAATCGAGATAAGCTACACTTCCGTCAATATCCAAGGAGGTTTGGCGAGCCACTGAAAAGGAGAAAATATCCTGGCGTTACGGAAGGGGGCAAATAAGATTTTTTTTTTTTTTTTTTTTTTTTTTTTAGACTCTTCATGCATCAGTTTCCCCACGAAATTGAAGCTATATTTGGCATGTGAATTAGATTTTCTTCAAGTAACCAATATACTTTAAATAGTTTCCAGACCTGATTTTTTATTTACTGTGGAATTACGCCTTTAATGAATATAATGAACCTTTTGTTTTGTGGTACAAAGTGTTTGCACTAGTCTAATATGAGGATATTTTTTCATATGTAGACATTAAACCATATCAAAGTTAAATAAATATTCATAAGTCTAAGTTAAGTATCATAAATAATAACGGAACGGATATTTTTTTATATGTATTGAATAATCATTCCGGTCATCTATTACTTTTTTATCTATACACTTTTCTATCTGCACACATATTCATTTTCCTATCTATCTTTCCACCTATTTGGCTATCTATCTATCTATCTATCTATCTATCTATCTATCTATTTGTGTGTATATATATATATATATATATATATATATATATATATATATATATATATATATATATATATATATATATATATACATATACATATATATATATATGTAGTTTCCATACAGATATAGATCTTACAAGATTAGAAAGTAAAGTGATGCAAAAAATCTAGGATGATGTCTTGGTGGAAGACAAAGGATTACAAAGGATTACAAAGGTGGAGCATGCTGACAGACCTTTTGGTCCATAACTAGGTCGGATGTGGAAAAAATTATGATAATGATGAATAAATAAAAAGAAATAAATAAAAATTATAATAATATGAATAATAATAAATAAATGCATAGGTATAGTTAAATAATACACAAACAGGCAAATAGTAAATAAGAATGAATTAAGATTAATAATAATAAATGAAAATAAAGCAAATAGTAAACAGACAAATAATAACAAACAAATAAAAAGATAATGTAAAATAAATGGCAGTCATTACAGCCTCTTGCTTAGGTGTTTATCTAAACGAATCTTAAAGCTTCGAACTAAACAACATTGCACTGCCTCTGCAGGAAGTTTATTCCATTCATTAACTACACGGTTGGCGAAGTTGTTTCTACCCACTTCCAAACTAAATATATTTCCAGACAGTTTGAGACCATTATTTCTTGTCGGATCCTTATCCAGTGTGAAAATTTTGTCACTTTTGATGTTGTCAATTCCCTTTAGAATCTTAAAAACCTGTATCAAGTCACCTCTGAGTCTACGCTTTTTTTTAGGGAAAACAGATTCACATGTTTTAGTCGATTTTTGTATTATTTATTTTTGATATTTGGAATCAGTTTTGTGGCTCACCGTTGTACTTTTTCCAATCTGTCAATGTTTTTAAGGAGATTCGGTGACAATACGGAAACAATATGTTCCAAATGTGGACGAACTAACGATTTATATAGCTTGTTAATGAGAGATGAAATTTTGAAATCAAAAGATCGCGCAATCAGTCCTAGAATCTTATTTGCTTTCTCAGAGGCTGAAATACACAACTTACAGGATCTGAGATCGTTACTGATAATTACGCCGAGATTCTTCTCACTATCCACTTTTGTTAACAAATTTCCAAATAGCTTATAATCCTACTCATTGTTATTTTCACTTATTTGCATAACCTTGCATTTACTTGTGTTAAATTTCATTAGCCACTTTTCAGACCAATGCTGTAATTTATCTAAATCTTCTTGAATATCTAATTAATTTAAGTGATCATTTGCCATTCCTCACAGTTTTGTATCATCAGTAAATTTGGATACAACAGATTTTAGTCCGTTGTCTACAAAATTTATATATACTATGAATGAATGTGGCCCAAGAACGGAATCCTGAGAAACCCCACTCGTAACATTTTTCCATCTAGAGGTTTTGCCATTTAAGACAACTTTCTGTTTTCGATCATTCAATTAATTTCTAATTCAACTTAATAGGCTATCACTTACTCCGTGTGAGGCTAATTTAGTAAGTAGCCTTTCGTGGGGGACGGTATCAGAAGCTTTTGCAAAGTCTAGATATATTTAATCTATATTGTTTCTTTTGTCATAATTCAAGATGACTTTGTTGTAGAATTTGAGTAAGTTAGTCATGCAAAAATGTTTCCATCTAAATCCATGCTGGCTATCATTTATCAACCAGTAACTTTCTAAATGATGTTCGATAGCATCTCTTACTTTTACTTATTCTTTCTCCGTTTGGTCTTGGGCCATTAGTTGACCCGAGCCTCTTGATAACCTGCCAGGCCATACATTCTGGTCTTGTGAAGCTGCAAACCAATCTTCGCTTCCAGTTCAATCTCGATATATTTCTTTAATTCCGTCAATCCATCTTTTCTTTGGTCGTCGTTTTGGTCTTCGCCCATCCATTTCACCTGGTAGAACTCTGGTGTTCTATCTTCTTCCATTTGGGCGACGTGTCCTGCCCAACGCAATTTTGTTCTGTTCGCGACGTCAATAAGCTTTCTTGTTTGGTGAGGTCTTATAATTCAGAGTTGTGTTTTCTTCTCCACCTATTTTCTTCTCTGTCAAAAATCGGTCCTGCGGTTCGTCGTAGGATTTTATTTTCGAATATCATCAAACATTGTTTAATCTCCTTCACACTCCATATATCGCATGCATACTATACAACTGGTCTTATGGATCAAGTGTCCAACCTAAGCCTCGTACCTCTACCGATGTTTCTTTTATTCATAATGTTCAGTATACTGAAATAACATTGATTTGGAGCCGTTATTC
>NC_134804.1:13048124-13050624 GCF_046742065.1 Oratosquilla oratoria | reverse complement strand
ATCATTTGCTTTAGGAAATTATCCTACACCACATCTAAGAAAATTTTCACTTTCTGATCTCCTACTAAAATATTCAAGTCAATGTTTCTATAATTAAACTCTTTCATAATCACAACATTTTTGTACTTGGACGCCCTACGAATTTTATAAATCAGGGATCAGTCTTCTCAATGCTGAGGTTAGGAGGTCTATATAGAATGTCAATAATAAGTTTCTTATTCTTGCCTATGATCTCCACCCAAATAGATTCCGTGCTATCCTCTTCCTTAACCGGCTTATTAATAATACAGTATATCGTATTTTTAACGAAAAGTGCTTCTCCTCCCCCACTCCTGTCAACCCTGTTCTTGTGAAAAATCTGATATCCTTCTATCTTGATTTCCGGAAGGAAATGTCTATCAGCCATATTGATCCAGGATTCAGTAATAGCTATAATATCAAATCTTTCTACGCATGCTTTACCTCGCAGTAAATGAAATTTATTTATTACGCCTCTACTGTTTGTACAGGAAACTTTTAGTTTATCCTCCCTCAACCTGATTAGGTGATTCTTTTCACACTCCCTCTCTAAGCTGTTTCTATGGCCTAAACTATATTCCGATACTTTCCCACCCCCGACTCCCACGTAATCTACCCGAAAAAACTCTGCAGGATGACTACTTCTCGCTTAAGGGATTCAGCAAGGAGCCAAATTCCTCTGGGCGACAAGTGCACTCCGTCCCTTGTATGTAGATTATTCTTACCGTAAAAGCGATCTCAGTTGTTGACAAATGCCCATCCATTGGCTTTATAATGTTTTGCCAGCCTGCAGTTCATTGCAATAGCCCTGGAATGCTACATGTCTCCAACACTACTCCTCGGAAGGATTCCACATACAAGAGGATGCCCTCCCTTATTCCTAATCTTATCTAGCGCATCCCGGAACCGCGCAAATAATTCCTCACTCCTTAACTTACCTATGTCACCCACCCACCCCAGCGCTCAAGCAAACGATGGGTTTCACACCTCCCCGACTATACATTCTTCAATTTTGTCTCTAACATCATCTATACCCGCCCCGGGGAAACATACATGGGTCCTATGCTTCCTATCTTTGTCGTAGAGGGCCCTATCTAAATAACTCACCTTGCTATTTCCTATAAACCAAATTCTTATCTGTGGGCAGGGATCTAGTGACTGCCCTACCCTTCTTCTCCTGCATTTTCTTCGTTTCTTCTAGTAAACCCGCGAGAGCTTGAAACGAGGTTCTGAATTCAAACGGGTTTGGTGAGGGCTTTTTACCATCTCTCCGTGTTTTGTTTGTCACCTTTTTCCACCCAGGTTCAAAACATGGTTTGTCGTTCGTGTATTGGGCCTTCGAGCGAAGAACTCGATTCTCCTCTTTAAGCTCCTCAACAGTCTTCTCGAAATACAACCACTCGTCATCTCACTGATTGAAGCAGTTACCCCAGTTTGACCTGACCTGAGTGACGCCTACTACAAACAGAAGTTTCAAATAATCATCTGCAGATTTCGAGGTCTCTTATCTCTTCTTCACACATGTATATGTATATGTATATATATATACATACATATATATATATATATATATATATATATATACTGTATGTATGTGTGTGTGTGTGTGTGTGTGTGTGTGTGTGTGTGTGGGTGTGTGTCTGTGTGTGTCTGTGCGTGTGAGTATGTGTGTGCGTGTGTGTAATACACACACGCACACACACACATGTATATATATATATATATATATATATATATATATATATACATATAATACACACACGCGCGCGCACGCACACACACACACACATAAATATATATATGTATATATATATATATATACATACATATGTATATATATATATTATATATATATATATATATATAGAGAGAGAGAGAGAGAGAGAGAGAGAGTACTTTTAAACTTTCTGTTGAATATCAATCTCTTGCTAGCAATGACATGGTTCGTTGAAATTCAATACAACTTTAATACAACGAACACTGGCCAACAAAAGGTGCACAACATTACATAAGATGAGTTTATGAAAGGGAGCAGAGGAAATTAAATAGATATTTGGAACGTATGACAAGATAAAGATTGCCTAATTATAGATAAAATGAACAGACGAAGGAATAAAAGAGAGGACGAGAGAGAGAGAGAGAGAGAAGAGAGTAGAGAATAGAGAGATAAGAGAATCTCACACATTGAATGTCCCAGGATATAATCAATGTAATTGCTAGAGCAGGACAAACATTGTAAATAGAAATAATGGTGCAGTAAAATGTAATGTAAGATTAGATAATAAGTGGGAAAAGCAGATGAAGGGAAGCGTGAGTAGAGGACGGCAGATGGCTGGGCAAGATGACGTCACTCCGCTGAGTAAACAAACCTCCCTCGTCACGTCATCGCCGTCCTCGTCGTCGTCGCTGTCGTCTCCGTCGCCTCATTATTCATCGTTGCACTGCTTAAACTTACACATTATTTCTCTTTCGGAATTTTCAA
>NC_134804.1:13033124-13035624 GCF_046742065.1 Oratosquilla oratoria | reverse complement strand
GCCGTAGTGGCGGCCGCCAACTGTGCCATCAAGTCGTGTGTGTGTGTGTGTGTGTGTGTGTGTGTGTGTGTGTGTGTGTGTGTGTGTGTGTGTGTGTGTGTGTGTGTGTATGTGTGTGTGTGTGTGTGTGTGTGTGTGTGTGTGTGTGTGTGTGTGTGTGTGTGTGTGTGTGTGTGTGTGTGAGAGAGAGAGAGAGAGAGAGAGAGAGAGAGAATATTTTGTATGTCCTTCTTTCTTTCTCTTCCTGCTTGCTCCTTTCCTCTGTCTCCTCTTTCTCCACCACCCCACTGCAAGCCGTTGGGGAGGAAGACGAAGCTACCTAATTGATGGCCACGTCTTTCTTCTGGACGCGTCACCTCTCCGGTCTGATTGATGTACGAAGAACCCGTGGCGTCATAGGGCCTCCACATCCCGGGAGAGATGATGAATGACCCCGTAATATTACTACACAGACATGTCGCAGCAGCTCTGAATGATGTATGTACAGCTGATGTCACCATCCTGTAATGAGGGCAGAGCCTTAAAAGATGAATGGCAAGAATATGATGATGACAAACGTGTCATGACGTCATGTCGTCAAGTCTGGATCCTGCACAAGGCAAAGACGTTGGTGGGAAACGACTCTGATGTTAACTGTTGCTGTTGTTGGTCAAAATGCTTGTATCAGGAAATCCTGAATTGTTTCGGAGAAAATAAGGGTCTCTTTTTTTTCGACTCGTGATCTTTGAGCTGTGGAGGAAGTGGCAGTTACAGGTAACCGTTGTGGGGAAAACCCAGATCTACGTATGCATTCAGAAAGAAATCTCGATAACGCTATGTGAACGATATGTTTTCATTACTATCGGACCTTTTTCAAGAACATTTCTCCTTTCACCAGTTCGTTCCACATATTATCTCATTTCCATAGTTTATGTTGTTCATTGCACAAATACTGGAGGCGTTTCCTTGATTGTGCTAAACTCTTTAAAGTCTCTCTCCTCCAAAGTTTGATTGTTGCCCAAAAGATGAATCTGTTTAAGTCTCCTCCAAACTAGTATTATTTGATTTATTACTATGTTCTGTAAACACACTGGTTATATAGGCCTGCTCTTACATTCTATAGATTGACCTAATAGTGACGTGCACGAAGCGTTTGCTCTTCAAGTATAATTTTTACCTAAAACTCCTTATTCTGTGCTTCTGTTCCTGGCTCATCAACTTTTCTTGAAGCGCTCACACGCACGCACGCACACACACACACACACACACACACACACACACACACACACACACACACACACACACACACACACACACACACACACACACACACATACACACACACACACACACGTAAAACACATAATACAACTGACAGTTTTATTCAGTTATGTTTATTATTATATTGTACCAAAAGACCAGAATTTGTATTTGATACCATATCTGAATACAATAGTCTTGTATTAGCCAAAACAAAATTTGTACAGTAGCAAATTATTTAATCGCTTACTGTATGAATTATCGACGTCACCATATTATTTATGGTTGTATCATACAAAAAAGCATACGGACCGTTTTTCGCCACTAATTTCTTTGTCCGATTTGCAATCTGGTTACAAGGTTATCTTGTTTAGTAATCTAGAAGTCCTAAAAATTATACGTTGTATACTGAAAAAAATCACTGTTATTATCACGTCATTTTGAGCAGTGTTCAAAATACCATACACGAAACCAGAAATACCAGAGTCGAAGTCTCTCGTGCTAAGAAAAAGTCGCGATACTTGTGGGAAAATGTGCCTAATGGGATTCAGGCCTCGGAGACAAAACAAAGGCACCATGAATCAACCTCAAGGACGTTCTTGTCCTTGGCATGTGTCAGCTTGATATCAAGTTATAGCACCCAGAAGAGATCAACGTGAGATCTGTACAGAATTGGGAGGCCCTGTGCTCCTGCCTAGCCCCAGTGCCATGGCACTCTTGCTCAAACGTCAAGGGTTTTTGTTCAGTTGAACTGGACCCAGGACTGAAGGGGGATCTGAGGTTCAGTTGAAAATACGCGAAGTGACGAACTCCATCGGAGCAAAAGGGTCTCATTTCGCGTTTTCCCTACAGTAGTGGAGGGTGTTTCGTTCAGCTACTAGTAGGATCAATGCTTCTAAGGTCATACAATACTGATTGCCAGTAACGTGTAAATTAAACTGCCCTTGTACACACGTAAAAATTTGTCAATATATCTTATTCCTTTAGGCTACGGCCCAGATTTTATTCAACTGGAAATAGAGCCCTGGGTGCGACGGAGTTCTCAGTCTGTCATCACCAATTTGCTCTACATTTCCCTCATTAGCTCATGACGTTATCACTAGGTCAATTCTGACGTTACAAAACTTCGTGACATGCAATGCCGCCATGTCATGACTTTATGGCAAGGTACCTCCACTGGCATTATCCGTCGTAATCATGTGATACCAACACTATCATTATGTGGAGTGACCAGTAGATGATGCCAGCAGCACGAAAATCA
>NC_134804.1:13018124-13020624 GCF_046742065.1 Oratosquilla oratoria | reverse complement strand
GTATATATATATATATATATATATATGTGTGTGTGTGTGTGTGTGTGTGTGTGTGTGTGTGTGTGTGTGTGTGTGTGTGTGTGTGTGTGTGTGTGTGTGTGTGTGTGTGTGTGTGTGTGTGTGTGTGTGTGTGTGTGTGTGTGTGTGTGTGTGTGCGTGTGTGTATGTGTGTGTGTACATATATATATACATATATTTATATGTATATATATATATATATATATGTATATATAAATATAATCAGCCATCCTGAGTCCACTACTGAACAGAGGCTTCTTTCATTTTATTTCATGATTCATATGACAATATCTTAATACAAACGAGTATACAAATTCACAGATGACGCACACATATACACAGGAGTGTGCTCCTACATATGCACAAGCACACGTGCAAGTAACCCCGCACCACCTTGGCCGACCTATGTCTACACACGCACACGTTGTTCATCACGGGCTAAAGTCCAGAGCCATCATCATGCAGAAAAATGGCGTCTTTTTGCAATGCCCGTACCCCGTGTATCAATCCACTCGAGTCACTAAATCAAGGGTTGGCAAAGCAACTTATCATATATGAAGTATATATTGCAATTTATCAAGACAATGAATGTATTTAGGTTTGGATTTATCGTTATGGCAGGTATATTTCGCGTATTATTAGTGACTCTGATATTTATTGTATAATGGTGCCGGACGGGAACGGCGCGGGACTGGTCCCCGTGTGATGAAGGTGGTGGTGGTGATATTTGTGGTGAAACTGATGAGGATAATGAAGGTGATGACAAGATTCCCGGTAATCATGATGGCAGTCGTGACTACGGTGATGACAATGGCGCTCTAAGTCGTCATGTTATCAATTCTCTAGGTGGCTGAAGACAACGATCTAAGTTGCATTGATGACAGGGGCTGTGCCGTCAGGTTAGGTTAGTTGGTGATAGGTCCCTCTGATGATTATGATGATGACAACTGTATAACTTGTGACTGCTCTGCTGTGAGAATTATTTTTTTGCAACAATGGTAAAATGAGTTTCACTGATCACTGTAACGTTGAGGATTTGAGTTTAGATCACTGTTGTCGTGGAAATTTAAGTTGCGGTTAATACAGTAGTGGGGATCTAAGTGATCACTACAGTAGTGTTGACATGAGTTTAGCTAGTCATTATAGTTTTAGGAATTGGTTACGGCTTTCGTTAAAAATAATAAGGGTTCAGTTCAGCTGGTCACGTGATATACACACGTGCGTTAGTTGCTTTCGATACAAATGTGAGTTGTGGTGAGCATCCAGGGATAACGCGACTAATTCAATAAAGAAGGTAATGATGATAACCAGAGTGGTGGAAACAAAATCTAACCCATTCAATATGGTGACAAATATTGTTTTATAAATTCACCTCAGGTTAGATACAGTTGCAGTTTTATAATTTCATCCACTTTATAGTTTTCACTATTAAAATGTAACGTTTCGTCTTTTTTCACTTGCTTATCTGCATGGTACTTACATTACCATTAAGACATGCCTTGTATAGAAAAGAAAATGTTCACTAAACTTCAGTAAGTGTTGTAGCTACGAAGCGAGAGCTTTACAGATTTCTTGACTCATCTCGTGACTAAATAACCACCGTGGTGAGTTACAGAGACTGCATCGTCCCCTTGAGAATAGGCCGGTGGTCCTGAATTGTAAACTTCGGATTGAAGAGGCTTACGGTTGATATGGGTCCTATTCAGATCGGGATCTACCAATCAAGTGCATAAGTTCGCCAGTCCTTTGGTGCAAATATCATAGCGATCAGCTGGGTTGTGTTGTAGCAAAGGTCTGTTTTAATACGGAGCTCCCGATGGCCTCTTGATTTGTGATTATGATTAAATCTTGTTCACGGAAGAAAAGATGGGAACGATGAGGAGGAATAGGAGGGGAGGAGGAAGAGAAAGAGGAGAAGGAGGAAGAGTGGGATGAACAGGAAGAGCAGGAGGTAACCCCGGGAACATAAGGATGAGGGACTTGTAAAAGGTAAGAGATAAAATGTAGATAAAGAAATTGCTGTGGAAGCAAAAGACTTAGATAAGCAAGGGAAAGAGACAAGAACAGAAAAGGGGAAGAAGATATAAGAAAAGAATAATGAGGGTGTGCATGATGATAGGCGGGTGGAAGAGGGGAAGAACTAAAAATAAAGACAGATGACCGACCTTAGGCTTGTGTGGGTTAAATTCCTGGGATGAGAAGAGAAGAATGAGGTGAGGAAAGAGATCATAAAGAAAGCTGTATTAGAGAAGGCGAGGAAGAGAAAGATGGGATGGGTTGCAAAAGGGATGTGCATAGGCGATATTACATTTCTGATAATTATAGATATAATGATAACAACAATGATTAGGATATTAATGAGATATCAGTACTGTTCATGATAATCTTTATGATAATCACAATGAAATTGATCATGATACCGACGGTTCTATTAAGGATCACAGTAACATGATAATAGCAATTATCGTCTACCTCAGAAGCA
>NC_134804.1:13003124-13005624 GCF_046742065.1 Oratosquilla oratoria | reverse complement strand
ATGTCGGGTATAGTGTTGTGTGAATAGCTGTAGTTTGCAATGTTTGTGAGTGCGTGTATACCTTGTGGTCCAATGTGTTTTAGGTGGATGTTGCTTATGTTATCAGGGCCACAGGCAGATGAGTGCTTGAGACTATGCATTATGAGTTTTGTCTGACTGTCTATGAAGGGTGTATAGTCTGAGTCTGTGGGAAAGTCTTTCTTACGTCGAATGGTGCGTCGGTCGTCAGGGTGAGATGTAAGATGGCTCGTCTGTGCAAAATGACGTATGAGTGCGTTTGCTTGTTGTCTGTTTGAGGGTAGATTCTCTGTTGTTGTGATTATTGCTGCGTGAGAGCGTGTAGTGTTAGTGTTGGATAGTGTGATGCTGTTGAGTGTTTTGTACAATTTGCTGGTGTTTGTTTTGTGATCAAGTGTATTGATAAAGTTTTGCCAATTTTGTGTTTTTTGTTCATGTATTTTATTGGCAATCACAGTGTTTAGTGTTTGTATTTGGTCTGCTATGTTTTGAGGGATAGGTGTGGGGGTATCGTGTTTAAGTGTGTCACGTTGTCTGATGAGGCCTTGGATTTCTGGTGTGAAGTTGGGGTTGTGTGATTTTCTGTTGCCTCTAGGGATGTATCTCTTGTCTGCGTTTTGTATGATTGTATTAAAAGCGTGCACAGCATTGTTTATGTTTGTGATTGGTGTACTGTTAAGTGTTTCAAAATGTTGTTCTGTCTCTTCATTAAAGGCTTCCCAGTTAGCTCTCTTGTAATTGGTGTAAGTGTGTCTGTGGTCAGCTGGGGTGCATCTTGTTTTGGTGGTGATGATGATTGGAAGGTGGTCAGAACCAAGGGCTCCGACCACTCTCCATGATGTTGTTGGGGTTAGGCAGGGGGAGCAAAAGGTGATATCAGGAGAGGAGGGAGTGTAGAGGGCTTGGTATGGGATATGTGTATGATTATGCGTGTTGTTCATGATAGTCAATGAGTCGAATTGAGTCTGTATATCAAGCCCTCTGTCTGTGTCAGGGTTGTCGACAAACCAGGCAGACGACTTGGCGTTGAAGTCACCACCCATGATCAGGTTGGGGATTGAGGTTAGTTGGCTGAGTTGAGGTCTGAAGGTGTTTGGAACTGTGGGGGATGATTGGGGGGAATGTACATGTTAACTATTGTTAGTGTTGAATTGTTGCCTGTGCGGATACGAATGGATTGGGTTTCTGTTGTGTTATCTGTGGTAGGGAGGAGAAATTTTGTTGTGGCACTTGTGTCCACAAAACAGATGGAATGGTGGATCAGGGTGATGAGTCCACCGCCATTGCCGTCAGTCCGGTCTTGTCTGATGGTGGTGTAATTATGAAATGATGGTGTTTTGTGTGAGTGTCTTAATTTTGTTTCTTGTAGAATTGCAATGTGTATGTTGTGTTGTTTAAGAAAGTGTTCAAGTTCATGTTTTTTAGTGTTAATACCGTCAATGTTGTGTTGTAATATGTTGATGTTGTGTGTTTTGTATGTGTTGTATGTTGCCGTTTGGGGTTGAGGTTGGGGTGGTAATGGGGAAGGTGTAGGATCTGGGTCAGAGGGGGGGAAAGGAGAGATCGGGGACAAAGGAAGGGGAGTACTAATCGGGGGTAAGGGCAAAGGGAAATTGGGAGTGGGTAAGGGTGTTGGCTGTGGTTGGGGAGGTGGGATTGGGGTTACTGGAGGGCAGGTAGAACATGTCCAAGTGTTTGTGTATTGGTTTATGTCAGCAAGTGTTGTACAAGTGAGGTGGGCCCAGTTTTTGCACATATTGCACTGAACTGAGCCCTTTGTCTGTCTGCTCGAAGTAATGGGTTTAGAGCATGTTGGGCATGTGTATTTTGTGGTGGGCCCAGGATTGCTCTCTACATCTCCGGCTAAAAGTAGAAGAAGAGGGGTGATCGCCGGAAAATGACCCCTCAGTGCAGAAAAAAACGTAACATTGTGTGTTGGAAAAAAAAGGATTGTGGTACTCCCCCAGGTAGGCGTAGCTCCTCCTTGGGGATCGGTGCCATCTGCGTAGAGCTGATGGCCAGGGGTAGTTGCTGCTGATTGGCCCCCAACTCTTGGGGTTGGGGGGTGGTCCCACGACGTAGACGTTGCAGCTCCAGGACCACATATAGCTTGTTCTCGTATTTGCATATAGCTTGTTCTCGTATTTGCTTACTATACCAAAGCAAACAAGATATGTGATGAATACACATAGGAATAGAAATAAATTAATAATCTATGTATATATTAATAGATAAGTAAATGGATGGATATATCGATAATTATATATCAAATTAGTTGTAGACCGAAACTTCTGTCGTAGAAGATTTTATCAAAGTCTTGGGAAAAAAAATCCGATGTGATATGGTGATGTGTATTCATCTATATGTGCGACACTTTAATGTGCTGCATATCAGGTGTTTGTGTAGACATATTCTTGCTGTGTATAATCATGTTTAGTATGTAGTGAGTTAAGATAAAGAACTTATGTTAGGCCACACTTAG
>NC_134804.1:12975624-12978124 GCF_046742065.1 Oratosquilla oratoria | reverse complement strand
GTTGGTAGAAGCAGCGATATCATTACGGTTGCTTTATAAGATTTACTGGATAGTGAAACAGCTGAAGGAAAGCATACTATGTTTTGGGGTGGAAGTTGGATGTGGAGTGTACAATGTATTATTGATTTCCAATAACAGAGGTTCGAGAATTTGTATCAGGGTTTTAGGCGACACGTAATCAAACATATAGTATGAATATACACAAAATCAAGATTACGAAAAATTCAGAAAGGGGGATGGCAATTTTGATCTAAATCAAAATAAAGTAAGTAAGAAAAAGTAAATGTGTTCAGGTATGTCGAGTTAGATTTCGTAGTTGGTGAATGAATGGACTAGAGAAAACTGAGTAGGATAACGGATACAAGAAAGATGGCTACTGAGTGAGCTATTGACGCTGGAGTTAGTATGATAGGAATACTTAGAGGTTTTGGAGTGAAGGGATTGAATCAGATATTAAATCAAATAGTAACATATAAGAAAATTGTATGATAATGGTAAAAAATATCAATTGATCTTTGAAGGGAAGGCTGCAGGATATAAATTCAGTGATGTGAGAGAAAGCGATAAAAAAGATGTAAGAACAGGTGGAGATCAGAGGCAAAGAGTGTAATAATAATAAGAAAGATTAGAAGATGGTGAAAATGAAAAATCAAAGGAAGTTGAAGGGAAATTAAGAAGTAGAAGTCTCAAAACAAGATTAGAAAACTTCAAGAGGATGATAGATGTGAGCGACAAAGGATTACAAAGGCGGAGCATGCTGACAGGAGACCTTTTGGTCCATATCTAGGTCGGATGCGAAAGACACATGATGACAAAACCAGACTGATAGACGGAGAGCAAATGATAGACAAATATAAAGACGAAGAACAAAATAAAAAGAAAAGAGAAAAGCTGAGGATGAAAAAAATATGCTTTTCAACAAACACATAAAAGCACACGTGAGAATTCTAACGAGAATATATAATAAGGCAAACATACTGTACATCTCACATATAAATTACACATGTTAGTGTGAAGGGAGTTTAGAAAGTATTTGTGGATTCTATATATTATGTAAGTCAGCAAAGAACGTTCACTGAAGACTTGTATGTAGGGCGGTGTGTTCTATAAATTCATGATTCTGGCATATAGATACATCCGACAGAGCGTGGATTGTGGATCGTCTGGGCTCAATGAAGCGTGAATGAAGGTATGCGAGCCCAATAAGGCCAGCAGGAGAGAGTAAGTTCCCTACGTTGGGCATGAGTGCATGAGCGAGTATGGTGATCAGATCTATACATGAGATTCTTATTACTGTCATGAATACATGTTAGGAAGTGCCGAGATTTCATATACCACATGTATGAGTAGGTCTTGTGCAACAGATTGCGTATGTGTTTAGTTGTATCACTATAATATTAGGAATTGTAATAACAACGATTGTGAGAATAATATGACAACAGCACTAATAATGATAACAATGTATATATGTGTATACACCACTGGCCTTCCAATTCTAGCAACAAATGTTGTTAGCACTTGTAGATTTGTGCGCATTCATTATTGCGAGTCTGTATAAGAAGGTTAAGTAGTGTCAATATTTTTCACGTGTATATGACAAGGTTGTGTTTACGTACTAATTTATCGGTTTGAAGACTAGATGTAGTTAATATGCGTTTATCTACTTTTTTAATTGTTCATGACTTGATACAAGTTCTTAAAACATATGCGAACAATTTCATTTGGAAGTGACGTGATCCTGTATACTTATTCTTATTGCCAAATGATTCCATACAACTTAAGGAAACTTCACTTTCCAGAGGGTTGTTATCATAAACAAATCTTCAAATGCAGAAGACTAACGCGTTTGTGACGTCATGTCGACATGTTCAATGTATTTCTTTATTGTTTTGCATGATGCTAATCGATGTTACATGGGATCCGAAATCATATCATACATTTGCAGTGCTAAGGACGACTCGTGAGTTATATTCTGAGTACCGCCAGGTGATTTTATTCAACCGAGGCAAAAAACTCAGGCAGTCAAAGTTCGAAATACCATCTCGGTTAATATTCCCTCTGATGAAGCCATTTTATAAGTTTTATTCAAGTTATCGTAAGGAGAATTTATTTGTTGCCGAATCTACCTTCAACTGAATAAAATAATCTCTCATTTAACAAATAACTGAATGAATAAGTAAATCAATAGATGCATGAAAAATAGATAAATAAATATCACAAAATACGTCATGGGGCTGATGAAGTTAATCCCGCCCGTGCCTGGTGGTACGTTCTCCTTTTATTCCTATTGCCGCCAGCTTACTTTATTCACCTCCGCGTGACCCCTTCGGAAATGAAGGAGCGAAAGTGGTAAAATCGTTGAACCTATGAACCCTCAGTTGAACAAAATGACCCCTTTTTCCGTGTTCAAAAGGATCCGATTACTTGAAATGCGCCTTTCCTAGGTACGAATGCTTGGGAAATAACATCTGAGATGGGATCTTTGGCCGGCGTATTAGTG
>NC_134804.1:12953124-12958124 GCF_046742065.1 Oratosquilla oratoria | reverse complement strand
TCGAATAAAGAATAATCCTATATTTCGGCTATCAACTGTAGCCCTCTTCAGGAAAGTACATAAGATAGAGAACAGAGGGGACTTATAAACTACAGTAAGAAGAGATGTGGACAGTTGACCTCACTCAGACGCGGGGGCTAACTGGGGTGGCGGAGGAGGGAGGGGGTGAGGAGAGGGGAGGATGTAACGTCCGCACTAGCTTATTTATTGCTGCGCGTGAGATAATGTCAGGTGTCCACTGCCCTTTAGAAATATTAATATTAGGGCATTCCTCAATTAATGCTGATTCGACTATTTTCCTCCTGAAACCACAGTGGGACTTGAACACTAATCTGGCCTTACCCCAGTCGAAAGAATGATTCTTATTTTTAACATGAAGAAATACAGCCGAATTTTCCTGCCCATACCTAATTGACCTTTTATGTTCTGCCAATCTAGTGTTCAAGTCTCTCCCGGTTTGACCCAAGTAAACCAAATCACAATCTTTGCAGGGCAAACAATAAACACCAGGTGACTCAACTTCCTTCGGCTTTTGTTGAACGTTCACAATTTGCTTACGTACGGTGTTAGGATAGTGATAAGCAATAGTGAGACGTTCACGAGGAAACAATTTAGTAGAAGAACTGATGGTATTATTGAATGGAATTTTTAAAATGTCCTTAAAGGAGCGGTGAAAATTTGAGGGGACGGAAGTTTTAAAATGGTTGGCCCTAGCCTTACTGAGGGCTTGGTACAGAAACCAAGGTGGATAAGCCAACTTCTCAAGTTGACATTTGATCACCTCAATCCTAACACCGTACGTAAGCAAATTGTGAACGTTCAACAAAAGCCGAAGGAAGTTGAGTCACCTGGTGTTTTTTGTTTCCCCTGCAAAGAATGTGATTTGGTTTACTTGGGTCAAACCGGGAGAGACTTGAACACTAGATTGGCAGAACATAAAAGGTCAATTAGGTATGGGCAGGAAAATTCGGCTGTATTTCTTCATGTTAAAAATAAGAATCATTCTTTCGACTGGGGTAAGGCCAGATTAGTGTTCAAGTCCCACTGTGGTTTCAGGAGGAAAATAGTCGAATCAGCATTAATTGAGGAATGCCCTAATATTAATATTTCTAAAGGGCAGTGGACACCTGACATTATCTCACGCGCAGCAATAAATAAGCTAGTGCGGACGTTACATCCTCCCCTCTCCTCACCCCCTCCCTCCTCCGCCACCCCAGTTAGCCCCGCGTCTGAGTGAGGTCAACTGTCCACATCTCTTCTTACTGTAGTTTATAAGTCCCCTCTGTTCTCTATCTTATGTACTTTCCTGAAGAGGGCTACAGTTGATAGCCGAAATATAGGATTATTCTTTATTCGAAGTTTATTCTTTCTCCGACTGTGGGTTCCTGTGTGTTATCTACAAATGTGCTACTACATTTCTATTTAGAAATTGTTACACCCACGATGGAGGCTTCTCTTCCACTCCACCTCATCTTCAAGTCTTTTCCGGGACTAAAACAAGCCTACAGAATGTTAGAATCTTCGCTCATCGCCAGTAAGAAGAGAAAGAACCAGAAGACGTTCCTGTCCAACTGTTTAGAAGAACAAGTGTGCCCTAATTCGTTTAGGTTCCTGAAACGATCTTCACTAGGGTACAGTTTTCCCTCGTACATTAGTGCTTTTCTGTTAGAACGAGTGCGTGTTGCTTCTTTGGAATTTGAAAACCTCCTTTGGAAATCCAGACATGCACGGAGGCACCTGTGTTTAGTTAGTCCCAACCAGTCCATTTTTAAGTCTCTTTGCGCCCAAGCTCTTCACAAGGCTTGTTTCCTCAGTGGCCAACACCAGGCCAACCTCACACGTAAGCTCCATAGACTTTGCAATAACAGTGTTTGGTCCAAATTTTCTCTCACGGACAACGTCATCAACCTCACCAACATTGAATTGTCCAACACCCAACTAGAAGTGTTAGGGCTTGGACTTAATTTCGCCCTCACTCCTGAGAGAAACCATGTTTTGGACTTTTTGGTTGGTTTTGACAAATATTTAGCTAATAACCACTATGACAAAGAACTTGCCTGCCTTAAAGGGGTTTTATTAAATGGTATTTCAGAATGTTTTAAAAATGAAAGTGGCCTACCAAAAAGACACAGCTTGACAACATCATCATCACAAAAGCGGATAAAGGTGGCAATATTGTTATTTTAGATCAGTCTGTTTATGTCACGAAAGCCCATGAGTTGCTTAATGATTCGGCCACTTATGAAAAACTCACCAAAAATCCCCTTAAGAACGCAGCCGCCGAGTTTAACAGACAAGTCCGTAATATCACAGTTGATAAACGCATTATTGATTTGAAAGTTACCAACCCTAAGCTCCCATATTTTTATGGTCTCCCTAAAATTCACAAAACAGACATTCCCCTCAGGCCCATCATATCCAACCGTGGCTCCTGCACTAGCAAACTTGCTAAATGGCTGGCGGATATTTTATCCCCGTACGTAGGTAATTTCTCTAATTCTCATATCACAAATTCATGTGATTTTATTTCTAAGACCAAAAATATGAAAGTTCAGGGTTTAAGGCTCCTCAGCCTTGATGTTACCTCGTTATTTACGAAAATTAATGTTGATGATGTACTTACTTTTTTGGAAACCAAACTGCAACCGTTTCAAGACTCTTTCCCCCTCCCTGTCAACAAAATTCTTGCTTTAGTTCGCCTGTGTGTTTCTTCAAATGTTTTCTCCTTTCAAGACCAATTCTTCCGTCAAAAATTCGGTTGCAGTATGGGTTCCAATTTGTCTCCTGTTTTGGCCAATTTGTACATGGAGTATTTTGAGTGTACCCTTTTGCCCAGCATCAAACCGCCCGAAATGATTTGGCTCAGGTACGTAGACGATATCTTTTCGGCATGGGATGACAGTTGGGGCCCATTTGAAGTGTTCCATGATAAATTGAACCAATTGACCCCGAATCTTAAATTTAAAGTTGAATGGGAAGAAGGACACCAAATCCCTTTCTTGGATATTTTGTTAAGAAGAACTGATGATAATTTATTCTTTACAGTATACCGTAAGCCCACCCATTCAGGCAGTTATCTCCACTTTTTTAGCAATCACCCTGACAATGTCAAGAAAAGTGTTGCCTCTGGCCTTTTCTTGAGGGCTTTCAGGATTTGCAGTCCTCAATTTCTGGACCACGAGATTGAGGTGATCAAATGTCAACTTGAGAAGTTGGCTTATCCACCTTGGTTTCTGGACCAAGCCCTCAGTAAGGCTAGGGCCAACCATTTTAAAACTTCCGTCCCCTCAAATTTTCACCGCTCCTTTAAGGACATTTTAAAAATTCCATTCAATAATACCATCAGTTCTTCTACTAAATTGTTTCCTCGTGAACGTCTCACTATTGCTTATCACTATCCTAACACCGTACGTAAGCAAATTGTGAACGTTCAACAAAAGCCGAAGGAAGTTGAGTCACCTGGTGTTTATTGTTTGCCCTGCAAAGATTGTGATTTGGTTTACTTGGGTCAAACCGGGAGAGACTTGAACACTAGATTGGCAGAACATAAAAGGTCAATTAGGTATGGGCAGGAAAATTCGGCTGTATTTCTTCATGTTAAAAATAAGAATCATTCTTTCGACTGGGGTAAGGCCAGATTAGTGTTCAAGTCCCACTGTGGTTTCAGGAGGAAAATAGTCGAATCAGCATTAATTGAGGAATGCCCTAATATTAATATTTCTAAAGGGCAGTGGACACCTGACATTATCTCACGCGCAGCAATAAATAAGCTAGTGCGGACGTTTACATCCTCCCCTCTCCTCACCCCCTCCCTCCTCCGCCACCCCAGTTAGCCCCGCGTCTGAGTGAGGTCAACTGTCCACATCTCTTCTTACTGTAGTTTATAAGTCCCCTCTGTTCTCTATCTTATGTACTTTCCTGAAGAGGGCTACAGTTGATAGCCGAAATATAGGATTATTCTTTATTCGAAGTTTATTCTTTCTCCGACTGTGGGTTCCTGTGTGTTATCTACAAATGTGCTACTACATTTCTATTTAGAAATTGTTACTACCACGATGGAGGCTTCTCTTCCACTCCACCTCATCTTCAAGTCTTTTCCGGGACTAAAACAAGCCTACAGAATGTTGGAATCTTCGCTCATCGCCAGTAAGAAGAGAAAGAAACCAGAAGACGTTCCTGTCCAACTGTTTAGAAGAACAAGTGTGCCCTAATTCGTTTAGGTTCCTGAAACGATCTTCACTAGGGTACAGTTTTCCCTCGTACATTAGTGCTTTTCTGTTAGAACGAGTGCGTGTTGCTTCTTTGGAATTTGAAAACCTCCTTTGGAAATCCAGACATGCACGGAGGCACCTGTGTTTAGTTAGTCCCAACCAGTCCATTTTTAAGTCTCTTTGCGCCCAAGCTCTTCACAAGGCTTGTTTCCTCAGTGGCCAACACCAGGCCAACCTCACACGTAAGCTCCATAGACTTTGCAATAACAGTGTTTGGTCCAAATTTTCTCTCACGGACAACGTCATCAACCTCACCAACATTGAATTGTCCAACACCCAACTAGAAGTGTTAGGGCTTGGACTTAATTTCGCCCTCACTCCTGAGAGAAACCATGTTTTGGACTTTTTGGTTGGTTTTGACAAATATTTAGCTAATAACCACTATGACAAAGAACTTGCCTGCCTTAAAGGGGTTTTATTAAATGGTATTTCAGAATGTTTTAAAAATGAAAGTGGCCTACCAAAAAGACACAGCTTGACAACATCATCATCACAAAAGCGGATAAAGGTGGCAATATTGTTATTTTAGATCAGTCTGTTTATGTCACGAAAGCCCATGAGTTGCTTAATGATTCGGCCACTTATGAAAAACTCACCAAAAATCCCCTTAAGAACGCAGCCGCCGAGTTTAACAGACAAGTCCGTAATATCACAGTTGATAAACGCATTATTGATTTGAAAGTTACCAACCCTAAGCTCCCATATTTTTATGGTCTCCCTAAAATTCAC
>NC_134804.1:12940624-12945624 GCF_046742065.1 Oratosquilla oratoria | reverse complement strand
ACCTTGGCGAGAGAGATGGGTGTCGGAGCGGCGACTAAGAAAGAGCTGAACGAGGATCTTCGCTACTCCACTTACAAGAGGCGCAAGGGCCAACTACTCACCGCCAAGGCCTAAGAGAACAGCCTTACGAATGCCAAGAAACTCCTCAACAAGGTCAAATACCCAGTCGAGCCGGGAATGCTCTGGTTCTTCTCAGATGAGAAGAACATCTGCCAGGACCAGTTGCACAACGCGCAGAACAAAAGGTGGCTAGCCTATAGTCCTCACAAAGTCCCGCTCTTCATGAAGACCAATTTTCTTTAAACCGTGATGGTCTTTGGGTGGGTTTCCAGCAAAAACTTCGTCATACTGCCCCACATTTTTGAAGAGGGACTCAGATTCACTTTAGATTGCTATATTGAGTTGCTGTCCACTGTTGTCAAGCGCTGGGTGGCGAGGGTGGCTGCGGGAAGACCATTTGTGTGGCAGCAGGACTCAGCTCCGTGTCACACCTCCAGGAAAATTCAGTAGTGGCTGTCTGAGAACTTCTACGACTTCACCAATCCCAACATTTGCCCCCCTAACTCGCCTGATTGCAACCCCATGGACTATTATGTGTGTGGCACAGTTGGAAAAGACACCAATCGTACTGCCTGCAACATCAAGGACGAGCTTATTACCAGGATCAAACTGGTGTTCCGACATCTCTCGAAGGACACAATGAATGCCGCGTGCTGCAGGTTCAGGCCCTGACTGGAGGCCGTGATAGAGCCTCAGGACGACTTTTTTGAGTGTGTATTTGATAAAAGGTCTTCTAAGAGATGCACTTTGAATTTTGAGAATACATCAGTTTTTGGCCAAGATATGACGTTTTTCTTTCCTTCCCCGAAAAAATGTCAAATTTATCCCGAACAGCCTGCATATATGTATATATATATATATATATATATATATATATATATATTTTTATATATATATTTATATATATATATTTATATATTTATATATATACGTGTGTGTGTGTGTGTGTGTGTGTGTGTGTGTGTGTGTGTGTGTGTGTGTGTGTGTGTGTGTGTGTGTGTGTGTGTGTGTGTGTGTGTGTGCATATATGTATATATATAGATATAGATATAGATATATATCATCAAAACATCCTCATTTAGACTACGGTTTTTCCTACCATTACATATCCCGTCCCTCATGTCCACTACCACCTTCCTCAACGACATCACGAGTTTTTCTTCCCCCATTGTCTCTACCACCAATGCGAATGCGTCCACCAACTTGTTTATCGATTTTACTATTTAAACAGCTCTTATCACCATTATCAATGTAACCATTACCCAGACACCAAGAATAAGACTGTTGAAACCGCATACGTCTCCTCCGTTATCATTATCGCCGCCTTTTATTTCTTCACCAATCCTATCGCTTCCATTCACCGACTTTTCTAGCACACAGGGTAAAGGTGCTTCCCTTGACAAATGTTAAAGGAATCTATGTTGCAGTCGTTTTATCAGTGACAGTGGCACTCTTAGTGCAGTTGAGAAAACAAATTATTCGACGCTTAGCATGTGTTAATATCAGAAGGGGTTTCAGTTCGCTTATAACAGAACAAATCATCCAATAGTATTGGTATTGGTTCCAGAGAAGTAAACAGGATTCATCATTGGTTCATTCATAAAGAAGTGCTACGATAATTTCCTCCGTTTTTACTTTCAGGTGGCAAGACTTCACTCCAGAACAATGTCGAGGAACTTGTGTGCTTGGCTGTACTGTCGCGCATCGCCATCATGTCCACGTCAATCCGGACGCCTCTCCAACCTAATCATCGTCACCCTCCTCCATCCTCGCTCCTCCATGACCTCACCACTTTCACCATCCTCTTCTACCATAATTATCACCACCATGGGCCACCCCAACGGCTACAAGGAGTCCTCAAAGGGCTCGTAAAGAGGGAAGGTGTGTATTACAAGGTGGTCCGTCAATGCCCACTTGAGAATGAAACCTTGGTGCGAGCGGCCCCACTGACGTGGCGTGAGGGTATTGTGAGGGTATTGTGTGGTATTGTGTAGGCCGATGAGAGATTTGCTGCTGCCCTGGGGGCTTACGGAGATGGGGGAGGAGGAGGAGGAAGGGAGGGGAGAGGGTGACAGGAAGTGTGTGTAGTAGAGCCTTGGGCGAAGCGGATGATGGAAGGGGGAAGGGTGGACGACACAAATGAAGGGGAAAATTACTTGAGGTTTGGGAGAAGGGAAGAGAAGAGGAGAAAAGGAGAGGAGGGGAGAGAACGAGAGAAATGTGATGGGAAATTGATAAATCGGATGTAGAAGGAATAAAGAAGTAAAGGATCAGAAAAGGAAAGTAAGGAGAAGTAGAAGAGGGTAAGAAGGGGAGAGGACGAAGTTAGAAGAAAGTGAGTGGAGAATGAGGGGAGAGGAGCCTAGTATGATAAGAAATCTTCAACAGGGATAAATAACGCACATCGTGGGGAAGAAGATGAAAACGGACTAGTGAGGCTGCAAAGAAGTAAAGATTCGTGAGGGGAGAAAAGCGAAGGTGAGGGTAACAAGAAATAAGTAAGATTGAGGAAATGAAAAATATAATGAAAAATAAGACAAAAGGCGAATAGAAAGAGGAAAAATATTGTGAAAATGGTGGTGCGAAGAGTTTGGGGAACGAAGATGATACAGAGAAGTTGGGGAAGAGAAGCCGTCAAAGACTGAGAGTAAATACAGAGAGAGATGGAGAGAGGCTGGACGAGGAAAAGTGTGTGAAAGGTTAGTGTCTGAAAAAGAGGTGGAGTGTTGGAAGGGGTGGCGGATATGATATAATGATCTTGAGAACGAGGGAAGAGGCCCACAAAGATGAATAATGAGTAGGTAGAGAGAGGGAGAGAGAGAGAGAGAGAGAGAGAGAGAGAGAGAGAGAGAGAGAGAGAGAGAGAGAGAGAGAGAGAGAGAGGTGACACTGAGAAGAGATCACTGAATGAAAAAAGCAAAGGACGGGACAGTATGATGAACCGAAGCATGAGAAGCTGGACAGAAGCCCCTGGGATGTACACAGACAGAAGCGGTGGAGTTTGTAAACAGTTTGATGTGTCGCAGGACTTAGAAAAAAATAGTGCAATAACACGTTCATAATTCGTAGAGAGAGAGAGAGGAAAAAAAGAAGATACGGTTATCAAACCTGTCAAAGGACGACAACGTAGACAATTGGGTCCACTAATGGACTTGGAAAGAACGGGATGGGAACAAAAGGAGGAAAATGTAGAGATGGCGGGAGGACGAGAGAGAGAGAGAGAGAGAGAGAGAGAGAGAGAGAGAGAGGGAGAGAGGGGGGGAGGGAAATAAAAGAGAAAAGAGAAAACTGAAGATGGGAGAGTTTAGCAAGTGAAAATAAAAGATGAGATATATCGAGTTATAAAAACAGAAGTGATTTTTTTTTAAGTTAGAGAGCAAATAGAAAGAAGTAGAAGAGCAGGAGAAAGAGAATTAGGTTTTATGTGCATAGGAAAAAATCATATAAGCTAACGTTTTTGGAAAGAAACATGAAAAATGAAAAAAGAAAACAAAACTGATTAATTTTGTATTGCAAAAATAAAGGGAGAACCAACATAATCTGACAAAAAAGTCAATCATAAACTCGATATTGCAGGGAAAAAAGACTAAAGAAATTAGAATTGAAAATAAAAAAAATACAGTAACAAATGGATGTAAACAATAGATAAGATGTTACTGTTAAAAAAGAACTACTACCTCTATAAAACTCGAATGTTCCAAGTAAGTACAGTCATCTGACTTCTTTCAAGACTACTGGGCTCCAAAGAATCATTGGAGGTATTTGTTAGTCCTTCGAAGGCCAAGGAACCCACGACACGACGTCTACCAGAACAAAATCTAGCCCTTGCGAACCTCCGAAGAGTAAAAAATTATGAATACCAAGGAATGAACAATACATAGAGAAATGAGGAAGACGGGAAAAATGATTATTGAGAGAAAGGGAAGAAGGGAAGTAAAAAGAAGACGGTGAAAAGGGAATACAAGTGACGACGAGACAATAAAGGATTAGATACGTCTCGATTAAGCTGTTCACTGCTCTTCACAGCCCCGCTCATTTGTTCACCCGGAGCTAATCCTTCGTGCTGAGAAAGGGTAAAGAACTTAAACCTCGTTAGGAGCCAAAAGATTTATTTTTTCTTCCAGAAGTCAAAGATTGATTAAGAAGGGCGGAATAACGGGGGTTTGGATTGGAATGAAAGATGTATGAAAATGGAATTATAGGGTAGAAATAGAAATAAAATGACGAAGAGAGGAAAGCAGTGAGAGAAAGACATCAATAGGGGAAACCCAAGAAAAAAAAAAAGGAAACATTGAAAGACAGAGAGGAAGACTTCCTCTGTCGCTTCCTATACTAGCTTTCCTATTACCTATTAAATATTACCTATTACCCTTTACCTATTAGCTGTTACCTATCACTTATTACGTTTCACCTATTAACTATTATATGTTATCCACTACTTTTAAATAATACCTGTTATCTGTTATCTACATGTTAACTAGTGCCAGTTGCTGCTTACCTATTATTGATAATAACCAGAAATTCAACTGTGGCCACACATTTTTTAAGGGGAATGGACCCTGTGTTATATATAGATGTACTGTATTTATCATTTTAATTTTAGTCTTCTTTGAACACTCACATCTCAGGGTCCCATTCTCAACTGAATGAAATCGCTTGGTGTCATTCAAAACAAATTTCGTAAAGTGTCATGGTAAAGAGCTTCCTCTCTCTCTCTCTCTCTCTCTCTCTCTCTCTCTATCTATCTATCTATCTATCTATCTATCTATCTATCTATCTATCTATCTATCTTTCTCTCCCCTCATACGTGCATGTATACCTACACACAGATACACATATTTACACACAATCACAGCCATATACATCATCACATATAAAACGTGTATATATTTTGTTGTCGATTATCAGGACATCTCTCCTTGAGAATAATATTGGACTAA
>NC_134804.1:12925624-12935624 GCF_046742065.1 Oratosquilla oratoria | reverse complement strand
TCCTAGTTTGCAAACTGAGTGCCTTTACTTTATTGTTGGATTCGTGGTCAAGGATACGATAGGGACCTGAGAATTTTGCTGAAAGCTTAGAGGTAGGTGTGTGGTTAAGAGTGTAAACAATGTCTCCAATATCAAAGGTGTCAGTTCTGGCTGATTTGTTGTGCAAACGGACCATTTCGTCCTTGGTTAGATGGAGAGAATTATGTATTCTTTTGAAAAGGTGATTAAAATTTGCTACTTTAACTTTCACAAGGTCATTGAAATTATAGATTGGAGGTAGATCTGAAAGGAGAAGATCATAAGGGAGCTGTTTGTCTGAACCAAAAAGAACAAAATGAGGTGACTCTGATATTGATTTATTTATTGCAGAATTTAGACACGCTTGAATCATGGGAACATGTTCATCCCAGGAGGGTTGAATGTCAGAAGCAAGATGTCTGATAACATTGAGAATCTTTCTATTTTGGCGCTCAACGAGGCCATTTGAACTAGGATGATAAGCAGTAGTATTACATTTATTGATTTGGAAATACTCGCAAATGTTCGAAAGAATCTCATTATTAAACTCACTGCCGTTGTCAGAGATTAGAGTTTTGGGTGTCGTATATGGGCATATGAGGTTGTCAATAATTGTCTTTGCAACGTGCTGTGCTGTCTTGTCTGGTAAGGGTGCAAGAATACAGAATCTAGAAAAGTGGTCGACACAGACAAAAAGATATTTGTTACCATTTGGTGTAAGAGGTAACTTAAGGAGATCGACAGCTACTGTGTCGAAGGGTTTTGAAGGTGTAGGGTAATTTAGAATTGGAACATGACCGCTAATGTGACCTTTGTGACTCGCACAAGAATGACAGGAGTCGATGTGGTTGTGTATGTCCTTACGCATAGTTAACCAAAAATAATGTAGTCTAGCCTGAGTAACACATTTATCTTTGCCAGGATGTGCAGCAATCGGGGAATCGTGTAGAAGTTTTAAAACTTCTGGAATGAGCTCTGTAGGAACTACTAGTTGGAGGACCGATCTGTTGGGTTCCTGTTTGTTTGTTAATGTTGTTTTATGATAGAGAATGTCATCAACTAGTGTGTAGTTGTCAATGTCTGGGGGGAAATTGTCAGTGTCACCTGTGTCTGCAGATTCGAGGAAATATATGACACGTTTCCAGAGAGGGTCTGATCTCTGAGCTGCTGCTATGCGTGCTTGTGTAATATTAGTTGAAATAGGGACTGGAATGACGGTTGCAATGTGTCGACTAAGAGCGTCTGCCACCTGATTGGCTTTCCCATGGACAAAATGGAAGGTAGGCATGTATTCTTGGATGGTGAGAAACCATCGGGCAAGTTTTCCTGATAGATTTTTCCCTTTAAACAAATGTAAGATTGGTTGATGGTCTGTGTATATGTGTATTTCGTACCCGAGGATAATGTCTTTGAAATGCTTGAGGGCGTATATCACTGCTAAGGCTTCTATTTCTGTGACTGAGTAATTACGTTCGTGCTTGTTAAGAGTGCGGCTCGCATAAGCAATAGGTCTGAGTTTTGAGTTGTGTTCTTGCATGAGAACAGCGCCTAACCCGGAATATGAGGCATCTGTGTAAATTGTGAAGGGAAACTTGTGATCTGGGAATGCAAGGACAGGAGCTGTGGTTAAGGCTTTCTTTAAGTCAGTAAAGGCTTTCTCTTGGTCAGGTGTCCAAATGAAGGGTATGTCTTTCTTAAGGAGTGACGTCAAAGGTGCTGCTACACTAGCGTAACCTTGAATGTAACGTCTGTAAAATCCTGATAGACCAAGGAATGAACGTACGTGATCTACGGAAGTAGGACGTGGGAATTCAGTGACTGCCTTGACCTTGTCCTGTGAAGTTAATATTCCTTTGGAATTTAGGACGTGTCCTAAGAAACGTATTTCCTTCTGAAGGAAGGAACACTTCTTAAGTTTCAATTTGAGACCTGCTTGTTCTAGCCGCGAGAACACATTGTGTAGAGTGTGTAGATGTATTATGACATCGTCAAGATACATGAAAACAGAATCACCAATGAGACCATTAAGTACTTGATGCATGAGGCGTGTGAATACTGAAGGGGCTGAAATGAGACCCATGGCGAGTCGTTTAAATTGATAGTGTCCTGTGGGTGTGCTAAAAGCTGTCAGAGGCCTCGACTCTGGAGCAAGGGGGATCTGGAAATATCCCGACATAAGGTCTAAGGTGGTGAAAACTACATTGTTTTCACCAACAGAGTGGAGGAGGTCGTTTAGCAGGGGAATAGGGTGTCGGTCAGGAATGATGAGTTTATTTAACTCTCTGAAATCCACTACAGGTCGAAAAGACCCGTCCTGCTTGGGCACTACAAAGAGTGGAAAATTCCACTCGCTAATCGACGTTTCAATTACGTCCTGTGCAATCATGTCTTTAATCAGTGAATCCACTATCATGCGTTTAGAGTGCGGTAGTCTGTATGCGGGAATGTAACATGGTTTAGAGTTCTCACGAAGGGGTATATGATGTTGAATTATATTAGTGACTCCAAGGGGTTCACCTTCCGTTGCAATGGTCTGTCTGAACTTGTTGCAAAGTGCAAGCAAGTCTGCTTGTGCATCAGGGAAATCAGTTGAGTTAAGGTGAGATGCGTTAATAGGTTCCTGTGCTGCTTGCACATTGGGAACTGTGGCACAAACTTGAGAAGTTGGGAGCTCGTTATCCATGATTTTGATACGTGAAGGGTAAATTTGGAAATCACAGATGTTTGTGCCAAGTGTGAGATGGAGGGGGGCGTTACTATTATTTGCAATAATAATGCAAGTGTGACCTCTTCTGGAAGTAGAGCTGATGGCTGAGAACAGAGAGATTACCCTTTACGCGGCAAGTTTCTGGCATACAGAGTACATCGGTGTCTGGTGCTTGGAAGACTCGTATATGTATGCGTGTGTACTCACGAGGGAACAGTGTCTTTGGACTGATAAGTACTGCGTGAGAATGTCGGAAAGTCGATAACACTTGAGAGACTGGTGCGGATTGTGTGTTGAATTCCTCTAAGAGGGGCAAGAAATTTGCTTCCGCTGGCAAAAGATCACTGGCTTTCACTTGTTGTTTTGTCTGTCTCTTAGCAGATTTAGACCTATGAGAAGATAGCGCGCGCCTGTTACGCTTAGAACATCTTCCTATCGTTGGTAATGGAATGGAGGGTTGAGAGTCATGTGCATGTGTCTGTTTGTAGGTGTCGTCATTAACAGAGTTGGTTTGACTATTTTGGCTAAAATTACTTGAACTTAACTTGGGCTTTTCCTGTTCGGTCACCTTGAGGTGGTTGACAGTAGGGGAAATTGCTGAAGGCAATGCTGGGAGGAAATGGTTTGCATAAATGATGCCATGCTGAGCAGGATATATAATAATGTTATGCTGCTTCATCAAGTTTAAGCCTATGAGGACATCAGCAGGGAAATGAACATCTGCTACATAAGTAGGAACTGTAATGGATGGGCACTCATTCTTGAAGCTAATGTCTAAAGAAAATTTTCCAATGATGGGGAAAGGAATCCCATCCACATTGCACAAATTGACATCTGGTGGTTCTAGAATAGTCACTCGCTTTGTTTGGGTGCGTAGTTTATTAAAACTATTGACAGACATAATGTTCACTGGGGAACCTGTGTCAAGAAAAACTTTCAATTTGGTTTTTCCAGTCGTGGCGTTGAAGGTTAATGTAGGAGATGTATCTGATACGTTAAGTGTGTGAACTGGCAACATGGACGTATGTATGTCAGTATAAGGGTTATCTGATCTTGACAGGCCTTTCGGTTTCTTACTGAGGAGTCAGGTAGATGATGAGTTATGTGACAGGTTACCAGGGGAGGAGTGGCGTGTATGTCTCACAGGAGATGCATGACGCGTGTATGTCGGGGATGAGTTACGTGAATACCTGGCAGAGTGGGTTGATCCTCGGTTGTGTGGGGATTTTGAACGTAAGACTCTACATCTGTCGGATGAGTGAAAACATCTTCCATGATAACTGCAGTGTTTGTTGGGCGTTGAGGGGAATTTACGATAACATATATCGTCTGTGTGTCCTACTTTCCGGCAATAGTTGCAAAACTTTCGTGTCCTTGAGGGGGACCTGTGACGTGACTGATGACGTGTGCGAGATGTATGTCTTGATCTCGTGATAGGGGGAGTGGCCTGTGTTACCTGGGCTATCATGTGGTTTCGTGTAATAGGTGTAGTCTGGCTTTCTATTTCCTCGGTCACCTTGTCCGAGTCAGGAAATTGTCTAGCGAATCTCGATAATTTGACATCCGGTTTAAAGGCGGAAGTCCCTACACGTCGCAACGTCTCTGGGTGCAATTTAGTGATAAAAACCAGGTAGGCAACCATGGATACGACATATTCCACACTCATCATGCCGTTTGTTACCCATTGACTGTTAACAAGATCTTCTCTTAATTTGGTTTTTACTGAGGTTGCTACACTCACTGATTGATCCTTATGTTGGTAAGGTGGGTGATTTAACTCTTTCCCTACAGAATAAATGGTTGAGAAGGCACCAAGCGGTTCAAAAATATCAAAGGCCTTCTTGAACTCGTCCACGAATTCTGCGTATGTGTTTATTTCGATGAAAGCGTCAGCGTGGATTATGAATCCTGCTAATGTGCCATGTTTGTCAATCCTAGACGTCAAGATGGATATTTTTGTTTTGTCATCTGTGGCGCCTCTACGTGCAATTTCAGCGTCCACTTCTGTCAGGAAATTGTGCACTGGTATATTCTTACCATTAAACAAAGGGAGAGTCGATTCGTCTTTGATTAATGTAACGAGATTTTGGGTAGGCGCGGCAGTTGCACCTTGTCCCGAGGAGCTAGCCTGTCGCTGTTGTAGTTGTTGTTGTTGTTGTTGTTGGTCATCCATGTCTTGCGGGATCTGTGCCGATTGGCTACGTGTAACGGGTCTGTAAGTGTGGTGGTCACTATGTTGCATTTACGAAAAAAAATTAAAGAGATCCTGTTGCACTAGGTGGACTTATAAAACGGAAATATATCTACTTACCCAAGTTGACGTATGGAGGGAACGGGTGATGGGCGGTTGTGGTCGCGCACAGGGTGATGGGAGAAAGGGTGATGGGGAGTTGTGAGAGGATCCTGCGTTCACGGAAGTGCTGTAATGTAGGTAAAGGTTAGTGCTCTGTTGAAATATCAGAATGTATGGGTAAAGGAGCACTGTATACAATTCCCAAGTATTACTTTGAGAAAATAAAAATAAAAGAAGGGGCTTGTAGGAGCTATACGTGTCTTCTTGACGTAGCTGTTGAGCAGCTGGAAACAGCGGCGAAGGTCGGTCGTTCAGGCAGGCAGTTGCAGAAAGGTACCGCGTTGATGTGCAGCTGGCGTCAGTGACGGAGTCTCTCGTCGCTCGATGGGCAGCTGGTTGTAGCGTAGTTCTCGTCGCTCGAGTTGGAGGGCGTGGTGGAGAAAGGAAGTCTGTTGGGCAGCTGTTGGTGGAGGTGGCGAAGCTCGAAGAATGTTAAATGTTGTCTTCGGTGTCGAGTGGGTTGATTGGCGATGGCCTAGACGTCGGTGCTTAGCGTGCTTTCGCTGGTTGCTTGTAGATATGGATTAGAGTTCGAAATCCACTAGCTGCTTCGATGTTCACGGCTGTAGAGTTCGTCTTGCCTTCGTATGTAGAGTTCGAAATCCACTAGCTGCCACCACTTGTTGGAGGGGGTTTTGGTGGAAAACGCGGATAGGTTTTTCCGGTTTATTGGGGTGAGCCTGATCTGAATACAATCTTGGTCTGGCAGCTCCGAAGTCAACTTTAGAGGTGCCAGATTTTCCTAGCTAAACTTAATCTAATTAAGAAATGGGCGTGCCCATAAGAAGGCAGCCAATAATATTAAAAAAAGGGCGTGCCCCCCGAGAAGGGCAGCCAATAGAATGTCTTGAGGTGCCAGAGGGGAGCCAGAGCCGTAGGTGTGAACTCTGACCCTGGATTGAGCGAGTTCTCATGTTTGTTGGTGATCTTGAAAGATCTATGGAGAAAGGAGGTCACAAGGTGACCTCTGATGCGCAGCTGGGTCCACGCGGTGAATGGGTCGTTCTTCGATGGGCCTCTTGGGTAAGGAGGCCCGTGTAAGGAGGCCCGTTGTTCCTTGAAAGAAATCGTCCGTGGGCGGAAGGAATCTTACACATATAAAGAAACTCGAAAAAGATAGTTATAGAAGAGATCTGAAAAAAAAAGTTTTCCACACAGAGTGGTGGATGTCTGGAACAAATTGGGCAAAACAATAGTGTGTGCAAACATCATACAAGAATTTAAGAACAAACTAGACGTTGCGAGATAAAAAGATGGGTCACTACGAGCTTACCTCCTCTTCCCGTATAATACAACTAAGTAAACACACACGCACACACGCACACACGCTCCTCATGCAAGACGTCGAGGGTGACAGGGAGCTTGATGTATTTCCTTCTGGCTGCAGCCAGGCGATTTTATTCAGCTGAAGGAAACAACCCGATCCTCACAGATCAATTAAACAAAAAACAAACAAAAAAACAATTAATGATGATGGTAATGGCAAACTTAACGTAAAATCGTACTTGTGTTGTAAATATCCTGTTTTTCTTAAGCTCGCTCGGATATAGAAATGGCAAAGCTACTTCAAAATCAGTGTCCGCAGTGTAAATAGCCTGTTTTTCTTAAGTGGCCCATACACGATCAATTATATTGTGCAATTTCATTGTCAATACTCTGAATTGACAATTAAATTGACTGTGTATGGGCGATGTATCGCCCATACACGGTCAATTCAATTGATCGTGTATGGGCCGCTTTAGGCTCGCGCGGACATGCGTTAATTTAGATCATTATCCGCAGTGAAAATGGTCTGTTTTTCACAAGCCCACGCGGACACGGTGATGGCATGGCTTTCTGTAATGGCATGGTTTTCAATAATAGATTTGATCTATGGTAATGGCAAATTATACTGACCAATGGTAATTGTAGTCAACGGTCTTTATCCTGTCGTTATCCTTCGGCCTTGTGATCTTCAAGAAAAAAAAAAAATCGACGGCGAACTGTCCCTTCTTCCTTCGACGACTACACAAACTGGAGGGGCACTACTCCCTCCAGCCTCTCCTCGGCGAAGTCCCCTTGCCTTTGCTAACCGGCAAGAGAGGGAGGATGCCTACCTTACATACTCAGTAGGCATATTATCATCCCCTTCTGTCGCTTCCTCGCGCTTGTTTCGTCGTGTCCAGAGGTCGTCGTCGCCGAATCACCGCTGCTAAAGGTCGCGAAGGGAGCCCGGTATTCTTGGTCGAAGTCGCTTCTTCCTGTGACGATCGTCCCGAGGCCCGAGCACACATATCCACTGCAAGAGCACGCGCATAACATATGTACGATACACACACACACACATGCACACACACACAAACAAACAAACACACACACACACACACACACACACACACACACACACACACACACACACACACACACACACACACACACACACACACACACACACACACACACACACACACACACACACACACACACAACACACACACACAAAACACACACACACACACACACACACACACACACACACACACACACACACACACACACACACAGACAGACATACACACACACAAACACACATACACACACGCGCGCACATATACTGTACAAGCACACACACACACACACATACACATGTACACACGTTCACACACACACACACGCACACACACATACACACACATACACACACACACACACACACACACACACACACACATACACACACATACATATATACAAGAAGTTCTCTTTCCCCTTACACGGGAGGTAGTCAAAAGACATAGGCATAGAAACCACTCCCACCCATTCTATCCCCTACATACTCCACTCCCCTCCATCCTATTCCCTCCCTCTCTTATCTTGGCACCTCATGAATGATGGGTGATCCCTGCATCTTGTCCACTGCCCTGGGTCAGAGGCAGTGCCACAAGACACAGCACATCCACAGCAAGGCCGCTTCATTAATTCGGCGACCCCCTCTCTCCATCCTCTCATGCAGAAAAGGAGAAGACGGGAGAAATCCCTTCGAGCTGCGTCAATTTATTTCTCATACATATTCCCTCACCCCCATCCCCCACCCACTCCCCCTCATGCATTATAGCATCATTCATACAAAACCCTTCTCCATTCACCCCTATCTTCTTTACTCACCCGTCCTTCCTCAACAGACATTCCTCTCTTTCCCAATGCCCCTTTTACCCAATCCATCCATCTCATCCTAGGACGCTCCCTCATGTTCACTCCTTCCACCTCTGCCTTCCACACCTCTTTTACTAACCTTTCTTTACTCATTCTCTCCATGTGTCCAAACTATCCTAATACTCTTTTATCAACCCTATCTCTCAATTCCCTTTCCACCCCCGTTCTCCTCCTCCCCTCCTCATTTCTCACTCTATCTAGCCTAGTAACCCCTATCATACATCTCAGGCATTTCATCTCAAACACATATAAACTCCTCTATTCCTCTCTTACAGTATGTTCCATGTTTCTGCCCCGTACAGTGCTGTCGGCACAATCACTCCTTCATTCTCCTCTTAGCATCCATTCGCAAATGTCTATTTCTCATTACACTTTTAATCCCCCAAGGCATTTACTCGCTTCTCTCAATCTACATTCTACCTCCACCCCCACTCCTCCCTTTCCTGCCAAATTCGCACCCAGGTATCTAAAAATATCCACTTCCTCCAGTCTCTCTCCCTTAATACTCACTTCCAGTCTCCTGCCACTCTCTCCCCTTGTACATCGCATCACCTTACTTTTACACACATTTATTTTAAACTTCCTTCTTTCACACACCTTCCCAAACTCTATCACTAACTTCTTCAATTCCTCCTCTGATCCTGCTACAAGCGTAGTGTCGTCAGCAAACAACAAATGGCTTATCTACCACTTTTCTTCATTTTCTTTAACATCATCCAATCCCTGACCCACTACCCTTGCATTCACCTCTCGCACCACCCCATCCATGAATAAATTGAACACCCATGGCAACATAACACATCCCTTACGAAGTCCCAACTTTACCTCAAACCATTCACTCTCTTCATTTCTAATTGTAACACAAGCTCTACTTCTCTTGTGGAAACTCTTGACTGCTCTTAACAGCTTTCCTCGTATCCCTTATATCTTCAATACCTCCCACAGTGCCTTCCTGTCTACCCTGTCATAAATCTTTTCCAGGTCCATAAAAGCCCCCCAAAAAAACATCCTTTTCCTATGGCTTTCTCACATATCTGCCTTACCACAAAAATCTGATCTGAACAACCTCTACCTGTCCTAAGCCCATAATGTTCCTCACCAATTACCCCCTCTGTTCCTCTTCTAATCCTCTCAATCAAGACCCTCCCGTAAGCCTTCCCAACTACACTTAACAAGTTAATCCCTCAAAAACTATTACACTCACACTTGTCCCCATTTCCCTTGTAAAGTGGAACTATACAGGCACTCCTCCAGTCCTCCGGCACTCTACCCTCTTTTAAATAAACATTAAATAACCTCACCAGCCAGTCCACCACAACTGTACCTCCTTTTTTCAGACATTCTGTAACTCCCTAAAATACTTTGCCCACCTTCCTCTCAATACCTTCTCCTCCTACCTATTTCTATCTCTGCGCTTTACATGTCCATAAAATGGGCGACACTTTAACTCTCTATTTGTCGCCTAATAGGTTAAGTCACTAGCTCTCTAACGTAGTTGATTCTTTCTTGAGTAAAAGAATGCCGCGGCATATATCAGTTCGACTTTCTCTCCGGTGGTTTGAAAGGATTTCCACATAGAGGTCTTCACCAGTGATTTCTTCTGTACCTCTTGCTTTATCACTTTGGTGGACTTTTGGAAGAGTTTAGTTCTGTCGCTCCATTCATCAGAAGCTTTTATCCCCAATGTGAAATATTTTTTCATCTCTCCCTCTGTCCTCAGTAAAATCTCC
>NC_134804.1:12918124-12920624 GCF_046742065.1 Oratosquilla oratoria | reverse complement strand
GGCATTTACTCGCTTCTCTCAATCTACATTCTACCTCCACCTTCACTCCACCTTTTCCTGCTACACTTGCACCCAAGTATCTAAAACTATCCACTTCCTCCAGTTGCTCTCCCTTAATGTTCACTTCCAGTCTACTGCCACTTTCACCCCTTGTACATCTCATCACCTTACTTTTACCCACATTTATCTTTAGCTCTCTTCTATCACATACTCTCCCAAACTCTGCCACCAGCTTCCTCAATCCCTCCTCTGACCCTGCCACAAGCGCAGTGTCGTCCGCAAACAACAGCTGGCTCACCTCCCACTTTTCTCCATTTTCTTTAACCATCTCCAATCCCTGACTCACTACCCTAGCATTCACCTCTCGCACCACCCCATCCATGTATAAGTTGAACAGCCAGGGCGACATAACGCATCCTTGACGAAGTCCCACCTTTACTTCAAACCACTCACTCTCTCCATTTCCAATCCTAACACATGCTCTACTACTCACATAAAAACTCTTGACAGCTCCCAAAAGCTTTCCTCCTATCCCATAAATCTGCATAACCTCCCACAGTGCCTTTCTGTCTCCCCTATCATAAGCCTTTTCCAGATCCATAAAAGCCCAAAAAACATCCTTCCCCTTTCCTATAGCTTTCTCACATATCTGTCTTACCACAAAGATCTGATCTACACAACCTCTACCCGTCCTAAATCCACACTGTTCCTCACCAATTACTCCTTCTGTTCCTCTCCTAATCCTCTCAATTAAGATTCTCCCATAAGCCTTCCCTACTACACTCAACAGGCTAATCCCTCTGAAATTACTACATTCACACTTGTCCCCTTTTCCCTTGTAAAGAGGAACTATACAGGCACTACTCCAGTCCTCCGGTACTCTACCCTCTCTCCAGCAAACATTAAATAATCTCGCCAACCAGTCCACCATCACTGAACCTCCCTTTTTCAGACATTCTGCATGACATCCATCCAGACCAGGTGCCTTACCTGCTTTCATCATCTTTACAACTGCCTTCACCTCATCCTTCCTTATTTCTCCTCCATTCTCCTCACTCATCACTCTCATTTTCTTCGTATTTCCCACTGCAGCTATCTTTCCTTCCCTATCCTCTTTCACATTCAGCAACTCCCTAAAATATTCTGCCCATCTTCCCCTCACTGCCATCTCTTCCATTATCAACTCTCCATCTGTACCTTTTACCTTTTCTTCCCTACTTGATTCGCCTCCTCTTCCTCTCTTAATTTCTTTCCAAAACATCTTTTTATTACTTTCAAAATTTTCTGTCATACTCCTACCCCATTTCACATCTGCTCTCCTCTTTGCCTCCTTTACCTTTTGCTTTACTTCTCTTTTCTTTTCTTTGTACGTCTCATATGACTCCCCTGTCCTCTTTTGTAACCAATCTGTGAATGCTCGCTTCTTCTCTTCTACAACCTTCTTTGTTTCCTCATCCCACCATTCACTACCCTTTCTTCTATTTCCCCCTGTCCTTCTTGTTCCACACACCATCCTTGCACACTTTAAGACTCCCTCCTTGAACCATCCCCATTCCTCCTCCACACCCATCTCTGCTCTATCCTTTACTCCCTCCCACTCCTCCTTCAGCTTCTTTTCGTACTCCTTCTCCTTTTCCTTTTCATTCAAGGAGTTATATATATATATATATATATATATATATACATATATATATATATATATACATATATATATATATATATATAAGTGTATATGTATACAGATATATGTATGTATATATATATATAAATATGTATGTATATATATATATATGTATATATACACATACATGTACATATATTATATATATATGTATATATATATATGTATATGTATATATAAATATGTATATATAGATGTATGTATAAACATATATATGTACACACGCACGCACGCACACACACACACACACAAACACACACACACACACACACACACACACACACACACACATACATATATATATATATATATATATATATATATACACAAACACATCATCACACGCAAATCACCCAGTTCCATCACTTTTCCATATTTCGACCTTTCTATATTATGCTGTAACTTCTTTTCACTAATTTGTGCACACTCTTCTCATTACTTTTCTTCCCAACATCGATATTTGAATTTCTCTATCCTTACTGACATTCAACAATATTTTGAAGTACTTCTATCTCGTGACTTCGTCATCCTCTGCTGCCTTTTGTCTTATCATTAATTACTCGCCGATTTTCTCTTGGCCTTCGTACGTCATTCACTTTCTTCTGGAAGAGCTCTCTAAGAATCTTAAATGTCCTCTTATCTTTTTTACGCCTGTATTTTGCTACTTTCTGTCTCATTTCACTCTGTATAGCGTACTGACTTCGTTACATTTGTGTAGTTAATATTTTAGGGGTTTTAATGACGCATCTACTCAAGAAAGGATGTTCATCACTTTTGAATTATGTAATCCTCATGTCTACTATCCTCTTTAATTTCCTC
>NC_134804.1:12895624-12900624 GCF_046742065.1 Oratosquilla oratoria | reverse complement strand
TATCCCCTTTTTGCCTTGTAAAGTGGAACTATTTAGGCACGCCTCCAGTCCTCCAGCAATCTACCATCTTATAAACAAATATTAAACAACCCCACCAGCCAGTCCACCATCACCGTTCCTCCATTTTTTAGACACTCCGCATGACACACATTCAATCCAGGTGGCTTTCCTGTTATCACTTTAATAACGCTTTCACCTTATCTTTCTTTATTTCTCCTCCATTTTCCTCAATCATAAATGCTATTTTCTTAGCGCTCCCCACTGCAATTAACTTTCCCTTCCTATCCTCCTTTACATTTAGCAATTCCCTAAAATAATCTGCCCATCTTCCTCTTATTGCCATCTCTTTCATTATTACCTCTTCATCAGTACCTTTTACCTTTTCTACTCTACGTGATTTGCCTCCTCTTTCTCTCTTAAATTCCTTCCAAAACATCTTTTAATAACTTTCATTTTTTTGTCATACTCTTATCCTATTTCACATCTGCTCTCCTCTTTGCCTCCTTTATCTTGTGCTTTACTTATGCACACACACACACACACACACACACACACACACACACACACACACACACACACACACACACACACACACACACACACACACACACACACACACACACACACACACACACACACACACACACACACACACACACACACACACACACGCACGCACGCACGCACGCACGCACACACACGCACACACACATACACACACACACACACACACACGCACATGGCGACAGGCAGAAATATCTTTTCCGCTATGATGAGGCCGGCAGCAATTTAATAATGATGCAGGAACTTGAGGATGCACTGAAGCAGATGAAAGATGGGAAGAGTGCAGGTCGTGATGGCACATCTATCGAACTTTGTAAATCAGGAGATGACCTGGTGATAGAGCCTTCTTGACGAAATCAGTCGAGCGTGGCTGAATAGTACAATAGAAGGTGAATGGGGAAAATCTGTAATACTACTTATATTCAAAGGAAAAGTAGAATCGGGGAATTGTGAAAATTAATGAGGCATTTCACTTATTAACCATACAGCCAGATTTTATGAATGAATATTGGAAGAAAAGAGCTAGACAACTTATAGAGCCTTTCTATAGAAAGGATAGAAGCACTTCAAATCTAGTTTTTTGCATGGAGAATGGTAATTGAAATGTCATAGGAACTCAACAAAACTCTTCCTATAACATTCATAGACTTTGAAGAGGTATTTGATTCACTGCAAATCGATTATGGAAATGCCTATAAGAGAAATATGAACTAAACAGCATACTTAGAGCAGCTGTTAAAAATACATAGGAACCATGTACATGTAACTTAAGAATCGATTTCAAGAATGATGAGTGATTAACTGTAAATAGCGGAGAGCAATGTAGTGTACTCGCGTCTCTTTTTTATAGCATAAGGTATATGAACATGGTAATTAAGAAAGTAAAACAGAGGATGGAATTAACTGGTGACATCATGATATATGCAGATGCCGTTGCTTTATGGTCATATCATCTCGGGGAATTTAAAGGCTCTCTTCACTGTTGGAACCAGTGCCTTGCAGAAGAAGTAATGAAAATGAACTTAAGACAGAAGTACTGGAAATAACTAAAGGAGATGATAAAGTTAATATACATGTAGAAAATACTGAGATAAAGAATGCTAATGTTTTCAGTATCTAGGATGCATTTTTTCAGTTGGGTGATAAAACTAAAACTGAAATAAATGAAAGAATAACATAGTAGATACGCGAGAGCTCTTAATCTTATGATGGAAAACAAACACATTACGAAAGAACTTAAAAGGATAATATTTGAAGGGGCATTTACACCAATAATCATGTATGAATCAGAGAGTTGGACTATGACAAGTGCGGACAGAAGAAGAATACCAGTGGTAGAAATGAAAACTCTAAGAACAATAATTGGAAAAACGCGTCGTGATAAGCTAAGAAATTAATACGTAAAAATACTGTAGCAGTAACTCCAATGATAAACATAATTGAAAAAAGACAGTTGCAATGGATGGGTTATTTAGAAAGAATGAATATCGAGAGGGTGGCTAAGAGAAGGTGGTAGGAGACATTAATGAAGCACAACATGCCATCTATTGAAGAACTGAACGAAGAAGGAATCTTCGAAGATCGGACGGAATGGAGAAGACGGCTGTTCCCACTGGGCCTGTAATATGACAATATATGTATATGTATATTACATATATATATATATATATATTTATATATATATATATATTTATATGTATAATATATATATATATATACATATATATGTTTATATATATATATATGTGTATATATATATATATATATATAGATAGATATATAGATAGATAGATATGTATATACGTACTTACATCCATCCATACATACACACATACATACATGCATAAATACATACATGCATACATACATACATACATACATACATACATACATACATACATACATACATACATACATACATACATACATACATACAGTACATACATACATACATACATACATACATACATACATACATACATACATACATACATACAAACATACATACATACATACATACACACATACATACAAACATACATACATACATACACATATAAACCAAAGGGTGTTACCTAAAGATAAATCAGAGAGAATTATCTTCTCACCCGTTTTCATAACCCGTAAACACCCTCAACTACATAGATTCGGAGGAGCAACTCCATGTGGCTGACCCTCGGTCTACGGACTAGGCCAAGAATTATCGCTCTCAATTTTGACTGGATCGTACTTGCTCCCTCTTTTCACATACTCGTAAGAAGAGCTGAGAAATGACGATTGCTCCCCTTCTAATACTAGCATAAATCGATGACATAGAAACAGTCCTGCACAAATACAACCCACATAGTCCAATATTTCTTCTCAGAGATATATGAGAAGGTCCGGTGGCTTTCCCAGTCACTACTTGGTGCTGCTTTCCAGGCGCTGAAACTTGAGATATGAATAATCTTAATTATATATACATATATATATATATATATATATATATATATATACATATATATATATATATATGTGTGTATATAGATATATGTATATATACACATGTAGATATGCATATATATTATATATATATAAATATATATATATATATATATATATATATATATATATATATATGTATATATACATACATATACATATAATCTTCAGCCTCCGCAACTCTTGGACATCTTTTCATTCTCCGGATTCTCTATTGATGTTCTTTTCCGATAAGACGATTTGTATAATGTAGAACATCTCCAACTTGAAAGACCTACGAACTCAAGTCCCTCAAAACTCTTCACTTCTTCCGCCCACCCCGGCCCCTACTCCCCTCGTACACCTCAGATCGCAATAGAATACCTTTATTCTAACTCCGCTTTCATTCCCACCACAGGTCCACATTTGCATACACTTCCAAACCGTCGTCTTGCTCTCCTCCTCCTCCCTCATCCCCACCAACACTCTCCTCTCCCATCTCTCTTACCTTTACCACTATTCCTCCCTTTCCTTTACCACCGCCGCCACAGATCCCCTACCCGCCCTCCCCGCCCTCCCCCTCACCCCGTCAACCCCGAACCTCCACTACTCGCTGAAAGCCCCTTTCTAATTGGCTGTCTATAGCATGATGAATAGCCTCCATATTGAATTCCCCTGAGCCTTCATATCAGCCATTGTTTACCCTTCACAATCTGTCACGGCGTCCATTGAGGTCGTTATAGGCCATCACGGTCAGCCTGTGTGGGGACCGGACCCGCTGTGACGGCCGCCATTGTTCCGATTTGACATGTGGCCTTTTCAAATTGGCTTGCCGGGTATTAGCCCCGGGAACTTTGCGCTCATTTTGGAGGGCAGAGGTAGAGGAGGGGAGGGGTTGTAGTGCGGTTGTGAGGTTGTGAAGGTAGGAGGGAGTGAATACAGAGAGGAAGGATCTTATTAAGTGTAGATATATATTAGAGGTTGTTTTTCCAATTCAACGAAAACTTCAGCTTCTCCCGCGTTGAGAGCAGGAGGGTTGATGGCTACTGGAAGTTTGGTTGTTATGTTGTAGCACGTGCTGGAGTCTCGTGGTTCGCCACGAAATTATGTGATGGAAATTTAAGTTTGCTACAAAAGTTGTTTCATTGAGAAAGAAACTTTATTGCCATGCTGCTGTTAATGTTTATGAAAGTGACTTCTACGATCAGTTCGTTTGAAATTCAAGATTTTGTTCACCAATGTTGCTGCACATGGTTGCCAAATGAAAACCCTTTTCCCGACTTTCTATTTTTTCTTTTTTATTACCATTGTATTGATATATGCATTCCTCCAAGATCCCTCAACCTAAAGGCCAAAGTGATTTTTCTAAAAGTCTTTGCCACGCTAAATTGAACAAGTATAAACACATGGAGTTGTGGTGTCCTTTAGTAAGGTGTACGTAGATACATATACTCTGAAGCAACATGGCTCGGAAAATATTGTTTGCGAAAGAAGAGGCAAAGAACAATGTGTGATACCAGACCATTTGAGCTAGTTGGACAATGAAACCCTCCTCAATTATTTTGTACCACCGTTAATTATGTGTTTTATTTGTTGCGAATCACTATTACAAAAGTGTTAGATGTGGTAGATAATATGAAAAGGCATCTTTTTGGCTTAGATAGATGATGTTTGTGTCAAAAAGAAAAGAGTTGAGCCTCGGAGCAACACAAAGGGGTGGGGCCACATTGTCGGTCTGTGGTGAACGGGAAGGACCGACTCCGAGAGGTCATCTCAGAAACTTGAAATAATCCTGAGGTTAAGCAAAGGGCGTGGCACCGGTGAACTGGGCTGTAACGAGGTCGTTCAAGACTGTGAAAGTGCATGGGGACGGACGATTGCAGATAATAAAGAAGTTTTTGTAGCTTAGCCTTTGGGTAGAAACTGCACTCCATTTGAGGCAGTTCGACGCTCAGGCTCTACGAATTTCCTATTTA
>NC_134804.1:12873124-12883124 GCF_046742065.1 Oratosquilla oratoria | reverse complement strand
AGAAAATAGTGAGACTACAGGAAAAAGAAGGCATTGGGCCTACTACTTAAGAGGAACTTGAATATTAGTGAACCTCACGTAACGAGAGGCAAGGGGCCTCGAGACGAGTGATATTACAAGTCAAATTTAAGTGACAGTGGTGACTAAGGAAGGTGAAAGTGGTGCTCAGCGGTGGAATGAACTGGGTGTTAAACACCTCCGAAGAGAAGTGGCGCCAGAAGTCTACGGGAACAAGACAACCAAAATCAAGAGTGTATTACGACTACGAGAGAAATCTACAACTTCAAGTAACTGCTACGTTGGGAACAAGCATTCTTCAAGATTCTTCAAGGAGATCATCATCTACAAGGCGGTCTTCAAGGCAGAGTGTGTGATGGAGGAGGAACAACGTCGTTGAGGAATGACAAGACCGTAGAAGGACGTCAAACCAGACATTGACATCACGAAGCGACATCGCAAGCAGCCAGGCTAAAGCAAGGTATTAGTAAAGTATGAGTACCCCTCAGAATTCTAACGTGTTGAGACACGAAATTCACACATCAAATACAAATATTCCAAAATTCACAGGAGAGTCTAACACATATGGTGTAAACAAGTTCTTGAACCTTATTGACACACTTATAGTTAGTAAAAACATTACAAATGAGAATCGTAAGATTGAGATTCTCAAGGAGAATATAGATCCAGAGCATGGAAGGGCGAGGTTTGTCATTAACTTTCAGCAAATGGAATTAATTAATCAATATGATAATTACAAGAAAGCCTTTCTTAAACATTTCATGTCCAAATGTGATCAGGATCCTATTAGATCATTGGTAAAAATGATTAAGGAAGTTAGGACAAGTGAAACTGACACAGAGTACTTAGCTAGATTAGATAGATGGTCAAAAGACATGAATTCTATCTTGAAAGATTCAGACTGGATAGAAAGATCTAGTGAGAAGATGGAAATCTCACAGGTAATCAAATTGATTACATTTAGCTTATTGGCAAAGAATTCTGATGACTTAACAGCAGAAAGGCTGTACAAAGATTTAAAATCAAATATCTGTTTAGGAGAAGTAGATTATCTTCTTCAAGGATACAGTGAGACCAGAACAATAAACCCATATGTAATGCCTATAAATCAACAAAGCCAATATAGGAACTCTAGAGAGTTTAAGAAAACAGAAGTAGGACATAGGCGGCATGCTAGAAGTCCATCTAGGGATAGGGATACCAGAATCCTATGTTTTAATTGTAATGCTTGGGGACACAAGGCACAAGAATGTTTTTATGGGATTATTTGCAGAAATTGCAAATACGAAGGTCACAATGAGTATCAATGTAGGAACCCTCCATTCTGTATTTACCATAATAAAATCGGACACAGAACTCATGAGTGCCGAAATTTTCGGGTACCCCCAGGGCTAAGAGGAAAACCCCCAGACACAGAATAAACCATATCAGACCTCCCCATATATATACCGATAGGCGGTATTGTGTTAAATATGGGAATGCAAGGGAGATGAAAGAAACTGACAAACTGATAATTACTGTTGGTAAAACTTCTGTAGGACCTCTCATTGCGGGTAAAGTGTTCAATAAGCCTATTCAAATTTTTATTGATACAGGATCTGTAGTTAATGTAATTACTAGTAAAGTTTTAAACCAGTTGAACCCAGGAGTGAAAATGTTGGAACCAATCCGTTACACATTGCAAGGTGTAACTGGAAATCAGTTAAAAACATTAGGCAAGATTGAGCTAGAAGTTGCCTTATATACAAATGAACAATTGTACATCCCAGTGATAGTGGTAGAAGAGTCTGTTTTTTCCAGGAGATTTATTGATAGGATTTGCAACTATGAGAAAAGAAAACATGGTAATTTGTCCTGCTGACTTAGGAATTTTAGTGAAGTCACAGTTAATCCCATTCTTAAATCAACCAGACTTAAGACCAGTGACAGGAATCAATGAATCCTTAGATAACATTTCTATCCTAGATAGCGAGGCCGAGCGGTCCAACCCTACAGAAAGTAAAACAATTTGTGAACCCAACTCAGAAGTTCAAGAAAGCCCAGAGATTACTAAATTATTAACCACAGATGCCTTGAGAATTGCAGATTGCGGATTAACAAGGTCGACATTGTTACATCCCATGTCAATTAATAAGGTTGAAGTGTGTTTGAAAGGAATCAATGTAGACTCTGAAGTAATTACAGTCCCAGAATCAGTTAAACTTAAAGGATTGAAGTGGGACTCAGGGATTTATAAGACAAATAAGAACAGAGTAGAAGTATTAGTAATTAATACTATGAATAAAGAGATAGTTTTAAAGAAAGGTACACAAATAGGATGTATTCAGGTGTGTACTAAACCTATTAAGATTTTAAATGAGAATAGTGAGGAGATAGAATTACCAACTTCATCAATTTGCTCAGTACAAGAAGGCATAGACTTAAGAAATAGATATAAAGAATTATTACAATCAACTAATTGCCCTGAGTTGGATGAAGCTTTATTTGCTTTGCTTATGAAACATAAAAAAGCAATTGCTTTGCCGGGGGACGCCTTAGGCAAAACAACTGTTTTAAAACATCACATTAAGTTAAAACCAGGAACACAACCTATCTACATACCAGCCTACAGAGTTCCTCACTCTAGATTAGCTGTAGTAGATAAACTCATCACTGAAATGTTATCACAGGATATTATTGAACATAGTAAGAGTGAGTGGAATTTTCCGTTGATCTTAGTACCAAAGTCTGATGGGACTATGCGACCAGTTATTGATTACAGGGAACTGAATAAGCACACCATTCGTGACAGGTTACCATTACCCATTATCGGTGACATTTTGAGAAGTTTGGGAACTGAGAATAGATATTTTAGTACTATAGATATCAAATCAGCTTTTTGGCAAATAGAATTGCATGAAGATTCAAGAGAGTTCACAGCATTTTCTACTACAACAGGACATTATGAGTTCAAGAGAATGCCATTTGGGTTATGTAATAGTCCATTAACTTACATGAGATTAATGAATACTATTCTAGATGGATTGTTAGGAAACACTGCCAGTGTATTTCTAGATGACATTTTAATAGTTTCTCAGACTGCAGTGGAGCACTTTAAGAAATTAGATTTGATATTCTCAAGACTAGGAGAAGCTGGGTTAAAAGTAAAACTTGAAAAATGTAAGTTCTTGCAAGACAGTGTCATTTACTTAGGACATAAGATAGACAGACACGGACTGAGTACAGTAAATTCAAAGGTGGACGCTGTCAAGAATTTTCCAGTTCCGATCAATGTAGACAAGGTTAGGAGCTTTTTGGGATTAACAGGATATTATAGAAAATTCATTCAAAGTTATGCTGACATTGCTAATCCACTAAGTTCTTTGTTGAGAAAGGACTCAAAGTTCATATGGGGACCTGCGCAACAGCAAGCTTTTGACAAGTTGAAAGATAAACTCACAAGTTCACCTATTTTAATTTTCCCCGACTATGAAAAAGAATTTATTCTTTGTACTGATGCGTCTGACATAGGGTTAGGAGGCATACTAATGCAAGAGAGAAATGGAACTTTAAAACCCATAGCTTACACATCCAGACTTTGTAATAGTGCAGAGAGGAACTATTCTATAACTGAAAGAGAAACTTTAGCAGTAATTTATTCTTTAGAAAGTTTTAGGGATATGATACTAGGGTATCCCATCAGAGTTTGGACTGATCACACAGCTATTCAGAACTTATTTAAGCATAAGAATCTTAGAGGCAGACTTGCTAGATGGTTTGCGATACTTCAGTGCTATGATGTTCAATTTAATTATATTCCGGGTAGAAGGAATGTAGCAGATCCACTTTCTAGAAACATTAGTCAACCAATGACTGGGACAGGGTTGATTAATTTTGTTTGTAGTATAGAAGAATTAGTAACTTTAGATGAAGAAATGCTAATAAGAGAACAGGGAGATGATGAGACATGTGATTCAATAATCAAGCATTTGATGAACCCAAGAGGAGATCCTCCAAAGCTACCAAAGGGGTATAAGATAGAGGAATTTCATTTGATTAATGGAATTTTGTATAGGAAAACATTTGTAAATGGGAAAGATATTTCTAGAGGTCAAGTAAATCAGTTGGTTATACCACAAACTCTGGTAAATGAGATATTGAAGTTACTTCATGATAGTGATTGTAGTTCACATCCTGGAAAGGATAAAACTTATAGACAGGCACAACTTAAGTACTTTTGGTTAGGTATGAAGAAAACTATATATGATTATATAGAAAAATGTGTAAAATGTGTAAAGGTGAAGGGAAATACACCAAAACCTGCTCCTATACTCACCTATCCCATTCCACAGAAACCTTGGGAAAGAGTTCACATGGATACTTTGGAATTACCACTAACCGAGAACGGCTTTAAATACCTATTTGTTGCTATTGATTATTTTTCAAGATTTTGTATATTACAACCCATAATCAATAAGAAAGCTGAAACTATTGCTTCCGTAATCTATGATCAGATAATCTGTAATTTTACTACACCTAACATCCTAGTTTCAGATAAGGGGACTGAATTTAATAACAAAATCTTGGAAAATCTATGTAATGTGTTTCCACATCAAGAAAGTCAATATACTCGTTAACCATCCCCAAAGTAATGGAGTAGTAGAAAGGTTAAACAAAAAGATAATTATATGTCTTAGAACCCTAATAAGTCCTCATAGTGTAACTTGGGATACTTGGATTCCTTGTGTTAAGTGTACCCTGAACAATCAAATTAATGTAGCAACTGGGGATACACCTCATTTTATAATTTTTGGGGAGGACAAAACTCTGCCATATGAAATGTTGACAGCAGAGCAAAAACCCATATATAATATGGATGATTATATATCCAATAGGATAAATACTCTTCAAAGTATTCACCAAAGAGTTAGGAAACATATGCAGGTGTATTCACAAGAGATGAGGGAACAACAACACAAAATAGCTCGTAAACTAAAATTGAAAATTGGGGAATTAGTAATGGTCAAAGCAACCTCACCCAATAATAAACTTTCACTAAGGTACACTGGTCCATATAGGGTAATTGATTCTGCAGGTGGAAAACAAGTTTAAACTTAAACATTTAGAATCAAGAGAAGAATTGGTAGGACATTTAGATGACATAAGGAAAATTAGCTTGCAGATCTATGAAGATGATTATAGTAATACTTTGTGCATAAATATTGATAACCCTGGAGAATATGGAGAATATTATAATGATATTTTTCAAGAGTTGAACATTAATCTTGATGTATTTTACAGATGAAAACTGCCTTATTAATAATATTAAGTTTGGTGAGTGCCATGGACTGGAATCCGATTCGTCCTGGAGCATTGGTACATCATCAAGGTAACCTAATCTTGGTTGATAAGGTGGTAAGGGTAGTTCTTGATTATAAAAAGGTAACCAAAATTAAAGAAAATGTGGACTCCATTAATAAAAGTTTGCAAATATTAAAACAGAACATTTCCAGTAAAGATGTTAAGGATAGACTTGAAAACAAAATAAAGGAAATAGAGGATAAATTGCACATCATAGGTTCAAATTTCAAAAGCAATGTTAGACAAAAGAGAAGTGCAATAGTAGTGGCTTTGGGAGCTCTTGCTGGTTTGGGAATTGCCAATTTTGCCTTCCTTGCTGACTTGAAAATTTCAATAAATACATTAAAGGAGAAAGTTGGAAAAATTGATGAATTACAATCAAGCATTAAAAACATTGAAGAAATGATCTCTGATATTTCAGATAACTTAGAGAATCTCAGCTTGAAACAAAGTGAACAAGAGAGTACAATGCAAATTTTTTTGTTACTCAATACTATGCAATTGAAATTATCTGAGATGCAAGTTCAATTGGAATCTTTTGTACAGGATTTAGTTATGGCCAATTCGGGTCAAGTAACTTCTTCTCTCCTTCCAATACCTCAACTTATAAAGGTAATTAAGTCAGCAAAGAAGGATTGGAACTTTGAACCTTTCTTTGAAGAAGCTAATGTAGCATTATATTATCCATTGCTAAACTCCTACCTTAATGTTACTTCAGTTATTATTGAAATCCCGTTCTCTTCCAACCAAAGATTTAACTTATTCAAATTGAAACCCTTCCCATTGAAGGTAAATGGTTCATTTTATGAAGTAGATATTCCAATTGTAGACCCAATCAATTATATCCTTTCTGTAGACAATCTGAAGGAGAGCAGAGTCTCTAATGACAAGTTGAAGGAGTGTAGAAGATTTAATAGGAATCTTTACCTCTGTCATTCTTCCATGTTTGTGTTCCGTGAAGCTTTGAAAAATTCATGTGAAGCCTCTCTGGTTAGGAATATGTCTGTTATGAACAATTGTCATTACCAACGAATTTTGGTAGACCAGATCCCTCATTGTAACATACAAGGATCTCATTACCTGTTTTTCCCTAACAAGACAAAGGTATCAATAAATTGTCCCGGGTTGAGTCCTAAATTGGATTTGGTTGAAGGTCTTGTCTCTATTCAAGATAACTGCGAATTGCATGCAGACACTATTTCCACCATTTCTAATACCCTTAATACAATGCATTTAACCGAGGACACCTACATTTCAACCTTCAACTTCACATTGCCTGAAAACTCCCCTCCCTTGAAAATTAAGAGAAGACCATTGTCAAGATCTCCCTCAAATGATTTACATATGTTACCAATCCTAATCATACCCTTACTTTCAGTGTTAGTGGCAGCACTGATTGCCTTTGTTGTATTCCGGAGATTGGCTCTGTCAAAGCAAATCAACCATGTAACCGCTTAATTCAATACCTTATATATATATTGAGATGCATGTTATTCACATTTATAGGTATTATGTTTATGTATTATTCCCAATTTATAGCATGAATGATGTATTTTGGAAGATAGATTAACAATAACGCAAGGGTAGATTAGCTTATTCTAGAAATATATTAGCAAGCCCTGTAAGAGGGAAATAAGAAATTGGTCGGGACGACCAAGGGTAGCTGCCGAGCCCTGTAAGAGGCCGGTAGTGTACGAATGGAAATGAGCTAGGGCAGTAGAATAACTCAGACTCGACGCCTCCGAAGAGGGCAATGTTATGTCTAGGTGAGGGCGACGTTTTGTCTATGTAAACACACCGACGGTGGTGACTGTTTTTATAATCGCTTATGTAATCACAACATTGTAAGCGCGGGTTACCTTCGTTTGACTAATGCTGAGGTAAACAATTTTTGCTAGTGGCATTGAAATGGCTTTCCGGATTGGTGCAAGGTGCAGAAGGAGGAAAAAACTATTGGTGCATGAATTCAAAGTCACGCCCATAAGGAGTGACATTTATTTGAGAAGTCACCGGGGATTGGTTTAGAAAAATTAGTGACGTCAGACGAAGGTAGCTTAGCGTAAGATACGGGATCTCGTCAGACGTTCTACAGAGAAGAGATAGAGAAGATATAGGGAGAAGATATAGAGAGGGTGTAAGGAGAGAGGATCAGGAGACGATGTAGAGACGAGAGAAAAGAGTTCCCGAGTGTAAGCTAAGGTGAAATTACAGTGAAAGAAGAAAGAAAATTCACCATCCTTTTATTAACCCAAAGGACGAGAGGAATAGGCATGGGGCCTAGAAAATAGTGAGACTACAGGAAAAAGAAGGCATTGGGCCTACTACTTAAGAGGAACTTGAATATTAGTGAACCTCACGTAACGAGAGGCAAGGGGCCTCGAGACGAGTGATATTACAAGTCAAATTTAAGTGACAGTGGTGACTAAGGAAGGTGAAACACACACACACACACACACACACACACATTAACACACACACACACACACACACACACACACACACACACACACACACACACACACACACACACACACACACACACACACACACACACACACACACACATATATATATGCGTAAATAACCACTAGGAAAAAGTAAACTAACGAAGCAGAGCGCTTTCGTGTAATTACATCTTCAGTGCAGATACAAAGAAGGAATTATAAGATGAAGAAACAAGGTACAGAATATATGACATAGTGAAGAGGGCATTCGGAGAGGTAGTGGATTGGTTTCCCTCTCTAACGTATTTCTTATGTTGATTGATTCGTGTTGTGAGTGTTTTAGCAGTCTGACCAACATAAAACTGATTACATGATTTGCAAGGTATTTTGTACACACACCCTTTATTACTATTGACAGAATTATTTATGAGCAGTTGTCTTACAGTGTTCTTGTTATTGAAAACTACATTAATGTTAAATTTACGTAACATATTTGGAATATTTTGCAGGTTCTCTTGGTACGGTAAAATTAGCAAGTTATTCATATTGAAAGTTTGAGTTGACCTAAGGTTGTAAAATGTCCTTTTAGCACGATTGTAAGCTTTATCAAGAACATGTGTGGGGTATTGTAGCTTAGTACCAATGTCGTAAATACATTAATGTAGTTTTCAATAACAAGAACACTGTAAGACAACTGCTCATAAATAATTCTGTCAATAGTAATAAAGGGTGTGTGTACAAAATACCTTGCAAATCATGTAATCAGTTTTATGTTGGTCAGACTGCTAAAACACTCACAACACGAATCAATCAACATAAGAAATACGTTAGAGAGGGAAACCAATCTAGCGGTATATTCAACCACATGAACCATTTTAACCACCCAGTTGACTGGGATAACGCTAAAGTCATCACATACAACAACAACATAACAGAAAGAAATTTAATTGAATGCAGTTTGATCAAACCTAGTAAGGGGATAAATGTTAATCTTCATCAAGGTTTGTACAAATTAGATAGTTTTATTTCTCATGAAATTTCAAAATTGTTTGAATTGTAATATAAATTATGAGCAGTTGTCCCATACTTGTTGGTTACCAGGACAGCCCAAACGTCCCATACTTGTTGGCTACCAGGACGGCCCAAACGTCCCATACTTGTTGGCTACCAGGACGGCCCATACGTCCGTCACGTGTACTTCTTCCACTACCTCTCCGAATGCCCTCTTCACTATGTCATATATTCTGTACCTTGTTTCTTCATCTTATAATTCCTTCTTTGTATCTGCACTGAAGATGTAATTACACGAAAGCGCTCTGCTTCGTTAGTTTACTTTTTCCTAGTGGTTATTTACGCATTTGTGAACACACGCTCCTAGTGTTTTTATTGCACATATATATATATATATATATATATATATATATATATATATATTCTTTAAGGCATATAGAGTTGTATGCAACAGCAAATTGAGCTCTGATGAGTTTCCGATGAAGAGTTTCAAGTCTTCTAAAGATCTCTCTAGCATGGAGAGGTAAAGAAAAAACCAAGTTGCCGATAGAAGCCATCTAATGGGGTAGAACAGGATACAAGACGTTTCGCTAATCACAGTTAGCATTTTCAATTGTGACAATAGCAAAGAAATGGAAGATTATAAATACAGAAAGTAAACACTAGGAAAGATTACAAAGAAATGACCGTTATTCTGGTCTGAAACTGGGAAAGGACACTTTGAATATCGGGGAAAGGAACGCGGGATGGGGAACTGTGACCACTGGGAAAGGACACTCAGATGACCGTTACTGTGGCCTGGGTGTCCGTCGCGGACGGAGTGACTGCTCATGGGAGGGCTGATTTGTCTCGTAGCTGGGTTGTCTGGTTTGGCGGATTCTGAATGGTTTGAGGCTGGGAAGAATGGTGGGGGCTTCCTGTTGGGTGTTCAGTGTAGGTTGGCTGTATTTAATGTGGAGGGCCTCAAGGAGGGCAAGGCGGCGCTTGTCACTTTCTTGGTCTAAAATGGTGGTATTGTCCACTAGGATGGATCTGGTGATTGGAATGTTATGGGTCTCCTGAAGGTGTCGCTTAGGGCCTCCATTGTTAAGGTGGTATGTCAACCGTCTGGAAAGGCGAGTGGTAGTGAGTCCAGACAACCCAGCTACGAGACAAATCAGCCCTCCCATGAGCAGTCACTCCGTCCG
>NC_134804.1:12863124-12868124 GCF_046742065.1 Oratosquilla oratoria | reverse complement strand
GATACTTTCCCGCGTTCGTATAATTACCAATTATACTATCATAGTGGAGATGGGATGAACGCAAAATTTCGTATACGTGTATATAACTCGATCATACAAATATATAAGAAAAGTTGCGCTCAACTTAAATCTGTCTTGATGGCACAATCGGTTAAGTCACTATCACTTGTCACGTGTTAGCGCAGATTCGAGTCCTTGGCTCTACCACGTTTCAATTTCTGTATGTTGGCCTCTTCGAGTCTCTCGATGTTGATGACTTACAATCAAAATGAATTTTGTTGATAAAAAAGTATATCAGTTCACTGAGACCAATTTAGTGTTGCACACGCACACACACACACACACACACACACACACACACACACACACACACACACACACACACATATATATATATATATATATATATATATATATATGTATGTATATATATATGTATATATATGTATATATATATATATATATATATATATATATATATATGTATGTATATACATATGTATGTTTATATACGTTGTTACGAATCTCGCTCACATATCTGACTTGCAATAGATTAAGTATGTGAAATGAGTTCCCAAGACCCCATGTCTTTGGGATAACTCAAATAGAAATTGTAAAGTTGTCAGACTCGTAACACATAGTAAGAGTGAATGGGTGACTGAGTTCCCAAGACCCCATGTCTTTGGGAAAACTCCAATAGAAATTACAAGGTCGCCACTTGATTTTATTAAAATCAAGAAAATCAAGAAAAATGAAACGCACAGAATAACGTTTAACACTATTCATTAAAACTCAACAGGATTACATGAAGGATTACAATCACTAAACTTCAAGTGTGTAAATAAGTTTACATTCAAATGAGTAAATATATTTCAAAACAGAAGATTCCCGCTCGAAAACTTTTAACGGGGGTGAAAGAAGATTAATTAATTAATTAATACTTTACCAACGAAAAACACTGTCTAAGTCACTACTATAAACATTTAACACCACTACTTAAAACACTAGATGGAAATAGCTGAGTTATTATTTTAAGACTAATACAGGGGGAGTACAGAGGACTTACTTCAGCCGACGACCCCTCCGAGGCAACACCTTGACACTTCACCCTCTACCCTCAAACTGATTCTGACACGCCCAAGTCGCCCTGGTTCTTCTTCAAAAAACCCTCTGATTGGCCCATAGGAATTGCGTCTATGGTGGTTGAACCTCATTGGTCAATTAACTAAAAACGTTCTCCTTCGTTCTAGGCTGAGTGTTAGAACAAATACTCCATTGAGTAGGTTTTCCTTCCCACGCGTCCTCCCGTACTCGTCCTGTAATTTGACACCCCACGTTATCACGGGGCGCCGTTATCCAAAGTTATACTATTCCCACCTTACATATATGGGAATATATGTGACACCTCCCTCTTTAAGGTTAAAAAAAAAAATCTTGAAAAGATTTTTTTTTTTTGTGTGTTTACTTGAGGGAGAATATACTTACAATATCGACAGGCAATCGGCTACCACATTGTCTTCCCTCGTACATGACGAACATCTAAATGATACTCCTTCAAAAACAAACTCCATCTGGTTAAGCGGAGGTTCTTATCTTTAAACTTGTTAAGGTACTTCAAGGGATGGTGGTCTGTGAAAACCGTTACCTGGGCACCAACATGGACATGCACAACAAAATACTTAATTGCTAAGATCATTGATGGCATACCCTTTTCTTTGACACTCTTAGTTTAAGCACAACGGAATTATAAGTCTTTGTCCACTGGAACTTTGTTCCTTCCTCAATGATAGTCACTTATTGCGGGTTCACACGATACGGGGCTTGCTTGATGGGCGTCGCATCTTCCCGTCCAAGTCATGCAGCGTCAGGTGGGTCCTCTCAGGGGCATCCCGAAAGCTCTCCTGGTATCGTCTCTGCAACTCCAGTAGGTCCATTCGCTGCTCAGCCGAAAGATGACCCAGCTGGCTCACCACCTGTGGCCACACCTCTGCATTCGCCTTCCACGTCATCTCAAAGGTGGGGAAGGTCGAGTCCTCGTCTTCCTCAGGCCCGATGGAGACGGCATGCACACTACCGCCAGACACACCCACATCACTCTTGTCCCTCTCCTGGTACGCTTTCCATACACCGAGATGACACAACTGCTGCTTCCGTCTCCTACCCGGAGTGACAACCACTTTGTTCAGTTCCCTCACTCGTTTTGTCACGTCGTACGGGTCGCTGAACCTCGCTCCTCGTTTAAATTCTCGCACTTTCGCCTTCACTCGCTCTTGAACACTCTGCCAACATGAGGTCAACCTTCTTCTCACTGCCTCCACCGACTTCATCACTCTTGGATCACCTTTATGTCCTGCAAAGGAATTATCATACCCAAATCGCATAACTCCTTCCCTGTAGACCTTCGGCAACACTATTTGTCGCCAATCAGACCATCCTGCGTCATCAGTAGAGCCGGTACTATCCACCCACTTGCGGAATAGTACTCCCGACTCTAAAGAGTATTCCTCTGACAACTCACTCTCACTCACCACTCCTTCCTTCCGGTCTCCCAATTCGGAGCCAACTCTCTGTAAGCCACGGGGGCTCATTGCCTCCACCTCCTTCTCTCCCATTCCCTGTAAGACACTGGGACCCCTTGTTTCTCCCTCCTTCTCTCCAATTCTTTGTGAGTCATTAGGACTCTTTTCTCCTTTCTTCTCACCCATTCTGTGTGAGTCATTTAGACTCCTCCCATCTCCTTTCTTCTCTCCTTTTCTGTGCGAGTCGTTTAGACTCTATTTCTCTCCTTTCTTCTCTCCCTTTCTGTGTGAGCCACTTAGACTCAATTTCTCTCCTTTCTTCTCTCCCTTTCTGTGTGAGTCACTTAGACTCCATTTCTCTCCTGTCTTCTCTCCCTTTTTGTATGAGTCGCTTAGACTCCTTTTCTCTCCTTTCTTCTCTCCCTTTCTGTGAGAGTCGCTTAGACTCCATTTCTCTCCTTTCTTCTCTCCCTTTCTGTGTGAGTCACTTAGACTCCATTTCTCTCCTTTCTTCTCTCCCTTTCTGTGTGGGTCACTTAGACTCCATTTCTCTCCTGTCTTCTCTCCCTTTTTGTATGAGTCGCTTGGACTCCTTTTCTCTCCTTTCTTCTCTCCCTTTCTGTGTGAGTCGCTTAGACTCCACTTCTCTCCTTTCTTCTCTCCCTCTCTGTGTGAGTCATTTAGACTCTTTCCATCTCCCTTCTTCTCTCCCATAAACAGACGAGTCAGGTCAAACACTTCCGACTCGCTGCCTCGTTCCTCACGGAACAGGAACCTCAAGTCCACCTCTGTCTCGACTTGAGTATTTTCACTAGGGATTCTTCCCTCGGGATTCAGACTGTCCTTACATTTAGGATTTCTACAGCCTTCCCCTTTCGAGACCTTTATTGGCCTCACTTGGTCCTTAGACCCTTCTCTCTCTCTTCTCTCCCATGTAGGTGTGGGACACATCTTCCCACCCACTAAGTCATTTCCTAGAATGACTTCAACCCCTTCCACTGGCAACTGATCTACTAGGCCTATCTTTGCCTGTCCCTCATATAGAGGTGATTCCATATCTACCTCTACCAGTGGCACCTTGGCTAGGCCTCCTAGGAAGCCTATAACTACTCTCCCTTTTGCTACAGGTTTTTCAACTAAGCTACTCAGCATTACTGATTGGAGGGCTCCTGAGTCTCTCAGAATGGTCACCTCTTTTCTCTTCTCTCCCTTTATGGTGACTGTTCCTTGAAAAAGGAACGGGTCATAACCTCTCAAGTAAGGTTTCATCTCATCCTTCTCCATGCCGTCTGTGGCAGCCTTACTCATGAGGGCCACTACTTTGGTGGTCTCCTCCTCGTCCTCCCCCTCTTGGACTTTACTTTCTATGTGGGTGTCCCATCTATTTAATAATACTATGGGTTTAACCCCCTCTATTTCCCTTCTCCTGTGCCAACAATCCCTCGTCAGGTGGCCTATCCTTCCACAATAGCTACATGAAATTATCTGTGATGACTTAATATAGTCACCTTTCTTGACCTCTAGGGATTTTGTAGGTCCACCTGAGGAGGTTGATTGTGGGATCCTCGGCTGTTCCTCTCTCCCCCTTGGAGTAACTGAGAATTTCCCTGCAGTAGGTTTAAGTATTTCATATTTATCTGCTAATACAGCAGCCTCTTCCAACTTCGAGACTTCTTTCTCCTGAAGATACAATGACACCTCTTTAGGGATGGATCTCAGATACTCTTCCATTAACATTAACTCAGCTAGTTTCCTATAATCTCCATTTATGTTACGGGATCTTACCCATTGGTCCCATAACATTCTTTTCTCTCTACTAAATTCAACGTGTGAGATATTAGATTGCTTCCTTAGATTCCTAAATTTTACCCTATAAACTTCAGGCACTAATTCACAGGCTCGTAGGATGGCTGCTTTGATTTCATCGTAATCCTTTGTTTGTGAATCCTCTAAAGCACCATAAACTCTTAGCGGCTTGCCTCTGAGGCTTGTTCGCAACAATGCAGGCCAATACTGCTTCGGCCACTGATATTCTTCCGCTATTCCTTCAAACGTTCTAAAGTAAGTATCCACCTGTGATTCATCAAATTCAGGAAGCAATTTAGCGTTATGCACTACATCAAAATTGAGCCTCCTATTCACGAGTTGAGATTCTGATAGCACTCGTCTACTTTCTTGTAAGTTAACTTGAAGTCTAAGGTTTTCATTGTCTACTCTAGCCTTTTCAGTTTCCATCTTAACTCTCTCAGTTTCTTCCCTTTTTACTTCAGCTTCTATCTTAGCTCTCTCAGTTTCTTCCCTTCTTACTTCAGCTTCTATCTTTGCTATCTCTAACTTCAACCGTAATTCGCTTAATCGAGATTCAGTGTTTTGAGATTCACCCTTCTCTATTTCCTCTTCCACTTCTTCCTCTTCCTCACATTCTGAAGTGACAGACTCTCTATCTGTCCTTCCTTCATCTCTCATTGCCGCACTTTCATC
>NC_134804.1:12835624-12845624 GCF_046742065.1 Oratosquilla oratoria | reverse complement strand
TGTGTGTGCGCGTTTGTGTATGTCTGTGTATATACAGTATATGTATATATATATATATATATGTATATATATATATATATATATATATATATATATATATATATATATATATATATATACATTTATTAACCACAATTCACTTTAATTCGAAGCCATCAGCGCAAAGGACTCAAACCTTTGCTAGCACGTAACAAGTGACAGTGACTTAGTCCAATGCGCTATCAACAGAGATACAAATCGAACGCGACTTTCTTGTATTTGTATGGTCGCGTTACATACACATACGCGAAATTTTGCGTTCAACACACCTCCTCCATGATATTACACTTTGCTAGTGTGCAACGCGGGATAGTATTTGTACAACACTGAATGGGTTCTAGTAAACAGATTTACATTTATCAACAACAATTCACTTTAATTCTAAGTCATCAACGTCGAGTAACTCGAAGAGGCATACATACAGAAATTGATACGTGGTCAAGCAAAGGACCCATTCAGTGTTGTACAAATACTATCTCGCGTTACATACTAGCAAAATGTACTATCATGGCGGACGTGTATATATATATATATGTAACTTGAGCATACAAATATAAGAAAGTTGCCATCAACTGATATCTCTTTTGATAGTGCATTAGGTTAAGTTACTGTCACTTGTTACGTGCTAGCGAAGGTTTGAGTCCTTGGGTTGACCATGTATCAATTTCTGTATGTATGCCTCCTCGAGTTACTCGACTTTAATGGCTTAGAATTAAAGTGAATCGTGGTTGATAAATGAAAATCTGTTCACTGGGACCCATTCAGTGTTGTACAAATATGAATATAAATGTAAATATAAATATAAATATAAATATAAGTATAAATATATATATAAATATAAATATGAATATAAATATAAATATAAATATAAATATAAATATAAATATAAATATAAATATAAATATAAATATAAATATAAATATAACTATAAATATAAATATAATTATAAATATAAATATAAATATATAAATATAAACATAAATATAAATATGAATATAGATACAAATATAAATGTAAACATAAATATAAATATATATATAAATATATATATAAATATAAATATAAATATAAATATAAACATAAATATAAATATAAATATAAATATAAATATAAATATAAATATAATCATAAACATAAATATAATTTTAAATCTAAATTTGAATATGAATATGAATATAATTATTAATATGAATATGAATATGAATATAAATATGAATATAAATATGAATATAAATATAAATATAAATATAAATACAAATATAAATATAAATATAAATATAAATATAGATGTAAATATAATCATAGATATAAATACAAATATGAATATAAATATAAATATAAATATGAATATAAATATAGGTACAAATATAAATATAAATATAAATAAAGTATAAATATAAATATAAATATAAATATAAACATTATTATAAACATAAATATAAATATAAATATAAATATGAATACAAATATGAATACAAATATAAATATTTATATAAATATAAATATCAATATCAATATAGATATAAATATAAATATAAACATAAATATAAATATAGCTATAAATACGAATATATATAAATACAAATACAAATATGAATATAAATATAAATATAAATATAAATTTAAATATGAATATAAATATAAATATAAATATAAATATAAATATAAATATAAATATAAATATAAATATAAATATAAATATAAATATAAATATAAATATAAATATAAATATAAATATGAATATAAATATAAATATTGAATATAAATATAAATATAAATATAAATATAAATATAAATATATATATATAAATATAAATATAAATATAAATATAAATATAAATATGAATATAAACATAAATATAAACATGAATATAAATATACATACATATATATATATATATATATATATATATATATATATATATATATATATATATATATATATATATATATAAACGAGACTTGTGTGGAAAGAAGATGAACATCATCGTTATCCAGCCAAAGTCATATAAGAACCTCGTAAAAATTCTGTCTAAGGTCTTCCTGGTTCTCGGGTACTTAATGGCAAGCGTGACAATAGGAGATTGGCCAGTGACCGTTGGTTTGCCAATTCATAAGGAGACTAACCGAAATCCCTAACGACCGTGAAAGGAGCTTAAGTTCAGAAAATGACGTGAGATAGCAGAGTAAGGTGACTCGAATATTAAGGTAGGAAAGGTAGTGGAGGAGGAGGAGGAGGAAGAGGAGGAGGAGGAGGGGAAGGAGGGAGATGGAAAACTGAGGAAATTATGATATCGAAAGGATAGTGATTCAAGCAATGTAGCTTAAATATAGCGAGAAATGAGCTGGTTGATAGACACACAGGAAAAGGTAGTGTGAGGGATGAAGATGGAAACTGTGGTGGATGGAGGACATGGCCTGCTAAAGACGGAGGTGGAAGTGGTGGTAAATTGAAGAGTTGGATAACACCAAAGATTGGTTGTACTGTGTTAGGAATTGTGTGGAATGATGGGGGACATCTTGCTGGGAACAGAGTACGAAATAGGGTTTCTCGTTTTATCTATTATTTTCTTTTCTCTATATAAGGATTCTAGAAAACAAACTATCAAAACATACATTAACAATGCGTACAAAAGAGGGGAAACTACGGTGTTTGCTTGAATGGGTACATTGCCACAAGGAAGCAGTAGGAAAGAAATCAGATACGTGTATTGCAATGCAAATAGTATATAAGTGTTTAGGGTGGAAATCTTCACCAGCTTAGCTGGGCTGGTACCTACATCTATATTTGTCAAAATTTGTTTGTTACAATTTCTCAGTATGTGTAAAGGTAGTTAATTTATGAGTAAGAAACCTACAAATGTTATTTCTGATTACTTTTCCTTTCTGAAAATACACACACAAAAGCACTCTCTCTCATACACACACACACACACACACACACACACACACACACACACACACACACACACACACACACACACACACACACACACACACACACACACACACACACACACACACACACACACACACACACACACACACACAGTCATACACACACACACACACACACACACACACACACACACACACACACACACACACACACACACACACACACACACACACACACACACACACACACACACACACACACACATGCACACACACACACATGGACATACACACAATACACATGCACGCACACGCATACACACACACACACACACACACACACACACACACACACACACACACATGGACACACACACACACACATGCATATACACACAATGCGCAAGCACGCATACGCACACACACACACACACACACACACACACACACACACACACACACACACACACACACACACACACACACACACACACACACACACATATGCACCCACTCATATATTCAGGGTTTTAATCCAAAGAGTATGCCAGACTGTCATTACGGTTACCATTTTCGAATAGGAAAGAAGAATTATGGAGCGTCAGCTTTAGTGAGTGTACAATAGCCATGCCTATACAAAGGACTGAATTCCCTTTATGACAGGAGTGGACTAGTCAAGACATAATCTTTGTTTTGACTCTTTGTTGAGGAAAAATAAGAAATCAGGATGCCCTCTAGTCCGCCCAATTTAGCACCCTTAATGGGACACAATGATGGTATTCTTGTCTTCATTCACAACGTGATAATGATCAGATCTCGGTGATATGCGTTATGGACCTAGTAATTGAACGTGGGTTGCTTACTGCACTTGAGTTAGTGATAATATCCTAAATGGAAAGAGTTTTTTGTACAGTGAGACTTGACAGGTAATATTAGCAGAGGATGTTACGGATATTTTTCACTGTTCCTCAGTGGACATTTTGAGCAAATACGAAAATTAATGAGTGCATCAATCTATCTGACGATCTACTGGTTAGAAAAACAAATTTGTTTCAGTGTTGGAATTCTGACCCTTTTTGAACCACAAACGAGTGAATCAGACAATTTCACTCGTTTCACCTAGTCTTCGAAAATGACAATGTGTCATAAAGAATGTATTAATACAAGCCTGAAACATTTCCTTTTCAACCTGGGAATGCATTTATTTTCCTTTTGGCTTTCCCAACAATAATTGATAAATCTTGTGGTGTTTGTGTATATGGGTTCCTCGGTGTAATTGTTTTGCGAGATTGGTCAATTTATGAATGCCCTTCGAACTGATATTTGCTTTGTTGCGCTTGTGTTTGTGTTTCTGCGTGGTCCTTTTTGTTCTATAGAATATACGCGCACCAATCCACACATTTTTGTTCAGATATTTACGGAGCAGAGGCAAAATGCTACATGGACATAACATGCACTAAGTTGGAGTGATGATATATGATATTTTGTTAGTTTATTCTTTTCTCAGTGGTCGTTTTACTGTCAAAAGTGTTTAGAAGTGTTAATTTTAGGACATGGAAAAGAGATGTGCAGCAATTACTGTATATGAAGAGTATGAATTTTGTGAATTATACCAAACACTAGGAATGCGTATAGGCACACGCACACACACACACGCGCACACACACACACACACACACACACACACACACACACACACACACACACACACACACACACACACACACACACACACACACACACACACACACACACACACACACACACACACACACACACACACACACACACAAACACACAAGAAATTATGTTGATTCACAGTATTACACACAGGTTGACTTCAATTTCCTGAGATTAATTTTGATGGAGAGTATTTTGAAGTCTTGCTTTTGTTTCTGTTTATACACAATTGTCACTTAAAACTGGCTGTCGGGAAGTACCTTGGCTCATTAGGACGGAAAAAAGCATCAATACAAATGTATTTATATTCATTCATTCGTTTATTCAATTTCTTATTTATTCTTTCGTTTATCTAGCTATTCGTTTAATCATTTGTTTGTTTCTTTAGAATGGTTTAGTTTGGTATTGAACTTTGAAAGTTGTCCCCTTCTGTTGTGTTAGTTTATGGGATTTTGTTGTTGGTAGTATTAGAGGAATTAAATCCTCCGAGGAGCGAATTAAGGACAAAAAGAGAACCTCGATCAAACACGACTCTGGTGTGTCATTAAGAGATCACTGAGTTTAATAAGACAGTCTCATATTGTTCACGACCAAAATCTAAAGAACGCGTCATCATTCTGAAGAATTTAAGGTGACGTTATATTACCCATTCAAACTTGATGTAGACCAAGGCAGTCTAATTGGACGGGTTTAAAGTTTCTTTGGTCTACGACTACAGAGTAGAAAGGCTCTCCCCAACACGTATGTAGGCAGATACATCTGAACGAACACAAGTGGAAAAAGGAGCAGAAGAACGATCAAATAGACACGACCGTCGGTCAAATGAAATTAGTAAACACGTAAACAGGGGGAAACCAAGATACGATGTCAATCTGGACAGGAGGGAGAGGAGAGGACGGGCGAGGGGTTAGTTTCTTTCGGTTATCAGAGTTTTGGAAAGGGCCAGGAATCCTGGGATACCTCAAACTCCACAACAGCTTCCAAAAGGGTCCTTAGACTGAAAAGTAGTAGCAGTTTGTGGATGCTAAACGATTTCTTTCAGCGTTGCCTTGACCTCGTGGGGGTTACGAAACAGTAATACATAAATGAGGAGTCTCTGAGCACCCAGGTTGGGAACCGCAGGGTGATGCGGTAGGAAAGTAGCTGGATAATGGGAATAGGGGAAGGGGATATGATATTGGAAAAGGAAAAATGTGAGGGTTGCACCTCTTTATGGGTGGGAGAGAAAAAAATTAACGGAAGGAAAGAATGGAAGGTCTTAGTAGATGAGGCAAGGGAGAGGACATATATCAAACGGTGACATCCAGGACAGATAAAAAGAGGATGGGGTATAGGTTTTGCTGCATATGTATAGGATGAGGCTCATATATACTTGTAATATTTTGTGTATGATGCACGGAATACATGTTTCGATATTAGAGACATCGAAGAAGTCACTTGGAGACCTGTATAGAAAGTGCGTCTCATTCATTTTATCTTATTTGATCTATTTACTCTTATTTTCATTGATTTATTTGTCTATGTATTTACTTACTCGTTTGTTTACTTGTTTATTTATTAATTTTGTATATTCATATATTTATTTATTGATTTGTTTTTTCTCCGAGACCAAATGATTTGATTTAGTTGTACAATGGGATCCGAGTTAAAATGGATCTTGATAGGTTAAGTTCCCTATTTCATAGTTACGATAGTGACCGTTCCAGCATCGATACTAAATCTAAGATTTGAATAACATGGACGACTTTCAACACACATAGGATGGGGAAAAGGTTCTGGGTTTGATCGAGACGAGCTTCGCTTTTTTGAGTGCGTCTTTAGCTGAATCACTTCATCCGTCAATAGCCAGAATAAGATATAGAAATTGATCTGAGTGGAATTCCAGACCAAAAGGGTTAGACGGTGGATTGACGAGGAGGGAGAGGTGGGGATGGGAGGTTGCGTGTCAACCCTCTTGAAGGGGCAGATAGATGTAGGGCCAGAAATTGAAGGACGGGACTCATCCTAGGCAATATCCAATTAGAGAAAATATTGATTATCAGAAACTCTCATGGTTTGAGGAATTTTGCTTAACTCCTTTTTCTGCGTTGTGATGTACCTTCGTTCCGAGTACAGGAGGTAGTTTTAAGCCCCAGTCACACCATCACGATTGTCGTCAAATATTGTGAATTTGGAAAGCTGCAGGACGACTTTGCCTACAGTGTTCTAGACTTCACTGGGGACAATTCAACAATGTGTCTAATATTCGTATAGATTTAACTTCTCCTAGTTCGTCATTCAACTTCTCAACACATAATGCAAACGTAATAAGACATTTGGAGATTCGAAAAAAAAAATTGTAAACGAAGTTGTTTCTACTCAAACAAACTCACTTGAGTCGTGATAGCGTGACGGGGGCTTTAAGCACCTGGAAGAGACGGACCCTGACTTGAACGGGTTTCGATCAAGAGCCCTAAAAGGTCGGAGAATCCCCCCTCACTAAGAAAAAATTATGAAATATGTCACCAGTTTTAAAGGAGGTTCAAAGTAACTCTGGATGGAAGCTGTCACTGTTCTCATCTGCAACGGCTTCTCTATGTAATGGTATAGATTTTTTTTTTTTTAGAATTTCAAAAGTCGATTTTGATCTATTGTGTAACGTATTATCTTCTTTCCACTTTTATAGTTAGTTAGGATACAAGACATTTGATATTCCTAATGATATGATTGGATATTGAATTGAGTTATGTTAAAAGTTTAGGTAATATCATACATAAATATCTAAAAGGATTTTATGCCATGTAAATAATAGTCCATATCAAAGAAGACACTATACTCATTGTTGTTAAGATTAGCTGCCTAATGACTATAATCATAGGATAACTAATTAAAAAGAATTTTGGCTCATATTTCATTGTAGCCACGAGAGACTACGTATGTTTTCTGCGTAGCCTTTTCTTCTCTTTACACCTTCTATAAGAAAACATGAGCCTTATGAATAAATAATCAAGTATTATTCATCTATTCATAACCTTTATTCTTCGCTTCTACATCCTCCTCTTCCTTCTGCTTCTCCTCTTCCTCTTCCTCCTTCTCCTCCCCCTCTTCCTCATTCTTTGCGTCGCCCCCCTTCTCGTCCTCATTTCCCTTCACCCTCAAAGCCCTGTCCTGTTTTCATTTGTTCTTTTCTCTCACCCTGCATTTCATTGTTTTTCATGAAATCTTTGAATTTTATCTCGGAATATTCCATTTCTTCACTGCACATAGTATTTATTTTCATAATAGCTCTCTCCATTTTTCATCGTCTTCCTTTAACGACCATCTACATCTTTTTCCTCCTCCCCTATTTGTTGCTGGAGTCATACTGATATTCCTCCTTGTTTTTCTTCTCGATCCTGTTCCTGTTCTCGCTTCTTCACTTATCTTCACTTTGATTTCATGCTCACCCTAAACTAAAGCTTAATATTCTCCTTTTCCTTTTCTTATGTTCTGTTCTCTCTCCATCTTTCTATCTCTCTTTCTCTCCCTCTTTACCCCTTTTCTCTCTTTTCTTCCTTCTTTCTCTGTCCTTCTCTTTGTTTCACGCTCTTTGGCCTTTCCCCTAACCTTAACCAGTGTATATTTTCCTTTTACACAAATATGTATATATTTTTTCTCTCTCTGCAAAGGCAGGTCCCTCCCGTAATACTCTTCCACGATTTTCTTTTTTTCATTTTTCTGTTCCTTTCTTTCCTTGTCTATATCCTATCTTATATTTCCCTTGTCAGCTACCCCGTCCCTAATCCATTGACTGTTATGACCTCCTTAAACTTGGAGTAACTATCCTCATAGGCATATTTTATTAATAATGTTTCACCAGTCCAAAGCATTCAAAACAGTAGTTCAAGTCAATTACATGTAATATAATATGTTAATATCAATTGTAATGCACCTTATGAAAAACGATAAATCACGACATGTGCTTACATGGGGTTGAATGCAATAGCAAATCTTGCCCCTCTTCCTCTTCCCATATCTTCTTCTCTCTCTCTTCATCTCCTTATGTTATGTCTTCCTTACCTCCCTCGCCCCTATCTCCAGCTACTCTTTCCCATGTTCCTCTAAACAACTCAAGTCACGATGACTCACTTTAGATGTATAACAGTTGTCAGACAATTTCATTCATTCGAGGGAGACCTCAAGCTTCAACGTGGTTCAATTGATCGAGACTCGGTCCACGCCAAGGTCAATCTCAAAGCTGAATAAAATTGGCTAACACTTGCTATAAAATCTTTCAAGATGTGTTTCTGTACTGAATAGGTAAATTTATACTTCTGTAAGTGTTACCCATGCGATTTTGCATTCTTGTAATCACATTATCCTTTTCATTCTATCTATCCTTCCCCCACCTCACCAATACTTTTTCTTCTGTCTCCTGCGTTCTCCTGGGTATTCCGATCTTCATTATTTATTTTTATCTTTATTTTTCAAGTTTATCCCCTACTTCCATGTCTATATCTTTGTCTTTCCTCCCATTCTTTTCCTCGTCTCTCCTTTTGTTCTAATTGTGATCCTTTTACCTCCTCTCGATCAGCTTTGCATCAACCGTTGACGACTTCTTCTTCTTCTTCTTCGCGTTCTTCTTCTTCTTCTTCTTCGCGTTCTTCTTCTTCTTCTTCTTCTTCTTCTTCTTCTTTGCGTTCTTCGCGTTCTTCGCGTTCTTCTTCTTCTTCTTCTTCTTCTTCTTCTTCTTCTTCTTCTTCTTCTTCTTCTTCTTCTTCTTCTTCTTCTTCTTCTTCTTCTTCTTCTTCTTCTTCTCCTTTTTCTTCTCTTTCCTCTTATTCTTCTTCTTCTTCTCTTTCTTCTTCTTCTTCTTCTTCTTCTTCTTCTTCTTCTTCTTCTTCTTCTTCTTCTTCTTCTTCTTCTTCTTCTTCTTCTTCTTCTTCTTCTTCTTCTTCTTCTTCTTCTTCTTCTTCTTCTTCTTCTTCTTCTTCTTCTTCTTTTCTTCTTCTTCTTCTTCTTCTTCTTAGCGTTCTTCTTTCATCTTCTTCTTCTTCTTCTTCTTCTTCTTCTTCTTCTTCTTCTTCTTCTTCTTCTTCTTCTTCTTCTTCTTCTTCTTCTTCTTCTTCTTCTTCTTCTTCTTCTTCTTCTTCTTCTTCTTCTTCTTCTTCTTCTTCTTCTTCTTCTTCCGCCTGTTCCTCCTTCCAATCAACTTTCCTTCTGCTCCTTAATCCGGACGCTCGTTTATTGCTTATCCTTATGACCCATTTATCGCCGTTCTCCCATTCTTCATCTCCGTCTCCCCCTTGCCTCGTTCTTCTTCCAAATCCCTAAATGATTTGTTACCCCCTTGCCGGAGCCTCGGAAGCAGGACCAGAGTTCCTCTCCTCTTCCTCCTCTTCCTCCTCTTTTTCCTCCTCCTCCT
>NC_134804.1:12823124-12825624 GCF_046742065.1 Oratosquilla oratoria | reverse complement strand
GAAACACAGGAAAGGTAGACTAATGTACAACAAAACGGATTTTAAGAAACAGAAAATTCTTTGAAAAAGTGAATTGGAACAACTTCTTTAATGAAGAAACAAAGATGGAAGACAAATGAAATATATCCAAAGGAATTTATAAAGAAGAAATGGATGAATACGTACCAAAGTAGAAGTAGGAAAGGGTGTACATTAAGTGATGGTATAACAAAAAATGTAGTGAGGCACTACACTAAGATGATTCAAACTTACATTCCTTTTAAGGACAGACGTCCCCCAAATCAGGCTCGCCCAAAGTGGCTCGACAAAGAAACTGAAAAAAGTATTGCTAAAAAGAGACAGGCTTATAAGAAATATAAGTGCTCGGGTGCATCTAATGACTATGAAAGTTATGTATCAATACAGAGAGATTTAAAAAAGACAATAAGAAAAAGAAAACGACAATACGAAATGAACATCGCTGAGAAATCCAAAGAGAATCCCAAAGAATTCTATAGTTACATTAGAGATAAAAAGGTTGTTAGGAATCACATTGGTCCACTATTATCTGCTGACGGTCAACTTGAATATTCAAATGAAGGAATGTGTAATCTCTTAAACAATTATTTTAGCTCGGTATTCGTAAACGAAACACCTCAAAGTGAATCCCAAACTGAAACCTGTGAAAAGTCTGGGGTAAACTTACTCACTACGGTAAATATAACAAAAGAAACAATTAAAAGGTGTATAGACAAACTCAAAGTTAATAAAACACCAGGGCCTGACGGTTGGCATCCAAGAATCTTAAAGGAAATGAAAAATGAGATTGTTGTTCCATTAGAAATTATTTTCAAGAAATCCATCATATCCGGAGATGTCCCAAGAGAATGGAAGCTAGCTAACGTTACTCCCATATTCAAAAAAGGTGACAAAAAGAAACCAAATAGCTATAGGCCTATTAGTTTGACTTCGATCGTAGGAAAAATAATGGAAACTATCATCAGAGATGCTATCGAATATCATTTAGAAAGTAACCGTTTGTTAAATGATAGCCAACATGGTTTCAGACGGAAACGTTCTTGCGTGACTAACTTACTCGAATTCTACAACACAGTTATCTCGAATTATGACAAAAGAAACAATATAGATTTAATATATCTAGACTTTGCAAAAGCTTTTGATACCGTCCCACACGAAAGACTACTTACTAAACTAGCTTTTGCATGGAATAAGTGGTAGCCTATTAGGTTGGACTAGTAATTGGTTGAAAGGTCGAAAACAGAGAGTTGTTTTAAATGGAAAAACTTCTGGATGGAAAAGTGTTGCAAGTGGAGTTCCTCAGGGTTCCGTTCTTGGGCCACTTCTATTCATAGTATATATAAATGATATAGACCATGGACTAAAATCTACTGTTTCCAAATTTGCTGATGATACAAAACTGTGCGGAGTGGCAAATGATCACTCAAACCAATTAGATATTCAAGAAGATTTAGATCAATTACAGCAATGGTCTGAAAAGTGGCTAATGAAATTTAACACAAGTAAATGCAAGGTAATGCACATAGGTAAAAATAACAGCAAGTACGATTACAAGTTATTTGGAAATTCGTTAACAAAAGTGGATAGTGAAAAAAGATCTCGGCGTAATTATCAGTAACGACCTCAAATCATCCAAGCAGTGTATTTCAGCCTCTGAGAAAGCAAATAAGATTCTGGGATTGATTGCACGATCTTTTGATTTCAAAAGTCCATCACTCATTAACAAGCTATATAAATCGTTAGTTCGTCCACATTTGGAATATGCTGTTTCCGTATGGTCACCGAATCTCATTAAAGACATTGACAGACTGGAAAAAGTACAACGGCGAGCCACAAAACTGATTCCAAATATCAAAAATAAATCATACGAAAATCGACTTAAGCACATGAATCTGTTTTCCCTAAAAAAGCGTAGACTCAGAGGTGACTTGATACAGGTCTTTAAGATTTTAAAGGGAATTGACAACATCAAAAGTGACCAAATTTTCACATTGAATGAGAATCAGACAAGAAACAATGGTCTCAAACTGTCCGGAAATAGATTCAATTTGGAAGTAGGTAGAAACAACTTTGCCAACCGTGTAGTTAATGAATGGAATAAACTTCCTGCACAGGTAGTGCAATGTAGTTCAGTTCGAAGCTTTAAGAATCATTTAGATAAATACCTAAGTAAGATGCTGTAATTATTATAATTTATGTTATATTATTTGTTTTTGTTTTGTTATAATTTGTCTGTCTGATTTTCATTTATTATTAGTTATATGTCAATTTATTATCATTTACTATTTACCTGTTTGTTTGTTATTCAACTATACCAATGCATTTATTTATGTATTTTAATTGTTATTTACATTGTTATAGTTTTAATTTATTATTAATATGATTTTTTTTTTTTTTTTTTTGCATCCGACCTAGATATGGATCAAAAGGTCTCCTGTCGGCATGCTTTGCCTTTGTAATCCTTTGTAATCCTTTGTAAGAT
>NC_134804.1:12803124-12813124 GCF_046742065.1 Oratosquilla oratoria | reverse complement strand
TGAGGTAAGAGAAGAGTGGAGAGTGGGTAGTTAATGCGGATGAGAGGTCTACCTTAGTGAAAATGGTTTTGTCTTTGTCTTTTATCGTGAAAAAAAAAAAAAATCAAGGAAGAGACCAAGGAAGGAGAATGGATGGGATGGATTTGCTATGACTTCGATATGTCAAACAATTAGAGTAAAAGGAAATGAAGTCTGCTTGGAGTAAGATCATAGAAACAAGAGCCTAAGGTCGGGAGGAAGGGTAGGAATGTGGAAGGGGAAATCTGACAGGTGAGTTATGTGGAAGTGAGGGAAAAGAACGGAGCAGTTAGTGTGGCAAAGAGTTACATTTTTTTACTATTGTCTCTGAATTTTGAGAATTATAGAAAGAAAAGATGTGGGGGGTTAGTGTGGTAAAGAGTTACATATATATATATATATATTTTTTTACTTTTGTTTCTGAATTTTGAGAAGTGTAGAAAGAAAAGGTGTGGGAGGGTTAGTGTGGAAAAGTGTTACTTTTTTCACTATTGTCTCTGAATTTTGAGAAGTGTAGAAAAAAAAGGTGTGGAGGGTTAGTGTGGCAAAGAGTTACATTTTTTTTTTTTTTTACTATTGTTTCTGAATTTTGAGAAGTGTAGAAAAAACAGGTGTAGGGGGTTAGTGTGGCAAAGAGTTGTTGTTTTTTTAATATTGTTTCTGAATTTTAAGAAGTGTAGAAAGAAAAGGTGTGGGGGGGTTATTGTGGCAAACAGTTACATTTTTTTTTAGTTTACTATTGTCTCTGAATTTTGAGAAGTGTAGAAAGAAAAGGTGTGGGGGGTGAGGTGGAGAAGGTGAAACGAAGGAGTAGGAGTAAAAGGAGAAATTTGTAGAAATCAAAGGATAGCTTACAAGTACAAGAAAAAGACAGGAAGAGATGCTTGGGAACAAGGCAGACCAAGAGAGAAATCGTTATGGAAGGGCAGAGAAGGTCACTTCATAAAAAGGACAAACAATCAGGAAAAACCATGTTAAAACCAAAAAACCCAAAATCAAGTGTAAAAGAGAATATGAAAAGATTCGGTGAGAGATGAGGGGAGGTGCATCGCGAGTCGATGGTCAAGAACAACCACACAAATTTTTATTTCGGGGGGGGGGGGACCTGGAGATATATACAACCTGAGGTTTTCATTGCAAAAACGTAGACTGGAAACCCAGAGACAAAATATGGAGGATGTAAACTGGGTCATAAATTCAGATTAAAATAACAGACTCAGATACTCGTATATTTCAGAACATGCTACAGAAAAAAAAAATAGCGCCTAACAGGAAAAATGTAGAAAATGATTCAATATCTAAAGTCTACTCAAGTTTGTCATAGTGAAAACACGAGGCAAGATTAGATTGAAAGAGTTACAACTTACGCAAAGAAAAGTCACTCAATAATTCAATTTCTCAGACCAAAATTGGAATATGCGGTAATTCTCGACCACATAAAAAAGAAGCACAATCCTAAGGTCATAATTCAAAAGAAGTCTGTAATCTCTATTGTACCATTTCCGGTATAAACAATATCAGTGTAAACAGAAATGCAGTTTGTACATTTTTCTTTAGGTCAATGGTTTCCTGAACTATGTTATATGACGCGCTCCTTTTCTCCCAGCAGACCCTGATTGGGGTGACTGGTAGAATTAAACTTTGCACGTATGTAACGGTAGATACTTGTTCTTGGAGTTATTTCATTATACTTATTAAACAATGATTTTTGAGTAGATGCTTTTATCCACTCTTTGTAGCCTCTTCATGCCTCCCTTGGAGGGGTGGGAACGCCTCCTAGTTTGGGAATCCCTGGTTTAGATTTTTGCCTGACATGAACTACAACAGGAATCTGTTGAGTCCGTCGTATTCGTATTGTCTTCCAAACCCGGATGCGCAATAGCTCAAACTTTCGAAGCCCTTCAGTCGCCCTTTATGACAAGACAGTACTCTGGAGTTTGTCAACAGAACTGGAAGGAAATCGTTTTGGAAAATAAGGACCAGACCCTTGAAAGATATCCCAGGCAGTTACAGGATTCGAGACATTCTACTTGTCTAGGTGGAATCTAGACGACAATTGAACCTACTTGGCAACAGGTTTGAGTTCCACACTAGAGAAGAAGGCCAGGACATCTGACAAACATTATGGCTTTTAACTTTCTATATATGAGGACCAGTACTCATGACCTTCAAAGCATGCAGTCAGCTGCTCAACCGTGGGTTTGGTTGCAATACAGTGCATGTAAAATGGCACAAAAGGAATGCAATGAACATTTGCAACTGCAGATGTGGGGTACATAACTCACGGAACCTCTGCTGTACACCGCAGGTATTGGCATTGGGAGTATCATCAATAATTGCAGCTGGAAAATTGTTCGCATTTCTGTTGCGTGTGATTTCTATTTTGCTCTCGCTTGCATATTTAGGATAACAGAATGCTTCCGTTAGATATATCAGATTAGTTTAGTTTGTGTTTCATATACAGTGGATTTGTATTTGGATGAAATAACAAACACCAAACCATATTTCTAGTAATAAAAAGCGTTTACAGATTCAGTGTTTTTTATGTATACACCTTACCAAAACGGTTTAACTATTTCAATGGTCAAATGTATATATTTCCCAATGTAGAATGTTGGAGTCCAATAAAATTCCTAAAAATTTTCAATAGATTATAAGAATTTGTTTTCTTTCTATTTTCTACCCCGTACCTTTGTAATGATTTCTCATGTAGTACAGTAGAATTATATTAAATAAAGAAATACATAGGCTGATAGCTAAAGGAATAGACTTAAAAATATATAAATAGATGAATATATAGGCAAATAGAGTAGATTAAAAATGAGTAAATAAACCAGCTAATAGGCAAATAGAAAAGGAAATTAACAAATCAATAGGACAGCAAAATACATACATATATATGTCAAATTACATTCATTTATAGTCTGGCTTTAGGCTTCCTCACACAGGGACCCACTTATTTGTTTTATTGTGACTTCCATCAGATTACTCTAATCAGCTGAGGAAGATTATTGACCAACCATTCTGGTGTATATCTTTAAATCGGCCCTGATATATATATATACATATAAAATTGAAGGTGAAAGAAGATGACGAGGAGAAATGGGAGAATTTTACGCCTTAACGTTTCGACCCGCAGGGTCTTGATCACAAAGCTAACAACACAAACGTAACCGGATATTTTATACACGGACGGGTCATCTTATGGGACGCTTCGGAGAGCTTGTTATTTTATCTGTGTATTCTTTTATTATTAATAAGCTTGTGGCTTTTGCTAAACATATAAATCCTTCTCTATGGTTAATGTTGTTATTAGTGTTGATATATGCTGCCTCAATTGTCTTCCTTAGTTTCTTGGATGATCCTTTATTTAATACGGTTGTGTTGTTCCAGTCTGGAAGGTGACCATGTTTATCCACATGTATTACTATGGAGTTAGATGTCCTATGGGCTTTTACGTCATTTTTATGTTCATTTATCCTTTTACTAAGTCCGCGACCAGATTCACCAAAATATGAAGAGGGACAGCTTTTACACGGGATTTTAAACAACGCTGTTTTCGTTAGTGGGATTATTGTCGCTACGTGTTACCAAATGTCCTACTTTGCTACCTGACGTCCTGGCTATTTTGATACCCGCTTTTAGAAGAAAAGTGTCTAGGTATGAATTAACATTAGAGTTTGGTACTGTAATATATCTGGTTTCATTATTTATTACCATTCTTATTTTTATTTTCATCTTTACTTTTGTTAATGAAACCAGATATATCACAGTACCAAACTCTAATGTTAATTCATACCTAGACACTTTTCTTCTAAAAGCGGGTATCAAAATAGCCAGGACGTCAGGTAGCAAAGTAGGACATTTGGTAACACGTAGCGACAATAATCCCACTAACGAAAACAGCGTTGTTTATAAAATCCCGTGTAAAAGCTGTCCCTCTTCATATTTTGGTGAATCTGGTCGCGGACTTAGTAAAAGGATAAATGAACATAAAAATGACGTAAAAGCCCATAGGACATCTAACTCCATAGTAATACATGTGGATAAACATGGTCACCTTCCAGACTGGAACAACACAACTGTATTAAATAAAGGATCATCCAAGAAACTAAGGAAGACAATTGAGGCAGCATATATCAACACTAATAACAACATTAACCATAGAGAAGGATTTATATGTTTAGCAAAAGCCACAAGCTTATTAATAATAAAAGAATACACAGATAAAATAACAAGCTCTCCGAAGCGTCCCATAAGATGACCCGTCCGTGTATAAAATATCCGGTTACGTTTGTGTTGTTAGCTTTGTGATCAAGACCCTGCGGGTCGAAACGTTAAGACGTAAAATTCTCCCATTTCTCCTCGTCATCTTCTTTCACCTTCAATTTTATTTGTCATAATATAGACAATATATATATACATATATATATACATATATATATATATATATATACATATATATACATATATATACATACATATATATTTATATACATACATATATATATATATATCATATATACGGGTGTGGGTTTGTGTGTGTGTGTGTGTGTGTGTGTGTGTGGTGTGTGTGTGTGTGTGTGTGTGTGTGTGTGGTGTGTGTGGTGTGTGTGTGGTGTGTGTGGTGTGTGTGGTGTGTGTGTGGTGTGTGTGGTGTGTGTGTGTGTGTGTGTGTGTGTGTGGTGTGTGTGTGTGTGTGTGTGTGTGTGTGTGGTGTGTGTGTGTGTGGTGTGTGTGTGTGTGTGTGTGTGTGTGTGTGAGGGTGGGTGGGTGGGTTATTGGGTGTGTGGGTGTTTGTGTATATATATATGTATATATATATATATATATATATATTTATATGTATGTGTATGTATGTATGTATGTATGTATGTATGTATGTATGTATGTTTATGTATATATGTATGTATGTATGTATGTATGTATGTATGTATGTATGTATGTATGTATGTATGTATGTATGTATGTATGTATGTATGTATGTATGTGTGTATGTATGTATGTATGTATGTATGTATGTATGTATGTATGTATGTATGTATGTATGTATGTATGTATGTATGTATGTATGTATGTATGTATGTATGTATGTATGTATGTATGTATGTATGTATGTATGTATGTATGTATGTATGTACCGTATGTATGTATGTACGTATGTATGTATGTATGTATGTATATTAGGATCTAGTGACATATGGTCATTGATACCTGACGCTAGAATTTTGTAATTGAGTTTAGTTTTATGTTGGTAACCGCAAGACATTATAACCTCTCCGCAGTCAAAGTGTTGACAGCCCGACGTAACCATTTGTAGCAGTTTGCCTCCACTTACTGTGACTTTTAACGACCCGCAGCTTGTAAGGATTTGCAACCAATTATCATCACTCTTAACCGCCGCCAGTGTCCCCTGCTTCCTCAGGTTTACACTCAATAGCTCGCAGCAATTCTCATCCTCAAAATACAACTCACACCTGCTTACACACACACACATACACACACACACACACACACACACACACACACACACACACACACACACACACACACACACACACACACACACACACACACACACACACACACACACACACACACACACACACACTCACACACACACACACACACACACACACACACACACACACACACACACACACACACACACACACACACACACACACACACACACACACACACACACAAACACACACACACACACACACACACGCACACACTCTTCCGGGAGGGTAATAGCTGTCGATCACGAGTCCATCACGTGATCAAAGACCATGGTGAACGGTGAATGACAAATACACAATACCCATAGTGTATATACCAAAAGTTTTGCCCAACTTGTAAGGAAGGTGGCCGGATCGAGGTATGTCTGGCCTCCTTGCGGAAGAAAACGGCAGGAAAGGTGGTTCCCATCCCTTCGCTTTGCCCCATTTAGTCGCTCGTTACGACACGCATGGGAATATAGTGTCGGCAGTCTTATTCCACCTCCACAGAATTATAAACAAGAGCTGATGTTCTTGAAGTTGTATAGGGGAGATTTATGGAAAACAGTATAGCAGAGTATTTCAAATATAAAGAAAATTACTCAACATTCCTTTATGAGTGGTGATTTGTCTCCGAATATAGAAAGAGATTCCGTGACTCTGACCCGTTAGGGTGCTACGCCACTAAGGTTCTTAAAGCATTTACTACAGAGTAAACTATGTTGTTGGTACACCAATTCGGGCTCATACATAAACATGTGCACAGGAAAGGAGACCATACGGTATGCAGCAAGTACAGAGTCATTAATCTTTTTGTCTCGTGGTTAGAAGATCGTGACAGTCTGGGTACGTGATAGGATGAAGAATAGCTTGGAAGAGGTCATGGGAGAAGAGCAGATGGGGTTCAGGGTAGGATGAGAGTCGGTGGATCAAATGCTTTCTTTAGTACAAATAATAAAGAAAACGTGGGGGCGTGAGGTTGTAATACACACGATGTTTGTCGATTTCAGAAAGGGTTTTTTGACTTAGTTGGGAGAAAGGTCATGATAGATATTCTGAAGCACTGTAGATATGCTTGCTTATAGTTCTCCGAGAGCATCGATTTTCCTCTGGATCCTTTATCAGGTTTTAACTCACCGCCTATGGGCCAAATCAAACGAATATATGATAACAATGGGATCAATCAGAAAGGCTTTACCGACCACAAGACCACTCTGAAAAGTACGAAGCACCATGCAAAATTATTCATTGTTAATGCAATTATTTAATGTATTTTTGGAGAAAAAAAAAAGTGGGCGATCACGCTAGTTAACTGGGTGGAAGTAACCCAGACTGATGGAGAGATAATTTCCAACTTGAGATACGCAGATAACATTGTTCTGCATGGGAAAAATGGAGACTAAGCGAAGAGAATATCGAAAAGGGTTGGAGGAGCAGTGCAGAAAATTTAGACCCAATAGTAAGGCTAGCAAATCAAAAGGAATGAAGTCTGTAGGACAGTAGGCGCAAGTAATTATAAACCTAAAAGCAAAACAGTCATAATAGGAAGAGAAGTTTAAATATCTTGGTGTACATTTCACACATTCATGAGCAATACAAGAAAGAATAAAGCTGACCATAGACGAGGTATAGAGGACACCCGTGGGGAAGACCTAGACCCTGGTTAAAGGCTTTGAGAGCGAACAACGTATGACGCAATAAATGGTGATGTTGGAGAGGCCAATAGAATATAATATGTACGTATGCATGTTTATTCCTGCCTAATTTCCCAATTATGCTTTTTCGTATATCTAGGAAACTAGTCAGGAATAAACTCAGATTCCTGTGTTTCAAACAACCTCCACTTATGTCAACCTGTCAGAATGTCTCAACCTATATATGTATGAATATTCATATGTCCTTCAAATATATAATTTCCTGTCTTCCTAAAGCAAGCCTGCGCTCGGTCCTTTTAATAATTTTACCTTTCCGAATAGTTTCCTCTATTTCATCCATGTTTCCTTTTCTTTTCTCTGGTATCTGCCATTTGTTGATAAGCTTGTTTAATTCTACTCTTTCCATTCCGTCTCTCCTGCTTTTAATCTGCATGGTCCCTCTTCTTTTCATTAGGTCATTTGTAGCTTTGGAGTATATGTTTTCTCTAATGTTTTTTCTACTTCCTACATTCTCTGCCGATTACCGAATGATATTCACTAGATTCAAATTTATATCTTTCACGGTGTCTTCGTTAGTTCTTAGAGATTCGAATCTATTTTTAATTTCCAACTGAAATTTCTTCTTCTTATCCTTAACCTTTGCAAGGCTTATTTTCTTTCTTAAAACTATTTTATTTCTCTCGGCTCTGAAATTAAATTTAGCTGTGCAACCTAAATAAACTACCATTCTATGGTTTTTCCACACACAATTGTTTCGTCCAGTTTGTTCCAAGTGTCCACCACTCTGTGTGGAAAACTGTTCTTCTACAGATCCTTGCGGAACTCCAGTAATCACCTCCTTCCAACCTGAATATTTTTCTCTGAGCACTACTCTTATCTTTCTACCATTCAGGAAGTCCTCCATCCAATTTCTTTAATAATTATTTGTGTGGTACCTTGTCGAAATCTTTTTATGAGTCCAAGAAAGCACAATCACCCCATCCATCCCTTTCTTGTATTATATCTATTAGTCTTGAGTAAAAACAGATTAAATTGTACATGATCTTCACTGTCTGAACCCAAATTGTCTTGGGTTTATTATATAATTTTCTTCCAGGTGTTTTACCCATCTATTCTTAATTTTCTCACAATGTGTGTGTGTGTGTGTGTGTGTGTGTGTGTGTGTGTGTGTGTGTGTGTGTGTGTGTGTGTGTGTGTGTGTGTGTGTGTGTGTGTGCGTGCGTGCGTGCGTGCGTACGTGCGTGTGTGTGTGTGTGTGTGTGTGTGTGTGTGTGTGTGTGTGTGTGTGTGTGTGTGTGTGTGTGTGTGTGTGTGTGTGTGTGTGTGTGTGTGTGTGTGTGTGTGTGTGTGTGTGTGTGTGTGTGTGTGTGTGTGTGTGTGTGTGTGTGTGTGTGTGTGTGGAAGAGAAAGTAAGTTTTACCAACAGCAATTCTTCGAAACGAACAAATTCAGACGACCGCACGGTAGTATTCGTATACATTTGTAAACCATTGCAATTATTTGCAGTCACGCAAGACTATTTGAAGGTGTTCTTTAGACCAGCAGCAATTTCCAACTCGTACGTCAAGCAGCAATGTTAGCCATTCAGAACTACACATGTCTGAGAGCAAATACACTAAGTCCTTATCACAACTGTAAAAAAATACATATGTTGTATAAAGCGTTTATACTTATAAGGAAATTGTCACGATCGCATTATTTTTTATGGGCGAGTGTGGATTCATTTTGAGGAAAGAAACTTCACGGAGAACGTAGTCTAAGACAATTCAGATCATTCTTAGCAATGGAACCCAAGAACGTGTCTGGGTAACAGTGATGTTTATTTTGAATTACAGATGTGTCTAGTCTTGAGATTCTGTGTCCTAATGTGTGGTGTTTTGTCATATGTATCATAATATTTTCACGACGCGAGTTCTTGTTCATACTCGTGTTGTTACTCTGTGGGTTCTCATCCGCAAAGGTGGTGCCTTTTCTTGGTTAAGTTTTAAGAATCTGACTCCTTGCCTAGGCTAGAACTATGTATGAATGGTTCATGAAATACTTAATACTTGATTCGGTTTTATCATTAACTTTAGGGCGCTTTGAATTGGTTATGCTTGATTTGGCACTACTTACAACTTAGCTGATTCTCCAGAGGTTGAATTTTCCATGGCAATCTGCCTTGACTTAGGTACAATTTAAAACGGGCGGTGTTGAAATCCGCAAAAACGATTTTTTTTCCTCGACTTGACCTTACACTATCCTGTCTTGAACGCAACATGACTATTTAGCATCTTTCCTTGGTTGCATTTCGACATCATTATGACTTGGGCTTTACCCAGTTACGCAATTCATATCTGCTTTGAAATTATATTCGTTCTAGCATACATTATTTTCATGTAAACTAGGTAACGTAAGGAAAGGCCTTTGATTCTGCATATATTCAGTGATTGCATGTGCTCATTATTGTCTTCTGTTTCGTTACGCCACGCTTTAGGAGTGCCTTGCCTCGGTTATTATCTTCTGGTGCGTTTTACGATTTAAAGAATTATTCTGAATACCGCCCTTGCGATTTTATCTATCCACAAAAAAACTCTTCCATGGCAAAAGTGTGTCTATTTTGATCTTGTCGATGCTTGTAAAAACAGTTTGATCTAGATGCAGCCAGGCGATTGGTTCATTTGATGAAAACTCACTCACTTAAAGGGTTATGTGTCATTTCATCTTGGATGGCTTGCAGTTATTTTGTTCTGCACTGGAGCTTTGGTCCTTATTTTAATTGGTTATGATTTAATCTAGTCATGCTGTAGGTACTCTGTATATATATACATACTCTCTCTCTCT
>NC_134804.1:12790624-12793124 GCF_046742065.1 Oratosquilla oratoria | reverse complement strand
TTCAGAGCAATGACCCATAGATCGGTCATAAGAATGACGAGGTCTGAGCTCTCGTTCCGGTGAGGGAAATAGCTGTCCGATCACGAGTCCAACACGTGATCCAAAGACCAAGGTGTACTCACACACACACACACCACCCACAATACACACACACACACACACACACACACACACACACACACACACACACACACACACACCACAACCCCACACACCACACAACACCACACACACACACCATACGCACACACCTCACAACACACACCTCTCGGTGGCGCGGTGTGGTAGAGACATCAGACTCGTCCAATACGGAGGTAGCGGTGGGTACCTGGTATCGAATCCTGCCCAGCGGCTGAAAATATTTCATGTATCGCTGCGGCTTCGAGTCCGTTACTCTAGTATCTCGTGGGCCGGGGAGTTGGGTAGTGTGTGTGTTGTGCGTGTAAAGGTCATAGCATGCTTCCCATAGAGCGTATCAGACGCGGTCTGAGCTTCTCTTTCTGGGAGGGAAATAGCTTGTCCGATCACGAGTCGCACACGTGATCCAAAGGACCCAAGGTTAATCATCCCACATTACCCACATACACCGGCCACGGTACACACACACACGTCACACACACGCGCACACGTCACACACACACGCACACACACGTGTGTGTGTGTGTGTGTCGTGGACTACCGCTGCCATCGCTGGCCTGCCATCTAGTCTGCGGGACTACTACAGGGGTAGCTTGTAGTTATAGCCATCTTGAAGGGAGTCGGAGGTGAAATCGACCCAAGGCATTCCGCTCTTATCCACCACCTGGTGGCCGTTTGCCCACCAAGCCGAGGAAAACCACCTGTCCCCTTTGTCGATATCTGATTCCGCGAGCACTCCCAGAATCGCCCGACACGTATATCACAACCCTCCCAACAGACACCGCTAAAGAGACCGTTCCGTCTACAACTACACCACGCTACCACCCCTCCGTAGTGTGTCCTGAGTAGGCCATTCACCAGTTACACAACTAGAATCATCAGACCTAAAGCAGTGATTCCAAGCAACCGCATCCATCGAGACTCAATCAACTCAACGTATCACACGCCATCAAAACTCACATCAAGTCACATGAGGAACGCTCAGTGTAAGCCATCGAAGGCCCAGCATATAATCAAGCCCAACGCATCAGCTCCCAAGACTTCAATCAACTCCGATGCAATCATCGTCATCAAACTTTCCAATCAAGTCACAGAGCGCCCTGTGCTAATGCCTGCGAGTCCCTGTATCCACATCAAGCCCAATGTATTGGCTTCAAGGCTTTAATCGACTTCAACGTGTCACCACATTAAATTTCAATCAAGTCACAAGAACTTCCTAGTTAACAACGTATCAAACCCCAGATACCAATCAAGCCCAAAACGCATCGGCATTCAAGACTTTCACTTAACGCCTCACGGAATCCAATCCAGTCTGGAAAAATCAAGTTCCACTGCCCACAAGACCTCATTCATTCAGCCCCGTGCACCTACTTCGAGTTCAACCAGCCACCTTCCCACGTGACTACACACCATTCGCTCCAGGCAGCTGTCCGAGCACCAATGCAAACTCAGTACACTAACGCACTCCCAGCCCCACCACAACCGACTTTGCCCTCCCCGTCACTGAACGTTGCAGCACAACGCATCGAGCAACAACACTCCGTAAGTACATGCTAATTCAAATTTCTGTGTACTACTTGTACACAAAGCCAAAGCGACTCCAAGAGGTCACGAGGGACCCAGGCCCAGCGCGTTGACCTCAGAGTCAGCAAGTTTCTAAGCGACTTCATTTAGCGGCAGGAGTCCAGGCCCCAGTCCGTCTAACACACCGACCCCTCCGCAACCGTTCCCCTCCAAGCAACGATTGGCACCTTTGGCTGACATATCTAAACCATTATTCCCAGAGTACTGAATGAAATGGAATTGATGTGAAGATACTTGCCGGATGCCGTTTGACCACTGGTTTCCCGGTCCACGAAAAACTTGAGGCAAAACAGTCGACTGCTTGAAGTGTACTATGTATATATATATATATAATATATATATCTATATATATATATTAATATATATCTATTATATAGAGATAGATAGATAGAGTAGGATATATAATCACACACACACACCTCTATATTATGATTACCCTATATATATGTATGATCTATACCTCTATGATATATCATGTATGTATATATCTACATATAAATATATATAGAAGCATGCAACCACACATCCCCACCCACACCTCCTATATATATACATATACAATTTCCATATATATAGTTCTCAATATGACTATCTACTCTCTATATATATATAGATAATTATATGATATATATGTTTTTGGAAATAGACGCAATCCGCTGGGATTCGAAGCCCTTGCCTAGGCGGCTTACGTCTTACAAGACAAAAGGCCTCGTACCGACCAATGCTACTCACGACTACTACAAACAACGAAACGTACTTGGTTTCACGGCACGGCCCA
>NC_134804.1:12783124-12785624 GCF_046742065.1 Oratosquilla oratoria | reverse complement strand
CTCTGCGTCCTGTTGCCAGAGAGTGGTAAGTTTAGGTGCCGAAGCCGCTCTGCGGAAGGCAAATGTCCGAGGCCCTGGGAGCATTTTTGGGTCTGTCTTCGCTGTACTCGATTCTAGTGAATGTATGTCCATTTTGTGAAGGGAACGGAGACCAACAACTGGACCGCTTAGTCAAGGTGGGGACTACACTATCGCTAGTTAGTGTTGTGAAATTAATTACATCGGCACTTCTATTTGTTACCGTCCGAGCAATGATGCCTAATGGCTTCGTTTGCGTTATGTCTTGGCGCTAATGCACGGCGTCCTGGTTGTTAAGGTCCGGACTCACCCAGAACTTCCCTAGTCCCTGCGTTCCCGCACTCAGATGTTGCTAAAAACGTGTCATCTAAGTTGTATCTATTGTTCCGGGGTGTGTGGTAGCCCCGACGTTTTAACACGCTACACTGAGAAATATTGAAGTTCAGTGTGCCATGTTTCACCAACCATGTTAAACAGTTTATTAAGAAGCAGCCTGCAGAAGCGGGGCGTCTTCTCGCCTGACCCGAAGTAGGGCTCCTAGTTTAGTGGGCGTCCGCAAACGTACTAACATCACTATGTAACCCATCGTCTAAGTCGTTATTGTACATAATGAACAATAAGGGACCCAAAACCGAGCCCTGGGGGACCCCCGCTAAGGAACATTGCCCCACCTAGAGTGTGGATTCCAGTTATGGTGACCCCTCCGCTGGTTTCGGGTACTAAGCCCAAGCTCGAATCCAGGCTAAACCTTGTGTCCCTCCGATGCCATGGCGGTGGATTTGTTAGTAGTAGTCTCCTGGTGTGGCACTTTGTCGATAACGCGGTTGCTAATAGTCAAGGTAAAGAACATCGTAAGTTTCAGGGGTGGTCTGTACGACTTATATACCTGAGTGAATAGACACATAACACACAGACACACACATATTTTGTAATTTATACTATATAATATATATAGATAATTATAATATATATATGTTTTCATGTGGGGGGTGTAAATGTGTGTGTGGGGGTGTGTGTGTGGGTGTGGGGGTGGTTGTGTGTGTGTTGTGGGGGGGGGTGTGTGTGTGTGGTGTGTGTGTGTGTGTGGGGGTGTGGGGTGGTGGGGGTGTGTGCGGTGTGTTGTGTGTGTGTTGTGTGGTGGGGGTATGCGAGGGTGGGTGTGTGTGTGTGGGTGTGGGGGGTGGGGGGGTGTGTGTGTGTGGTGTGGGGGTGTGTGTGTTGGTGGGGGTTGTGGGGGTGTGTGTGTGTGTGGGGGGGGTGGGGGTGTGTGTGTGTGTGTGTGTGTGTGTGTGGGTGTGGGGGGTGGGTGCGGGTGGTGTGGGTGTGTGTGTGTGGGGGTGAGGTGTGTGTGTGTGTGGTGTGTGGTGGTGTGGGGGTGGGGGTGGGTGTGTGTGTGGGGTGGGTGGGGGGTGGATGGGTGGGGGGCGGGGGGGGGGGGGGGTGTGTGTGGGTGGGTGGTGTGGGTGTGTGTGTGGGTGGTGTGTCGGTGTGTGCGTTGATGCGGTTGTGTGGCGTGGGGTGTAGTGCTTATATTGTGTATTTAAATATCTAAATTTATATATGGTTATATATACATACATATAGATATTTATAGATATATAAAATATATATATAGTAGATTTATATGCTAATAAGAACACGGGAACGGTGGGTTCACTGATGCAAAAGTAAGACCACTTGGCAAAAGAAAACTTATCCGAAGCAGTAGCGCTTTCGTATAAGGACATCTTCAGGGCAACTGGAAGATGGAATATACGAATGCGCTCTAGGCTTCGTTAGTTTCCCTTTTTCCAAGTGGTCTATAGTGTGGCATATATATATATATAAGAGAATACATAGATATTTATATAGCATATATATATAAGAGATATATACGTTTTAGCAACCACAATGCACTTTAAAATATAGATTGTCAACGACAATGCAACTTGTAATTTGGAAGCCATAGAGGTTTGATAAGAATGTAGCTCTGATCACTGGGACTCATTCCTCAGTGTTGTAACATATATATATATAGATGATATAGAGAATAGATAGATAGATATACGATATAGTTAGATATATGTAAATTAATATGTACATATATACATAGATATGATACCAGATAGATATTTACATAGTTTTATATAAAAGAAGATATATATGGATAGATATTGTACAGTTATACATATAGTATACAGATATATATACAGATATATATATAGATATATAGTATGATCTATAGTTTATATCGACATAGATTTAAGATATAGAGATAGTGAGATATATAGATAGACTATATATATGATTATATATATAGAGATATAGATATAATGCGCAGGGGGCGTGTCCACAACTACAACATATACAAACGCTCCCCAGTCCCTCGCTTTCCCCGCCGCTGCCGGTCCTACCTACAAGTACACAATTTTCAGAAGGGTTGCATCAATGGTCGCAATTTCTTACTGTAAGTACTGTACTGTAGTATGCATTATCTTCATTG
>NC_134804.1:12767786-12770286 GCF_046742065.1 Oratosquilla oratoria | reverse complement strand
AGTGACTAAGTCATACATCTAGCAAATATTCACCACCTCTTTAAAAACCTTCTCAGTTGACCTTCAAACAGATTAATGTGGTATAAGAGTTCACTTGCCCAGAAGAAGGCTGTAAAACTCTCCCCAATGCCTCGTACCTCTGTGAGCAGGAGGCTCACAATGCATGCCCGTAAAGGTAACATACCCAAACACATGACACAAGCACACAATAAAACTCCTACTAGGCAAGGTCTAGTTGATTATACAAAAACACTTCAACAGTGCAACAATCACAATCTACTACATATCTTAGAAATAGTCTACACCTCACAATACATCCCAATCACCAATATACAGGCACAGTTACTTCTTTCCAGCTACACAACTAGGCTGCATGGTAACAGCAAACGTCCTTCTGTGACCAAATGTCCTGCTATCACCCGCCAATGTGAAGCCCCCATCCCCATTGACTTGACATCCAGCTTCAACCTATCTCTACTAGTATCTTCATATATCTATATTTAAATACTGATCTGTATGTTCAATTTTATTTACCTGAAGATGGTTGTAGGAGTCAAATGAAAGCTTGTATTTTGTATATTTGTGTGATGTTCTTCTATCGAAATGGAACTCGGAAGCTTTGTGTTTAACCTCCCTTCGAGCTATAAACAATCCATTCGGAAAATCTAGAAAATCACTAAGAAGATAGTGGATACAGAGAGAACCTGCTTTCCCATTCATACCAATATATATATATATATATATATATATATATATATATATATATATATATATATATACACACATATATATATATATATACATATATATATATATACATATATATATATATATATATTGTGACGCCTATGGGGAAGGATCAGGTTAAAAAACTAGAGTTCTGCTTAAGAATGATTATTTCCTTCAAAAGAAACAAATAAACAAGATCGAAAAATAGAAGTCGCCAAAACTAGCGAAAAGTACAATGTCCGAAACACGTAAATTCACAGACAAATAAATACCAGACAATGGGTTTCTTTAGAACATAAAAGGCTAAGATTGCCAAGACACGTATATATATGTGTCGATCAAATATCGACATTCAATAAAGAAAAAAAAAGTCTTAAAGACAATATGTGATAAGGTCGAGAAATTTCGACCCACAGAATGGAAACTAAGTCCTACGTAATATTTTACGTAAAAATTACAAAGTCGAGAAAATTCTACGACTAAAAGTCTAAGTCCAACAAAGTGGACGAGTTCTAGCAAAGCTAGACTAAGATATGAGATTAGTGCAATGGGACTCTGATTTAAGCAGAGACCAGAATGACTCGAGAAAATACAAGTCGAGATGAAACTACGACTAAGTCAGTCCAACAAAGTGGATAAAACACTAGCAAAGCTAGACAAGGTAGCATGGGAGCTCTGATAAGCAGAGTCCAGCTTGACCGTTACAAGCAGATGTATATATACACTTCTCCGTAAGATCCGGAGAGATGCCAAGTGTCGCTAGACGCGACGATTAACAAGAGTGTTTAGGAAAACTTCCTAGTACATACACGGATATTCTTTACATCAATGAATAGATAATAATATTTGATAAAGTTACCTTGTCAATCTTAGATAAGCAGAAACTTAATAGTTTTTATATGAAAATCTATACGTACGTAAATGTAAGTTAGGGACGCCGTTGCCAAAGTATTAGTTCACATGCAATTTTTTCAGAACGCATGTAAGCTACGAATTCCCACACCGGCGTTTCGGCGTCCGAGAACGACGGCAATATGCAAATTTCTCTAATCTTACGTAAATCAATTCCTAAGATTGACAAGATAGATCCACAAGGTAATACACATACATAAATTTATATGCAAAGTATGGAATAGTTTTGTCAAAGCACAAAAAAAAAGAACGAAATACGTCTGATGAATAGAATTCATCACTTTGAGAGTCTCCATACGTCGATTACCGCACGTAGGCACAGATCTTTCTCACCGACGTCCGAAGACTAAGAGAATATGTAATTTCTCTAATCTTACGTAAATCAATTCGTAAGATTGACAAGATAGATCCACAAGATAATATACATACATAAATCTATATGCAATGTATAGAATATGTTTGACAGAGCACAAAAAGAATGGAATACATCATAAATATATAATTCATCACTTTAACAGTCTTCATACGTCGATTACCGACGGTTGGATTCAGAGAGAGTCCACTGAGCCTCTCGTGGGAAAGGCCGGCATATACCAAGGTACACATACGCACATGTGCGCATGTGCGTCTGAATGAAATCTTCACTACGACGAGCCTGTAGTCGTAACTATATATACATATATATATATATATATATATATATATATATATATGTATATGTATATATATACATATATATGTATATACATAAATATATATACATACATATACCAAGGCTTTTTCCCCCTTACAAGGGGGGTAGCCAAAAAGAAAAGGCATAAAATCATTCCCACCCATTCCATCCCTGAATACACTCCAC
>NC_134804.1:12760286-12762786 GCF_046742065.1 Oratosquilla oratoria | reverse complement strand
TTATTATCTCTTTGTTACATTCCTGACACCAAGTGTTAGATAAAATCTAACCTTTCAGGCAGCTGTCCAATTGATATGTCTTACAATCCTCTTTCGCATAGCATGAAGCTTTGTGATGTTGCATTATGTTATATACTCGTATGTGAACAAGATACTTGTAAATGCTTTTGTCATCAGAGCTCTCGGCTGAATCTCAAAAGTTCAAGACATTCCGTAAATCCTTCGTTAAATTTTGGATTCTGTAATCAAAAGAGCGATTTTGGAACCCTTGCCAAATCACTTCTTTCTTTATCGTGTTTTGAGTCGTTAATCTTTGGAATCACTTACTCATATATTTGCCAATATGCCTTAGTTATAAATGTATATAAAATCAGTTATTTACTTCCTATGTTTACCCAAGACACAAGCAAACTTGAAAAAGCAGCTTATAAGCAGAATAAGATTCTTAGTGTTGCAAAGACGTGAAGAACTTGTAGGACCTATGAGATGGTTTTGAACCATCACCTGTGCAATGAAATATAGTATACGCTCTCTCTTTCATAGGGAAACAGGCTCACTATAGTTTCATCCTACTTTTACCCAGCCACTCCCTATAGCTCAATGGATGTAGTGTTAAATCTAGGTTATCCTTTCATCATGCTCTATTGTGTCCCTTTATAGATCCCCCCCACAAGTCAAATTCCGATTGTTATCAAACACTTCTTCCCATATAAATACTCAGAAATAATTTGTTGTATTCAATTACAAAATTCATCAGTTTTATCATTATGAAACAGTCCCCTCCTACCTAATGAAATAACATGGTATTACCTAGTACCAAAAATCTATAAAATGAGTCATGATCTTCAAGAGGTGATGTCGGTTCATGAACAGGTACACGGACCGGATCAAAGGCCTTGGGTCTTAATTCCTTCATCAGATTCTCTTTGCAGACCCTGATGGAGATAACCTCGCTGACTTGAGGACAAAGGAAATGACGTACAGTGAGCTCAAGACGTCTCGGAGAATTCTGGTAATTTCTCACATCATGCCATTCCCCATGTTAAGGGTCACATGGTCTTCGTTTGCTGTTGTGGCGTTTGTTGTCCCTTTGGGTACCTTACTCAACTTGTGTGTTTATTCAGGGTGCTCAGAGGTGATTTTATTCAGATGAGTAAAAAGCCCTGGACCCTAGGGGAGCTAACCTTATCAGCTCCTGGTCCTACTCAAGTCCGAATAAAAAACAAACGTTTGACGTCAGTCAGAACAAAACATCTAAAGAGCTTCTTTGTAGTGAAAGGTTGAACGATTCAGAATTTTCAGCTCCCACTGGTGACGAAGTGTCAGGATCAGTTGGATGTCCAAAACGACGTATAGTATATTTGACCTTGTCAAGTGCCACTCGACAAAACCAACTTCACGTAAAGGTGAACCATCAGCCTTCACACGATTTTCATTTTTGGGCCGAATTAGAGTTTAAGGTATTCAACCCATTAGAACATATTTCCTCGCAAGTCTCGAAGTCTTTGAGATCAGAATCCATTAAGTGGATTACCCACAAACCATGGACAGACGATTTCATTTGGGTGAGTGAAGAACTCTGAGTGCTGAGGTGTTATATTAGGAAATTTGGATATCTTTATTTCATCGATCTAGTTCTAAATTATTTACACTGGAAAATATTAGTTATATTTCTCAGTGTGTGTGTGTGTGTGTGTGTGTGTGTGTGTGTGTGTGTGTGTGTGTGTGTGTGTGTGTGTGTGTGTGTGTATGTAGATTATTTGCTTGGATTGTGATCGACAGTTATTACCTTCCTGGATGAGAGCTCAGAGCACATCGTGTTCGTGCATGTGTGTACATATAAGTACGTGTATGTGTTTTCGGCACATATGAGCTATGTGTAAAGGCTCAGGCAATGAATGAGCACAGTGAATAACTTCAGAAACACAAGACCGCATCATCTTACGTGAAAGGAAACCACCCGAGTGAACAAGCTGAAGATATGTCAAAAGTGAATAAAACCAACTTCGTAGCTGAAGCGCAGATTCCGGCTACTGTAGGGTTGGTGTCGGCACAAAGGAACAGACGCTGCTCCCACTGGGCGGCGCTCTTCTACCGAGAGACGAGGCTGAGGGCGGCACACGAGGTCGCTAATCGTATTGCCCCTTAGCCCGGCATCTCCCAATTACAGTAGCAGGGTTGTGGGCCCTCTTGCATATATGGGAGCTGAATGGGAGACCATGGAAGGAAAGGGATGACTCCCTGCCGATCGAACCGTGGTTTGAGTGCCTTCCAGGGCCAATTTGGCCATGTACATGAGCAATAAATCGACTCCCTTTCGTTTCTTGTCTCGGGCAAATTCGGCTTCATTATATTCGCGTTGTGAAATGCATAGTGTGTTACCTCCTTTCACACCGGGCGTCAGGTTTCACGATGTTTCGGCTGCCACAAAGCACTTTTATTCATTTATATCTTTGACACTCTTTTGGTAGCAAGTAACCCCTACGGTCTCAAGTAATCC
>NC_134804.1:12742786-12747786 GCF_046742065.1 Oratosquilla oratoria | reverse complement strand
TAACGCGCATATATACATACATACATATACCAAGGCTTTTTCCCCCTTATAAGGGAGGTAGCCAAATAGGAAAAGGCATAAAATCATTCCCACCCATTCCATCCCTGAATACACTCCACATCCCTCCACCCTCCCTCTTATCTTAGCACCTCCTGGATGACGGGTCATTCCTGCACCTTGTCCACTGCCCTTGGTCAGAAGCAGTCGCAAGACACAACACATCCACAGCACATAAAGGAGAAGACAGGGAGAAATCCCTTCGTGCAGCATCAAAATTTTATCACACATACTACCTCACCCCCCATTCCCCCGCCCATTCCACCTCATGCATCACAACCTCATCTATATACAATCATTCTCCATTCACCCCTATCTTCTGTCCTCTCCCGTCCTTCCTCAACAGACATTCCCATCTTCCCCAAAGCCCCCTTAACCCCATCCATCCACCTCATCCTAGGACGTCCATTCATGTTCACTCCCTCCACATCTGCCTTCCATACCTCTTTTACTAGTCTTTCTTCACTCATTCTTTCCATGTGTCCAAACCATCCTAATACTCTTTCATCAACCCTATCTCCCAACCCCCTTTCCACCCCTGTTCTCTTCCTCACCTCCTCATTTCTCACTCTATCCAGCCTAGTAACCCCCATAATACTTCTCAGACGCCTCATCTCAAACACATTCAAACTCCTTCTCTCTCCCTCTCTTATGTTCCATGTTTCTGGCCCATACAGTTCTGTTGGCACAATCACTCCTTCATCCAGTCTCCTCTTAGCATCCATTCCCAAATGTCTATTCCACATTACACTCTTTAATCCACCAAGGCATTTACTCGCTTCTCTTAATCTACATTCTACCTCCACTTTCACTCTACCTTTTTCTGCCACATTTGCACCCAAGTATCTAAAACTATCCACCTCCTCCAGTCGCTCTCCCTTAATGCTCACCTCCAGACTACTGCCACTTTCACCCCTTGTACATCTCATCACCTTACTTTTACCCACATTTATCTTCAGCTTTCTTCTATCACATACTCTCCCAAACTCTGTCACCAACTTCCTCAATCCCTCCTCCGATCCTGCCACAAGCGCAGTGTCGTCCGCAAACAACAGCTGGCTCACCTCCCACTTTTCTCCATATTCTTTAACCATCTCCAATCTCTGACCCACTACCCTTGCATTTACCTCTCGCACTACCCCATCCATGTATAAGTTGAACAGCCAGGGCGACATAACGCATCCTTGACGAAGTCCCACCTTTACCTCGAACCACTCACTCTCTCCATTTCTAATCCTGACACAAGCTCTACTACTCTCATAAAAACTTTTGATAGGTCCCAGAGGCTCTCCTCCTATCCCGTATATCCGCAAAATCTCCCACAGTGCCTTTATGTCTACCCTGTCGTAAGCCTTTTCTAGGTCCATAAAGGCCCAAAAAACATCCTTCCCCTTTCCTATAGCTTTCTCACATATCTGTCTTACCACAAAAATCTGATCTACACAACCTCTACCCGTTTTAAATCCACACTGTTCCTCTCCTAATCTTCTCAATCAAGATCCTCCCATAAGCCTTCCCAACTACTCTTAACAAGCTAATCCCTCTGAAACTACTACATTCACACTTGTCCCCTTTTCCCTTGTAAAGTGGAACTATACAGGCACTCCTCCAGTCCTCCGGCACTCTACCCTCTCTCCAGCAAACATTAATTAACCTCACCAGCCAGTTCACCATCACTGTACCTCCTTTTTTTTTTAGACATTCTGCATGGAATCCATCCAGACCAGGTGCCTTACCTGCTTTCATCATCTTAACTCCGCCTTCACTTCATCCTTCCTTATTTCTCCTCCATTTTCCTCACTCATCACTCTCATTTTCTTAGCATTTCCCACAGCAGCTATCTTTCCCTCTCTATGCTCTTTCACATTAAGCAACTCCCTAAAATATTCTGCTCATCTTCCCCTTACTGCCTTCTTTTCCATTATCATCTCTCCATCTGCACCTTTTACCTTTTCCTCTCTATTTGATTCGCCTCTTATTCCTCTCTTAATTTCTATCAAAAACATCTTTTTATTACTTGCAAAATTTTCTGTCATACTCTTACTCCATTTCACATCTGCTCTCCTCTTTGCCTCCTTTACCTTTTGCTTTACTTCTCTTTTCTTTTCTTTGTACCTCGCATATGACTCCCTTGTCCTATTTTTGTAACCAATCTTTGAAAGTTTGCTTCTTCTCTTCTAAAACCTTTTTTGTTTCCTCATCCCACCATTCACTACCCTTCCTTCTATTTCCTCCTGTCCTTCTTGTTCCATACACCATCTTTGCACACTTTGTGACTCCCTCTTTGAACCATCCCCATTCCTCCTCCACACCTAGCTCTACTCTATCCTTCATTCCCTCCCACTCCTCCTTCAGCTTCTTCTTGTACTCCTTCTCCTTTTCCTTATATATATATATATATATACTGTATATATATATATATATATATATATATATATACATATACATATATATACATATATATATATACAATATATATATATATATATATATATATATATATGTATGTATATATATAGATATGTATATATATTCACGCAAGAACTCTCTAGGAAAAAGGAAAACCTGGAAACCGAAGGTTTTCGTCTATTTAAAACAGAAATTTTCATGAAAATTTTGTTTCTGATTTATTAATTTTTTTAAACAGGTTATGAGTGTTTTTAATAAGAAGCTAATCAAAACAGAAAATTTCAGGCTTATGTAAAGTCGTCTGCCTATAAGAAAATTTTCTTCCTGGTTATAGTAACACATATAATACCCTTCTAAATAGAGCAAATATTAGTTTGCCGGTTAATTCGCCTACGGTGTTGTATGTTTCCATATCAATATTTTGGTTTTCAGTTAATCATATCGTATGACATGAATGTTGCATAAAGGAAAGAATTTACTTGAATTAGATGTATGCCTATCCATCAATATATTTGAGTTAAAAATTTCCAAGAACGACAAACAAGCAGCAGGAGACCAGAGAAAATAGTATTCCCGAAGAACACAGATGACATATCAGAAGAAATGCCATTTATTCCGCCTTACAACCACACGAAAAAAAGAAAACAAAAGAAAAAAAAAACATGACAGTGCTATGGAAGAAAGACGAATCAAGCTAGTGGAAGGATTTGAGTCTAAACATATTACGGAGTCAACGACAACTGAATCTTTTCGAGAAGAGGTGGCAGGCTGTTGCTGCTGCTGCCGCTCTTGCTGGTTCTTGATGTATTTTGTTCTGCGCCAGAGCGAAGCACGGGTACGCTGGAACGAGGATGAATGGATGGAAGGCAAAGTAGAAGAAAGGGAAGTGAAGGAAATAAAGCGTATAATAAAAAAAAAGGAAGAACAAAGGGAAAACGTGACAAAGTTAGAAATGGAAGAATGTAGAAAGGACGCAGTGGATAAAAATAGCAATAATCCCGTCGGATATAAGGTCGAGAAAAGAAAGAAATATTTTGTCAAACATGTTTGTTTTCGTCTCTTCCCAACTGAGATGTGAAGTACAATATGTTATGTTGTTTATTCTTCAGCTGGAAAAATCGTCTGCCGACCTCATACCACAAACTATCTACAATGCGTCTTGGTAATGGAAGATTTAGGACCAGTTGGATATGAGTACAAACGAATGATAATGGTGAGATTTGAGTATGACAGAAGGAATGGTGATATACGAATACGAAACAAATATTACACAGGAAATGTGCTATTCAACTCTAGACAGACAAGCAAAGAGCCGTAGAACTTACCATTGGGGATGTCAGAGAAATGAAATAATGCAAAAACTCGTGACAAAGCGCAGAGAATAATGAAAGTGAAGTAAAATAGAAAATTACTCAGAAGATAATAAATAGGCGAAAGGAAGAAGGAGAAGTCTAACCAATTAAGCCAAGAATTGTATGCAAGGAGGGGGAGCAGATAAGACGATGACGATAGGATTGGAGGAAGAAAAGCAAAACAGTGGATGAAGGGAAAGAGGGAACAAAGGGGGAAAAAGAGAAAGAGAGAAAGAGAGAGAGAGAGAGAGAGAGAGAGAGAGAGAGAGAGAGAGAGAGAGAGAGAGAGAGAGAGAGAGAGAGAGAGAGAGAGAGAGAGAGAGAGAGAGAGAGAGAGAGAGAGAGAGAGAGAGAGAGAGAGAGAGAGAGAGAGAGAGAAAGAGACACACACACACAGAGGGGAGAACAAATGATACGAGAACACGTCAGCAAAGAGGAAAAGATATGAAAGAGATAAGACAAGACAACGAAAATATAATCAGAAAACAATAATAAAATGAATAGTAAAGATGACAGAGAGCAGAGAAAGACTGAAAGAAGTCGGTCAATAAAAGAAGATAAGATGAGACAATTTACAATAAGGAAACGTTAGGAAGGAACGTGAAAATATATGAAATATAAAGAAGAGAGCATCAATTATAGAAAAAAAAAGTAAAGTAAAAGAGAAAACAACATGATAGAGGAGAAATTACATGGGAAGGAAAAAGGGATGAAAATACGATGACAAAGAAAAGAAGATGACCTTCCTTGCAACAGAACTTGGAGATAAAATGTAAAGAAATAAAGATATGATATAAACAAGGGGAAAACAGAAGAGCGTAGGGAGAAGAAGAGAGAAAATAAAAAAAAAGAGCGAAAAAGAAGCGATGGAGGAAGAGATAACAAAATCCGAGCAGTGGAAGTGAAGTAAAGTAGAGGGGAACCAGAAAAGAGAAGAAAGAGAGCAAAAAATATATAAAGAAAAGAGAAGCAAAGGCAGAAGAAAGAAGGATGATAATACCCCAAGCTAAGAGAGAGAGAGAAAAAAACATATTAATTAGTATGAACATACTGCGAAAAAAAACGATATATAGAGAAAAAATATAAAGGAAGAGTGCAGAAGAAAAGAATGAACAGGTACAAAATAAACAAGGAAGAGGCATAGAACTGAATCGCGAGGAAAGAAACGAGGATGAGAGGGCA
>NC_134804.1:12737786-12740286 GCF_046742065.1 Oratosquilla oratoria | reverse complement strand
TGAGTATATATCATTATAAAAAGCAGGAATGCACGAAGACTGAAATGATGGAACAGGGGACAGACGAGAATTACAAAACAGCAAGATATACAAGAGGGAATATTATTCGTCTCTGAAAAGCGGGAGAATGGATGAGCTGAATGATAACATAATAGAAAGGCAAATGGAGGACGTAAAAGAAGATAAAGGACAAGAGCGGGATGTGGCAGAAGGGAGGACGATCGTTGTAGTCAAGACATCACAAGAAACAAAAGACAATCGGAAGTGGGGAGAGGGGCGAAATAGGTGGAGATTATGATGGTTAGAAAGGAAATTTGGAGGCTTAGAAAAGGAAATAAACAAACAAAGAGAAATATAAGGTGAGGTGAGGTGGAGGAGGAAGGGGGAGGAAATTGGAAGTAGACTTGGACGAAGAGCAAGAGACATGACTGCTAAAGCAAGATTTACGGAGGCGAGCGGTGAAATATTATGGTTCGGTGTGAGAAGATTAGAGTAGGCAGAAGACAGAAAACTTGGAGAAGGATTCGGAGACCCGGGGACAGGACATTACCAAATACAAGGGAGACACAGGAGACAACTAAGAGGAAATATACTACGAGGGAATATAAACTGACATACGACGAATCAGTAAGTCGGTAAAGGTTTTGAATATAGTTGGTAAAGGATAATAAGACGAAAGAAAGGGGTGATAAGGAAGGGAATATCTAGTATTGAAGATCACAGAGTAAAATTAGTTCAATGTAAAAGATTGACAAATTAGTGAGCACTGATGTCTTAAGACAATGAAATAATGATGAGATTGAAGGGAAATCTGGAAAGTAGGGAAGACTTAAAATGCGCAAAGAAATAAGCAGTGAAGAACAATGGGGAGAGGTTCAAAGAAGATGCAGAGGGAACTTGAAGAAGGAAGAAGGGCAATATGAAAAGGTCAGAGGTCAGTCGAGCAATAAATGGGTAAGGATAGTTGAAAGACAAGTTTTTTTTAAGAATACAAGAATAAAGAAAAGGAAAGGGAAAGTGCGGTTAAAACACATTGGAAGGGACGCAAAACCTATGAAAAAAGAAATGAGACGAAAATGAAATAAAAAGACAAGGGATAAAAAAAAGACGACCCAGAGAAGATGAAAGACATGGAGATTATGTAGAGACTGAGCAAAATGCAAGACGTAGGCAAAAATAAAAACGACAACATGGGAGAGGGACATGAAAAAAAGACTGATCACTGAAACGGGGAAGAAGTGCAAATAGAGAGGAAGAAGAAGAATACAAGGCACCAAAGAGACAAGACTAAAACAAGTACACGCGAAGCAAACATGGATAAAAGAAACTAATGAAGGAAATGGGACAGAGTTAATGGACGGGGAAAGGACAGGCCAAACATTGAGGACAGCAGCGGCAGCACCAGCGGCCGGGAGGGAGGAAGAGGGGCCGGGCGGTTGAGAAGCGCAGAATCTGTTGCTGTTCCGCTGATCGCGAATTTGCATTTAGATTTGCTGTGCAATTGAAGGACTGTTTTTGCTGCGCCAGTTGTGTCTGTCGCAGGGGCGCATCCCATCCTCAGGTTTAAGCTCAGGATCATACGGACGCGCAGCTGCAACCACGTATAAGCCACGCTCATGTGTACATAAACCTCCACGCATATGTAAACGTACACATGGATACGGAGACAGAAATGTATGCACACACACATAGAAACGTATACAAAATAAAATAAACACAAAGAGACACATGAATGTAAATTCATATTAACACACATACAATACAATTAGGTAAATAGTTAAATACATAGACACGCACATACTCGTACACACACGCGCGCGGACGTACGCGCATACACATTACCCATAGATCGGGCAATATATGAGCTTTGAGATCTCATCCAGGAGGGTAGTATTTGTCAATCACGAGACCAACACGTGTTTACACACACACACACACACACACACACACACACACACACACACACACACACACACACACACACACACACACACACACACACACACACACACACACACTAACACACACACACTAACACACACACACTAACACTAACACACTAACACTAACACAATAACACTAACACACTAACACTAACACACTAACACTAACACACTAACACTAACACACTAACACACTAAAACTAACACACTAACACACTAACACTAACACTTACACTAACACTAACACATACTAACACATCCACACACTACCACTAGCGCATTAACACTAACACACTAACACTAATACACTAACACTAACACACCAACACACTAATACTAACACACTAACACTAACACACTAACACTAACACACTAACACTAACACACTAACACTAACACACTAACACACTAACACACTAACACTAACACACTAACACTAACACACTAACACTAACACACTAACACTAACACACTAACACTAACACTAACACTAACACACTAACACTAACACACACTACACACACACACACACACACACACACACACACACACACACA
>NC_134804.1:12710286-12715286 GCF_046742065.1 Oratosquilla oratoria | reverse complement strand
CACGCCTGGAGTTAACATCGCCCTCACCGTCTTAATTCACACCTCTCTTATCATTTCACTTATCTGCAGGTCTCTGCCTCGGCCATTTATCTTCCCTCATTACATCGCATCCGTCATTCTTATTCTCGTGTTCCACCACGTTCGCTAACGAAGACGTGCCGCAGGGATAAGGAAAGCAGCCTAGTGGCAGTAGGAATAACAGGAAAAATGACAACCACTAAGGAAGGGGATAGATTGAGGCAGCTTGTAATTTTTTCGCTACCGAAAAGGTGTCAGTGAGATAAACATGGCAATATGTCATAAAAAGAACGCGCACACACACCCACACCCACACCCACACCCACACCCACCCACACACACACACACACACACACACACACACACACACACACACACGCACACACACACACACACACACACACACACACACACACACACACACACACACACACACACACACACACACACACACACACACACACACACATATATATATATATTTGTGTGTGTGTGTGTGTGTGTGTGTGTGTGTGTGTGTGTGTGTGTGTGTGTGTGTGTGTGTGTGTGTGTGTGTGTGTGTGTGTGTGTGTGTGTGTGTGTGTGTGTGTGTGTGTGTGTGTGTGTGTGTGTGTGTGTGTGTCTGTGTGTGTGTGTGTGTGTGTGTATGTGTGTGTGTGTGTGTGTGTGTGTGTGTGTGTGTGTGTGTGTGTGTGTGTGTGTGTGTGTGTGTGTGTGTGTGTGTGTGTGTGTGTGTGTGTGTGTGTGTGTGTGTGTGTGTGTGTGTGTGTGTGTGTGTGTGTGTGTGTGTGTGTGTATGTGTATCTGTGTGTGTGTGTGTGTTTGTGTATCTATCTATATCTATCTATCTACATATCTATATATACATATATTGAACGTATATATATCTGACTCGAAAAAAGTTACAGGCTGTTGTTGAGTCGGGAATAGCAGCCAACTTGACCACGTGTCATCAGGAAGCTAGGGCAAGTAACCATCACTTGAGGTTTGAGGAATCGGATACTCATGCTCACAAGGGAAAAGCCAGTACCATATGCAACCGGCTGCACATTAGTGTTTCACATAAATATGAAAAAAATTATCAATCTATATACTGTACGTATAGGTCCTCCCCCCTATAAAGGATGTAGCCAAGGCAAAGGCATTCACCCAATCCCACACATTCCCCCACACACACCACAATTCCCCCCTCTTCTCTTAGTTCCTCATGGATAATGGGTTATCCCTGTGCCCCACCCACTGCCATAGGTCAGAAGCAATGCAGCAAGGCTTAGTACATCCACAGCAAGGCCGCCTCACTTAATCGGCGAACCCCTTCTCCGTCCGCTCATGGAAATTATAATGATAAATAAAAATAAATATGTAAATGAAGTTAAATAACCATACGAACAGATAAATAAGCATGGTAGTATGAACTTAAGGAAACAGACAAGCAGCCAAACAAATAAATAAATGTATAAATATTTTTACCATAATAAAATCACTAAATTAAGAAAAAGATCCTAGAAAAAGTTTTGTTTAATTAGTGGACTATCTCACTTGGAAAATTTTGTAACTCTTCGCGACCATCTTCACTTCCGTGTTAATTCGTTTAACGCCATCTCCATCATTTCGTCCCAAAATATTGTAACATCTAGGTAGACGGGGACGGTGGTGTGGTGGACTCGGTTCTTTGGAAGTCTTCCCTGTGCTGAAGTAAGAAAAAAAAAAAAGAAAAAAAAAATCATAGATTAAATGCACCCTTCACATAATCATTTTATAAAACTGTCCACCACAAGAGAGAATCCCCACAGTAAAAGCGAATATATTCATCCTCACTTATCCTTCGCCACGTTCCGTCGTCTCTTCTCTCTCTGGAAACGTCATTTGCTTCGTTTATCTCTGTATCTCTCACCTTAAACTACTCTTGACCTTAAGGTCATTTGCATTCACGTCTCTCGCCATCTCATTTCATTATCTTATCTTCACCTCTCTTATAGGCTCATTTATCTTCACCCTCCTCTTATCAGTTCAATTAATCTCCACTCCTACTGCTGCTGTTATTCTTCATCTCATTTTCTCCAATACCACTTCGCATCAGGTCTCTTTAATTTTAATTTTTCTCATTTCCTTCATTATTCTCTTGATTTCTCCAGATATAAGCTATTGGTAAAGTTGTATCTATTTTCGTCCCTAGTCGTCTTTTGTGTTGTCACATCACATCATTTTCCTTTGTAACAAAAAATCATGTGTCTCTTCAATTTCAATTTTTCTCATTTTCTTCATTATCCTCTTGATTTCTCCAGACATAAGCTATTGGTAAATTCGTATCTATTTTCGTCCCTAGTCGTCTTTTGTGGTGTCACATCACATCATTTTCCTTTGTAACAAAAACTCATGTCATAATTTTTCATACAATTGTTTCCTTTTTCGTTTTGTTTCATCTTACTATGTCGTTATTCCTTCTGGTGTTCATCATACACTGCTGTGCACTACATAAGTTTGATCACACATTGTAATGCATCACATATAGTATATGTCATTACGTCCAACAACGTCTCTCTTAACTATTCCTATAACTAAAACGTCCCCAAGAACTTCAGGTGAAGAGGGCTGTCATCACACGCTGTCATGCGTTATATATTTATCATCAGATATTCTCATGCATCTCATGCAATGTATATCATTACTTCCATCAACGTCTCTCTTAACTCTTCCAGTAACCGGAACGACACCAAGGACTTGTTAAGAGACCTGTCATATATCTCAGTAACAGATTGTTCTTAAAGAAATGTCAAAAATCCCATTTTTTACCAGAGGAGTGCCATCATGGCAGGCTGAACTTCGAACTCACTCCGGGATCAATCGCAAGCGGCTTAAGGTGACTGCCACTTACCCAAGATGTTATAGTACACAGGGTATATGGATTTTAATAACAAGAATATTTTGAAAAAAATGGCTAATAGGAAATGTTACTTTTGTACCCAGTCGGGAGAGTTGCATACATACATACACCAAAGGCTTTTTCCCCCTACACTGGGGGTAGTCAAAAAGAAAAAGACATAGAAACCACTCCCACCCATTCCATTTCTTGTGTATTCCGCTTCCCTCCACCCTCCTCCCTCCCTCTTATCTTGGCACCTCCTGGATGACGGGTCATCCCTGCATCTTGTTCACTGCCCTGGGTCAGAAGCAGTGTCGCAAGACACAGCACATCCACAGCAAGGCCGCTTCATAAATTCGGCGACCTTCCCTCTCTCCGGGAGAGTTGCAAATGAAAATAATGAGAAAGAGAGTTATGATACGGGGGCGAAGATCGCAGATCTGCGAAGTGATTTCGCAGGTTTTCTTAAAGAAATCTGGTCCAAGGCACAGAAACCCCAGCCGTACCGCGTGGCACTGTAGCTGTCGTCAGTTTGTTTCATTCAACTCCGTGGCACTCCCTCGGTAGAGAAAGTTAATTACTCATTCCAATTAGTCATTTCCTCTTCAAATTATCATTCTTATTATTGTAATAACTATTATTATTTTTTTAATTTGGCTGCGGTTAAAGGTCGTTTCATTCATTTCTGTGATAGTACCTCGTTGGCTAAGAGGTTACATTTGTACATAAGCCTTTTCTTTCTTTTCTTCTTCTTCTTCTTCTTCTTCTTCTTCTTCTTCTTCTTCTTCTTCTTCTTCTTCTTCTTCTTCTTTAAAATACTTTCTTCCATTGGTTTACGCCAAAGGCTTTTTGACAGATAAAATTATCCTCCTAACCAAAAATAGGAAAACATTCCGCGAATTAAAGATTACTACATATTCAACATACATATATGACATGCAGAACTGCGAAAAATACTCGTGGTAATAACTTGCAAGGATGACATTAAAGAAAACCGGGAGATCTGTCTAGGTTGAATATATTTTCATTGTCAGAACCCAGATTATCCTTGATAACCGTGGAATTTATTGAAAACGATATTCTTTGTTAATTTGTGTAAATCATTTTTAGTCAGTTTTCAAAACATTCTTCTTGAAGACATGAGCTATCGAAAGTGAAAGAATATTCACTGCTGTGGGAGCGTGTGTGTACGTGTATGTATATATATATATATATTTGGATGATGGAGAACATATATACAGGGGAAGGCTCGGAACCTTATACACTCTAACGTTTCGTTCGCGTAGAACTTTCTGAAAGTTCTACGCGAAACGAAACGTTAGAGTGTATAAGGTTCCGAGCCTTCCCCTGTATATATGTTCTCCATCATCCAAATAATTTGTCTAAAATACTTATCAATATATATATATATATATATATATATATATATACATATATATATATATGTATACATGCATATATATATATACATATATATATATATATATGTATACATATACATACATATGTAAATATGTATATATATATATGTATATATATACAGACATATATAAATATGTATATATATGTAATACATACATATATAAATATGTATATATATATATATATATACACACACACACATATATATATATATACAGTATATATATATATATATATATATGTATATAATATATATATATATATTAATATATATATATGTATATATACATATATGTCACACAGGAACCCACAGTCGGAGAAAGAATAAACTTCGAATAAAGAATAATCCTATATTTCGGCTATCACCTGTAGCCCCCTTCAGGAAAGTACATAAGGTAGAGAACAGAGGGGACTTATAAACTACAGTAAGAAGAGATGTGGACAGTTGACCTCACTCAGGCGCGGGGCAAACTGGGGTGGCGGAGGAGGGAGGGGGTGAGGAGAGGGGAGGATGTAACGTCCGCACCAGCTTACTTACTGCTGCGCGTGAGATGATGTCAGGTGTCCACTGCCCTTTAGAAATATTAATATTAGGGCATTCCTCAATTAATGCTGATTCGACTATTTTCCTCCTGAAACCACAGTGGGACTTGAACACTAATCTGGCCTTACCCCAGTCGAAAGAATGATTCTTATT
>NC_134804.1:12697786-12705286 GCF_046742065.1 Oratosquilla oratoria | reverse complement strand
ACCACTGACTGCTCCAGTGGGACCAGAGAGGAAGCCGACCAAAACAAAGCGAAGCGTCGACTCGAAATGACACCCTGATGGGGTGTGGCGCAAACAGCGTGTCGGTGTGGGTTAGACAGAGCCCTGGCGGGAGGGACATAAGCCAATCACAGGCTGAGAAACATTTTTCTTTTTCTTTTTTGTGCCGAACAAGACTCCTCTTGGTGACCAGGAGTTAGTCGAAGCTGAATGAATTCACCTGGTATTAGAGTGGTTAAAAATTCTTGAAGAGCGTCGAATTCGTTCTCTTGTGTTGAAAGAATTTAAAACCTAGAAATGATAATAACAATAGTAATGATAACAATGATAATAATAAAAATGACAATAGTAATACTATTAATGATAATAATATTAATAGTAATGATAGTCATCACAATAATTGTAATGACTTATAGTAATAATGATGATATTTCTAATGATAATAACAATAATACCAATAATAATGAGTTTACCTATTAATATCTCTGAGGGAAAATCAGTTGCCTAATTGTGTTATGAGTTTCTGTGTCACCGTGTTTATCGATAGTGATCATAGGTTCTCAAAGATCTTGTAGTCGGTCTGGGGAGCAAATGACAGCCCCTCGGGTCCGAACCTCAGGATGGAGGTAAGGATGTTGGCAAGCTTTAAAGACTGGGAGGTTCTGTCTCACTTTCCTCTTGTTGGACCACATCGTGAAGATAATCATTGTTAGTTTCAGGAATTAATGGAGTTCGTGATAAGAGTGCCAGTTTCAGAAGAGAACTAGACAATACTTCATTATCTTAAGTATAGTTGTAACGTAATATTAGATATTACGTCATATGTGTAATTATGTTATAGAATTGTGTTCCTTTGTATTACATAACTATGTTCATATTTCTTGTCTATGTATGTATTGTAACAATGTTAAGCAGTAACGCCCGTCCACTATATGTAATCTTGTCTACGTGCGGAGAGAGGTGCGCACTCTTGTAGAACAAACAGACAAGCGAAATCCTGAATAGTTCGGAGCGCACAGATTTGACAGTTACTAAATAAATAGATTGTTCAAGCGAGTCGAGGGTCCTAAAACTACCCATGTTGACGTGTTAACTTACCCTCCTCCCCCCCCTTTCACTCACTCGCACACTCACCCGGAAGTATTCCGCTTCCGGTCCAATGGTATATAAGCGGTTCAAATCGCTGACTCCTTGTCATATTCCCACATATTGATCTCTTGATAAAAACTAGAAGGTTTAGATTCATGAGACGATTGGTGTGAAGTGATCACCCTTTTTGCCTACATTACGTGTCTGATATACATTGCATTACTTTACTTATATTTGTACTTATTACTTATTTTGATGCATGTTCCTGATCTCTGTGTACTTAGATAGTACCATATTGTATACTTATCTTGTGTTTCTTATTTGAACGATAATTTCCATATTCTTATAATCATGTAACGGTCCCATTGACCTTACTGACCATTCTCTTTTGTGTTGATTGCATGTAAATATTTTCCATTAATAATTTCGTTTACTAGTTTTATCGCTAGTTTAATATTCCTTTCCTGGAATCTTCTTTGTTACCTTTACTTCTAGTCTTACGAATTATCTAGGCCCTGACCAGATAGTTCAGTCCTACAGTGGCTTCTAGAAGTGCGCTGGTTCTTAAGCACTTAGACGTTATACGTAACGTCTCTTCAAATACCAGCAGCCCGTAACAAAGTGGCGACCCTTGCCAAGGATATTGGATCAGGTATTTAACACATTCTTATAGAGATGGATGATATAGTTCAAGAATTCGTTCAAAAATCCCAAGGTAAGTTTCTTAAAGAAACAAACTAAAAGACATTTTGATAGAAATAGGCAAGCACTTTGGAGTAGACATTGATACAAGTTTGCGAAAGAAAAAAATACTTCAGGAACTCGTTGAAAATCTGATCGAAGATGAGATCTTATCTCCAGAAGAGATTACAGCTATACAAATTCCTTCAAATAGGTTAGAAATAGAGGCACGACTAACCGAACTTAAGATTAAGGAGATTGAATTAAAGGTCAGGAGAGTAGAAATTGAGGAGGAAGCTAAATTGAAACAAATGCAAATTGAGGCAGAATTTAGAGCTAGAGAAGAGGAAGCTAAAGCGAAACAAGTAGCTAAAGAGGAGGAAACTAAACTGCAACAAATGCAAATTGAGGCAGAATTTAAAGCTAAAGAGGAGGAAACTAAACTGAAACAAATGCAAATTGAGGCAGAATTTAAAGCTAGAGAAGACGAAACTAAAGTCAAATTGGCAGAGTTAGAATTAAAGAAGGCAGAAGTAGAAGCTAGGATTGTTGATAGACAACCCGTAGTTCAGGAAGGTCATATAGATATTTCCAAGTATGTAAAACTTTTACCCAAATTTTCAGAGGGAGAGCCAGAAATTTTCTTTCTTCAGTGGGAAAAAATTGGCGCAACAGTTACAAATCCCTAAAGAAAATTGGCCATTAATCATTCAAACACAATTTAAGGGTAAGGCTCAGCAAATTTATACTTCTCTTTCAGAAGCAGAAAGCGAGTATGATAATATGAAAGCTTGTATTTTAAAAGCTTATGAACTAATACCAGAGGCCTATAGACAGAAATTCCGTAATTATAGGAAGACACCTCAGTTAACATACGTAGAATATGCGGCTCAACAAGAGAGGTTATTCAATAGGTGGTGTTTGGCTAGTGAAACGGACACCTTAGATAGACTTAAACAGTTGATTTTATTGGAGCAGTTTAAGAATACCTTAGAGACAGATCTTAGGATTTTTATAGATGATCATGTTCCCGAAACTTTAACTAAAGCTGCTGTATTGGCTGATGAGTTCACACTAAATCATAAACCTAAGTCAAGACAAATGGAATCCCAAAAGTCAAAGTCATATATTCCAGATTCAACAAAATACTCTGATCCTTGGTCCCCAAAGAAACGCTTTGAAAATCAGTCTAGCCCATCACATTTCAGTTACAGGTCTGATTTCAATCAATATCCTCCAAACCAACCTTGGCAAAGAATGGAAAGGTTTAAGACTAATCCCCCTGTAACTTGTTCATATTGTAAACAGGTTGGCCATCACATTTCTAATTGCAGAAAGAGACTGACACCCTCATTCTCCAATAAGACACCAACTCTTGTAAGTAATATAAAATCAGATGATTCAAAATCCTCTATTCAGGATACACTACCAAAGAAGCCGGTATTGTCAAGTAATGTAGAACCCCCCTCATCAGATCATGATCCTTGTTTCAAACCATTTGTATCTTCAGGAACTATATCTCATAGTAGTAGTTCACAACAATATCCTATTTCCATACTCCGAGACACAGGAGCAAAGCAAAGTCTGATTTTAAATTCTGTCTTGCAGAATCTAGGTGAGTCATATACAGGTTATGATATATTGATAGAAGGAGTTGGAGGAATTATAAAATGTCCATTACATAATGTTTTCTTGCGGTCTGATTTAACAACCGGAATGGTTAAAGTAGCAGTAGTAGACTCTCTTCCCATAGTAGGAATATCCTTATTGTTGGCCAATGACATCGCTGGAAGCAAAATCATTTCTCCCTTAATAACAAATAACCATAAGACCTCAGTAGAACCTTCAGATAACTTACAGTTGTTTCCCGCTTGCGCTGTAACCAGATCTCAGTACAAGAAATCTGAAGAGGAGACTTATAATTTTAGAATCCCTATTCTCTCAAACTGACCCATCTTCTTCTTCACCAGTTTCTCTATCTAGAGCAGAATTAATCAAAGAACAGAAGTCAGATCCTTCTCTTAAAAATTTGTACGAGATTGTTTCATCTCCAGAAGAAGTTGAAAATATGTCACGAGGTTTCTATATAGAAAACGGAGTCCTAATGCGAAAATGGAGAGCATCCACCGCAACCGCTGACCAGCCATGGCAAGTAAGGAATCAAATAGTCCTCCCTCTTGGTTTCAGGAATAATGTTCTAAGATTGGCTCATGATACTCCCTTAGCAGGTCACTTAGGTGTAAGAAAGACCTTGTTCAACATAACCCAACATTTCCATTGGCCCACGGTTGTCAAAGATGTTGCCCAATATTGTAAAACATGTCATACATGTCAACTTGTAGGTAAGCCCAACCAGAAAATTGTAGAAGCTCCACTCCATCCCATTCCTGTAATGGAAGAGCCATTTAAAAAAGTTCTTATTGACTGTGTAGGACCTTTACCTCCTTCAAGTAAAGGAAATCAGTACATTCTCACAATCATGTGTATGAGCACTCGTTTTCCAGAAGCCATTCCTTTGAAAAATATTAAAGCTCAAAACATAATCAGAGAAATGTTGAAATATTTCACTATGGTAGGATTTCCTAAGAACATTCAAAGTGATCAAGGAAGTAATTTTCTTTCCAACAAGTTTAGAGAAACTCTTGTAACACTAGGTATAAATCATGTAACTTCCTCCGCCTATCATCCTCAATCACAAGGTGCTCTAGAGCGCTTTCACCAAACGCTCAAGACAATGTTAAGAATCTTCTGTGCTGAGAACACTCGAAATTGGGAAGACGGACTCCCCTTTTTGTTGTTCGCCACCCGAACAACAATTCAAGAAAGCCTTGGATTCAGCCCGTCAGAATTAGTCTTCGGTCATGAAGTCCGTGGTCCCCTAAAGATACTTCATGAACAATGGATGAAAGAAGAACCACCAGTTCCTTCTTTGAAATACGTGTCCCAGGTCACCGAGAAGTTGTTAGAAGCTTGGAAGTTGGCAAGAGAGAACTTGGCGAATGCTCAACGAGTAATGAAAGGTCGGTATGATAAAAATTCTAAACTTAGAACTTTCTCTCCAGGAGATCAAGTGTTACTTTATCTTCCCATACCAGGAGATCCATTGCAGGCTAAATACAAAGGACCCTATGAAGTCTTGTCCAGAGCCAGTGATCTCAACTACATAATCAAAACTCCAGACAGAAGAAAGAGTTCCCGTCTCTGTCACATAAATACCTTAAAACCTTATCATTCCAGAGATCCAATTCCAGCTTGCAGCTCTACCACAATAGAATCGGAAGAGCCTCCTGATAACCTGCCTAATCCTCCTGAGATTCCCTTGGAAAACTCTCAGATACTACAAAATCTTCAGATAAAAGTAGGACACTTATCTGAGAAACAAGATGTAGCAGAACCATTGACTGACCTGTTGAAAAAAAGACCACGACTTCGTGTGGACACCTACCTGTGAGACGGCCTTCAAAAACCTGAAGTCCCTTCTCACTAACGCACCAGTTCTAGGGGCACCCGACTTCCAACGACCCTTTCTTCTGCAAGTCGACGCCAACGACACCTGTATCGGTGCCGCCCTCTTGCAAGAACACAATGAAGTTCTTCACGCTATCACCTACTACAGCAAGAAGCTGTCCCCTGCGCAGAAGAACTACTGCGTACTTTCTAGAACGTAGCTTTTCAACAGAAAGTGAAAAGCTTTCCCAAACGGTGGAGGTGTAACGTAATATTAGATATTACGTCATATGTGTAATTATGTTATAGAATTGTGTTCCTTTGTATTACATAACTATGTTCATATTTCTTGTCTATGTATGTATTGTAACAATGTTAAGCAGTAACGCCCGTCCACTATATGTAATCTTGTCTACGTGCGGAGAGAGGTGCGCACTCTTGTAGAACAAACAGACAAGCGAAATCCTGAATAGTTCGGAGCGCACAGATTTGACAGTTACTAAATAAATAGATTGTTCAAGCGAGTCGAGGGTCCTAAAACTACCCATGTTGACGTGTTAACTTACCCTCCTCCCCCCCCTTTCACTCACTCGCACACTCACCCGGAAGTATTCCGCTTCCGGTCCAATGGTATATAAGCGGTTCAAATCGCTGACTCCTTGTCATATTCCCACATATTGATCTCTTGATAAAAACTAGAAGGTTTAGATTCATGAGACGATTGGTGTGAAGTGATCACCCTTTTTGCCTACATTACGTGTCTGATATACATTGCATTACTTTACTTATATTTGTACTTATTACTTATTTTGATGCATGTTCCTGATCTCTGTGTACTTAGATAGTACCATATTGTATACTTATCTTGTGTTTCTTATTTGAACGATAATTTCCATATTCTTATAATCATGTAACGGTCCCATTGACCCTACTGCCCATTCTCTTTTGTGTTGATTGCCTGTAAATATTTTCCATTAATAATTTCGTTTACTAGTTTTATCGCTAGTTTAATATTCCTTTCCTGGAATCTTCTTTGTTACCTTTACTTCTAGTCTTACGAATTATCTAGGCCCTGACCAGATAGTTCAGTCCTACAGTGGCTTCTAGAAGTGCGCTGGTTCTTAAGCACTTAGACGTTATACGTAACGTCTCTTCAAATACCAGCAGCCCGTAACATAGTTCAAGTACCTCATTGATATGCAGATATCAGTTACGTAGTCCTCATAATGTCCCATTATTCTTTTAACATATCTAAATACATTAACAAGTGTTTCTGATGATGTACTTGATTTTAGCATACCTTTGCTTGACGATTCCTATCATCTAAACACCAAAAGGTAATCATTGTGGCCAGTAAGTCACCAATACCAATGTTCTGATCGAGTTTTATACACACACACACATACACACACACACACACACACACGCACACACACACACACACACACACACACACACACACACACACACACACACACACACACACACACACACACACACACACACACACACACACACACACACACACACACACACACACATACATACATACAGACAGACAGACGCACACAAAGAAGTATTATTAATTACAATAAGAATTAAAGAAAATTGTTCTTAAATGTTAATCAACCGCAAACTAAGACAATAAAGAAGTGTTTACATTGAGAGTGGAAGGAAACCTTTACAAAGATCCATCAAATCAGGTTACAATAATTAAAAAATAATTGAAATACAAAGAAATGACAGAAAATAAAATGCATAAACAACTAAAAACACTATACGTAAAAAAACTTTAGGAAGTGATGGAATCTCAGGTTTTATTCTCAAGGAATTCAGAGTGAAAGAGATCCACAGGCCAGTTGTGTGTTTATTAGAAGTGGTAGCGCTGCAGGACTGAAAGAGGGTTAACGCGGTACCCAACCATCAAAGAAGTAAGGAAATCCAACTGAATTACAGAGCAATATATCTGAAAAGTATGGAACGTAAATTTTATGAAGCATTAAAAACAGATGGGTTAGATATCTTGAGGAGTTAAACAATTTGGAGGAGCATCAATGCCATTTCAGATATAGAAGATAATTTTCGTTGAACTTGTTGAGCTTTCACTTAAAAATGGTTGTCGAAATACAAAATAGGGCTAAATGAATTGTGTGTGCTTTGATCTGGAGAAAGCCTTCGAAAATGTACCTCGTAAACGTTAAAGTCGGCAAATCTTTCTCCGAACTCGCTCACTAAATTGGAAATATTGTTGCGGTACTTTTTGGC
>NC_134804.1:12662786-12665286 GCF_046742065.1 Oratosquilla oratoria | reverse complement strand
CATTTTACGATCAGACAGTCAGCCACACCTTGCCCCAAAATTACCATGAAAATATCAATCGATACATAAATCAATAGATGAATGAATGAATAAACAAGCAAATAGATAAAAGAATGAATATATTAACAATTCTATAAATAGATAAAATTTATGTATATATATATTTATTTATATATATATATATGTATATATATATATACATATATATGTATATATATATATATATACATATATTACATATATGTATATATATATGTGTATATATATATACATATATATACATAAATATATATATATATATATATATATATATATATATATATATATATATATATCAATAGAAAAACACTCAAATAAATAACTGAATAGATAAACAAATATATAAATGAATATGTAAATGGAAAATAATGAATAGATGAATACACAGATAATTGAGTAAAAACAGATAGATCAATAAATAAGTAAATAAGAATAAGAATATAATAGATACATAAATTGATATAAAAGTAGCACATAGATAAATGAAAAAAATAAATACATTAACAAATAACTATAATTCTTGCGAAAGCAAAAACTCACCTTTCACCCTTTCAGCAGTGGAGCAAATAATGCCAAGCCAACCGTAGCACCAGCTGTTTGATTATTATCAGATCAGTATCATGATGCAATTTCTTGAATTTCCTGTTCATACTACTTTCGTCAGAGTACTCATGTCATGCCCGAGTGCTGAAGATGTACTGTGACAACCACCACGCGATGAGAACGTTCACTTTAGCCCCTTCACCATGGTGACACACTTCGTGGACTTTGTTCCCCTGAAGAAGAGACGATTTTATGACGTTGAGGTGGACATAAATTCACTAGAATCAGTACATAGAAGAATGACCAAAATAATACATGGACTCAGAAATTTGCTTTACGAAGAGAGGCTTAGGCACCTCAACTTAGGTCATCCTAATAAAACAACAGGGTAGGACTCGCAGTAATGGGTATAAACTGGACAAATTTAGATTTAAGAGGGAAATAGGCAAGAATTGGTTTACTGATAGGGTGGTTGATGAATGGAATAAACTTAGTAACCATGTAGTAAGCGCTGAAACTATCAGTTGTTTTAAAAAACTATTAGAGAACTTTATGGATGGGGATGACAGGTGGTGATGGATACGGAGCTGCCTAGTGTAGGCCTTATGGTCTCTTGCAGTCTTCTTTATTCATATGTTCTTATGGTGAATAGCGACGTAGGAGACTCCTTTTTGCTCCGTGTTCGATCCCCTACTCTCCCCTCCTTCCGTTTTCCTGAACTGTGATACAAAATTGTTTCCTGTCTTAGCCGAAAGAAGAAGAGAGAAAAAAAAACTCTATCCCGTGTTAAATGTGTTAATGTCTTGAATAGTTTTCGAAGATATATTTTCATAAGAATGAATTATGCAAGGGTTCACAGATTTTTGCTTTGTCTCTCTAATAATATTATGGATAAATATATTTGCAATATAACATTTCAAACGGTGTAAAAATAGTTGTAAGACATCTATATAATTGGCAATTACTCTAATATCAAGCTGACTCTTGGCATAGTTCAATTCAGCAGAAGCAATCAATGTGTCAGCATCTGTTTGATTTTGTCTTATGACCTAACCATTCGATTTCACACGGTCAGCTGACCACGGACGGGGCTGACGTGAGCTTTATTTTCTGTGTCAGCATTTAAAGAGGATTTTTATATGATCATTTTATCGACCGTGGGGTGTAGTTGCAAGAAGTGAATTCGATTTGCTTTGCTTGAAGTCATGGTCGAACATTCAATATATCTCAACATAATGCAATCATGCTCAAGTTGAACTGGTGCATAAAGTAAAATGTGTACCTTCTGGGCTAACTTTATAAGTTCTCTTCGAATTAAAAAAAGAAAAAAAAATCATTGCTATAAGAAACTGATTCTTTCCCCTTGCAGAATTCCCAGTATCATTCCCTGTCCTTACCTTAGGTAAAGCACTGGAGGTGGAACATTCTTCCTTCAATGTGAGGAAAAAAAAAATAATGTACATACTAAAAAAAACTATTGCATGACAAATGTACTGTGAACACTTGCGACACTATACTGCTACCAATAGAGAACATATCTATTTATCTATATACTAAGGGCTTCTTCCTACTTATAAGGGAGACAGCTCAGTCAAATCACTCACCCACTTCCACCCTCTCCACTCCTATCCACCAACCTACTTTTCCTCGTGGAAGAAGGATCGTCCCCTGTCTCCTGTTCACTGCCCGGGTCAGACGCAATGCAGCAAGACACAGGAGCACATCCACAGTAGGGCCGCTTCACTTACATGGCTACACCCCGCTCCTGGTCCCCTCATGCGGAAAATAGAACCTAAGCATATATAATCCAGTCCCCTGAATACGTGCACACTCCGGATGGACCTGTATCAGGACCTGTTAATGTTACCATTTTTCATGGTGCATTAATCTGAATAAAATTGCCTGCCATCATAGAGAA
>NC_134804.1:12640286-12650286 GCF_046742065.1 Oratosquilla oratoria | reverse complement strand
TTTTATGAAACTATTGTACATTACGATCTCCTTCCATTTCCCCTCTTTCAAAATTACCACTGATTTCCTTATCTCCCTTGTTTGTATTTTTCTCACCTTCCCCCGCCAACAATTCTTTACCAAATGTATACTGAAGATGTAATATACGAAAGCGCTCTGCTTCGTTAATTTCTTTTTCCAAGTGGTCTACTTTGCATACGTGAACACACGTACCCGTGTTCTTATTAGTATACTGTAGTAAATTCCGCTCTTCTAGCAAAGTAATATTTCAGTAAGTATCGGTAAACTGGTATTTACTTAGAAAATCAGAGCTTCCTCCCCCATAACATGGTATTTCTGTTTAGGTATTTACTTCGTTGGTTAATCCCCCTTGGTCTATCTACTCAGCTAAGTCCACAATTTCCCTAAATTCTATCCAAGGAATTCTTGTGTCTTTGTTCTTGTTGGATTCTTTATATCTAAACATGCGATGTCTGCTATATAAAGACGGACAAGATGGCTGATCATAATCTTCATCTTTATTAACATGTTTCATTATAGAGTTAAGAATAAAGTGATCTGGCAAAATGAATCCCTTCCTCGCAAGGCGTCTGGGAGAGATGACGTAAAGAGTCGAACCTTTTCAACAACTTATATCTTTATGGGGAGAGACAACTTGACACGAGGAGTCGGGCGTTGTGTGCCAGACGAACTTGCTCCCCTTTCCTCTTGTACAACCAAACACTCATCATGTGCCCTTGGTGTGCCTGTGCATGATGACAACTGTCATCACTATGAACTTGGAGAACGTACAAAATTAATATTGTTTTACAGATTTCTTATCTACTAAAATGTTAGTCTTGTATTCTATCTCTTACTCCTCGTAGAGGAGACGTGTAACCCATAGAAATGGTACAAAATGAGGCTATATAAATAACCTTGAACTATGATAATGAAAATAGAGGTCATTCTTTGTACCATACGCTTCAAATTGCCAATTCTACAGTGTTATTTAGGTACTCACGGACCTGGCTCTAAACACCATATTTTAGGAGCACCTACTGACTATAGATTCTAATTATTCAAGACAGCGAAGAGCAATTAAAAAGTACATTTCTCAATTTGCAAAACCCCATATGGACACAAGACACCTCCCTAGCATTCGCTTATGCATCTTGAATATATGTGAACTCTCAGGAATGACAATGACTTTGTGGAACCGCTCAAACAAGCCGCTCTGCGAAAGAAAAGATATATTCCTTCAAGGTTGGGTAATAATGTTTTCCACTGTTGCACTAACGGGTTCGTGTTATATATATTAAGGTCCGCAGCTCTTTCGCAGCCAACTCAGAACGTGGTACACAAGAGTCAGTAGTGCTCATGGGGAATTAGCCAGTACAGCATATACCCTACTACCGTGTTCCCCGAGAACAAAGCCTCAGGAATGATATATTGTGGTTCGAAATGTGTTCTCTAGGCCCCACACTCCTTGCAAAGGCTGAATGTAAACTAATTCATATCAAACCAGAAGGAAGGCTTTTGTTGTGTTCTTCACGCAATTTCTTTTCATTCAATGCTCCCAAGGACGAAAAGGCCAACAAACCTGCCAATAAAACCTGTAGAAGGACTCTTATACTCGTAGATGTAGATCTAAGAATACCTGTAAGCCCATGCAAAATGTAAAAAAAAAAAAAAAGGGGAAAATCCTGTTCAGCATGAAGACCCAAAGCTTTAATACATAACACCACAATCAATGTATCGATTCTCACTGTACGAGTATATTGGGCTCAAAAGACAACAGAGCCACATGGCATGGCTTTAGTTAGAATATGACTTGGATAAAGATATATTTTCCAGCTTAGCACCTCTTGACATTTATTGTGCAAACTTTATGGCTTTCTCGAGCACCCAGGGCATCAACCATATTTCGTCTCATCACACCTGTCAGACCTGATTCATATATCTCTCACAAGCATCACATTTCGTCTCGAATATTACAATGTTACACTTACAGTTCAATGAATTCACATGCACCACATATGCTAAGCTCGCTTTTCAGCAGTTATGTCTATATCACACCCTCCAACTATTTTATTCTGTTTTATTCTTTTATGCCAACTTAGAATTAGAGATCACAATATTGCCAACAGGCTATGCGTATTGCTAACCTGATTGTCAGATTTGTTGCTCGTATATTACAATTTTACATAAATGTTTTTACATCTCTCCCATACCTACATGACACCTCATGACCGGTTCATTGACGAAGAAAGATCTAACCTTACTATCAACACTTTATATTTCCTGCATATCTTTTTAGTAACCGTATTTCCTCATTGTATTTTTTTCTATTCTTTTGCTGTGCAGGGTGAGTGAAGTGACTGAATTAAATCACTTAGTGGCAACCAGAGCAGTAAGATAGATCGCATATAACAACAAAGGGATTGATATAACTGCACAATTCATAGCCATTCTGGTTTAAGCACAGCTTCAGTATATATCATATCCAGTTCATCTTGTCACTTCTTATCCACATAAGTACACCTCACCCTCCACGTCCCATCATATATCTTCCTCAGTGCCAAATTTCATAAACAAAACTAAACACCTGCAGTATTTCATCTTCTCAAATGCATCATAGCCTCTTCAATGTCCTGGGGCTCATCTTTCCAACCCTGTCTTTTATATTTCATCTCTACTACAGAGCCAGGAATATTTTTTTGTTATTCACTTATACTCTCACAAACTATTGAAACTTGGAAAATGACAACTTCACTAAGTCTACCTGTTTTTTATATTTCATCTCTACTACAGAGCCAGGAATATTTCTTTGTTATTCACGTATACTCTCACAAGCTATTGAAACTTGGAAAATGACAACTTCACTAAGTCTATTTCTTTGATAACAATTTTGTGATTTATGACTCCAAATCCACCCAAGAGGACTTGATGTAACCATGACCTTACCATAAAATCCCCGACAAACGTGTAAACCTGCCCTATTATCTTCGTACATCGAACAGACTTTCCAACATAATTATGAAATTTCTCTAATCTTGCCGAGGAGATTTGGTAGAAGCTACACGTGTACATTACTCTTCCCGGGAGCTTACATGTATTCAGGATGCAGACTTGCACCATTCCAAAAAGGTATGGTGCCTCTGAGTGGGGCTTTACTAATTGGCAAATTCACCGTGGCAATGTTCTTGGCTGGCATGAATAACCAGGAGTCGTCGGTGTTGTGTGTAACTGGACTCGTTCATCGCTTCTTGAGGACAGGTCCGGAGTGTCTTGATTACAAATGTGGTGTTGACAATAGAATTATTTCAAAGATAGAAGTGAAATTTAGTTCACGTCTTATGTTTATATATATATTTCTTATTGTTTCGGATATCAATAGTTATTCTAATGACCTTGCCTTTAATCTTCATTGACCGAAATAAATCGCCATGCGAAGATTTTAGAAATATGTATAGAACGATTGTCACCATCTACTGACAAACTATGAGGTTTAAGTCATAAATAAAAGTGCAAACATATTTTCCTCGGCTGAATAGAATATGTTACCAGTAGTAAGAAATACATGTAAAAACGATCGCAAACTTGTACAAGCCTGGGATCTTTCTTTGTCCACAATTGAACTGTAAAGTTTGAGTCAACCATTAAAAAAAAACAAAAAAAAAACATTAAAGATCCTGGAGGGATGTACAGCATTTCTTGTTCACGCTTAACGCACATGAGAGATCATAGCTGTCAATATCTAAATCATTATCTATCACTGGTTTTTGGATAATAATGAATTGAGAGCTGTTTAATACAGTACTCCATTCCTACTACTTATATATACATTCCTACCAGAACTCTGGTTAAAAAGTTCTCGCGTAACGCAGGGGCATTCAAGTACTTCTCCTCATGACGTATGCTCGAGTGTACTAAGTAGAAAAAAAGGGATACAGTATCAGTACTGAGAACTAGATATCTTGGCCACATAGAACCCGAATCCATATTTCGTGTCCATGTTTGTAGTGGTTAAAGGCACATGCTGTGAGCTTCCTTGCTTTCTTTTGATAACACTTTGACGTATACACGAGCTGCATAACACATGGTAGTGTGAGTGAGACATGGAGGAGATTTGTAGTGAATCTAGGCACCTTCAGTACACCTTATCCAAAATTCAGTTAAATTTTTCTCATTCGTCTAAAACAGAAACACAACCGACCAGTGTGCGAGAGGCGTTTAATACATGTCAGTAATTTACATTGTACACCAAAACTATGCAATTATTCTAATTTAATTTCCTTATCACCTGTGTCAATTACTGTGTTGTGGTTAACAATTGTTCTGTGTGCGTTTGATTGCGTGTTTACAACGAATTCGTATTCAGCAAAGAAGCGAAACATAGTGTGAATATGCATGAAATCTAATTATTTCTGATTCGAGTAATCTATTCATTATAACACGATTGAAAAATAAAACAGAGGTATTGGCCTGAAGTTGTCAAAAGTGTGTTAAATACGTACTTTTATTCTGACTTCTTTTGGGCTATTTAATTCACAATGTGACGCCTTCAGTCAGTAAAGGGATCAAATCATTGGGAGCACACAATGGACGACGCGTTCAAACGATGTTTACACACAAAGCTAAAGTAATGGATTACCTGGAGCTTGTGCCACCACACCACTGACCGCTTCCAAGGCAACATGTCACCTGTCATTCAAGAAGTGTACGGTAGACTGATCCTGTATGTGCACTAAAAAAACTAAATCCTTTGAACATGGTGACGTGTTGTATAGTTTGCTGTGACAAATTTGAGGTGTTTTTGCTCAACTAAAGTCAGTATCGATCGATCGAGAGATCCCGGGTCAGGTCAATAAAATTGAAGGTTGATATAACGGGCTTTGGATAGCTTGTTGCCACATTAATAAAGTTAAGTGCTCTACTGTCTGATAAAGGAAGTTCCGTGTGGTGAGAAAGTAAAACCCTGGCTAAGTAATTATGTAAAGAATATTCATTCAATTCTTTACCGCTATGATTAAATGTTTAGAGAGTAAATTAGACCACATTGTTTCGCCTCTAAAGACAATTATCTCGAGACTGCTCCGATCAAACGAGGGAGTCGTGAATAGATAATATTTACAAAGAAAAATTAAACTAAAATGGGAAGAATAAAGAGATGACTGGTGGGTGAAAAATGGCATAAGTAATCGAAAGCGAAGTATGAACAGGGGGAGGAGGAGGAAGAAGAAGAACAAGAACAAGAAGAAGAAGAAGAAGAAGAAGAAGAGGAGGAAGGAGGAGGAGGAGGAGGAGGAGGAAGAAGAAGAAGAAGAAGAAGAAGAAGAAGAAGAAGAAGAAGTTGAAGAAGAAGAAGAAGAAGAAGAAGAAGAAGAAGAAGAAGAAGAAGAAGAAGAAGAAAAAGAAGAAGTTGAAGAAGAAGAAGAAGAAGAAGAAGAAGAAGAAGAAGAAGAAGAAGAAGAAGAAAAAGAAGAAGAGGAGGAGGAGGAAGGAGGAGAAGGAGGAGGAAGAATAATAATAAGAAGAAGAAGAGGAGGAGGAAGGAGGAGAAGGAGGAGGAGGAAGAAGAAGAAGAAGAAGAAGAAGAAGAGGAAGGAGGAGGAAAGAAGAAGAAGAAGAAGAAGAAGAAGAAGAAGAAGAAGAAGAAGAAGAGGAGGAGGAAGGAGGAGGAGGAAGAAGAAGAAGAAGAAGAAGAAGAAGAAGAAGAAGAGGAGGAAGGAGGATGAGGAAGAAGAAGAAGAAGAAGAAGAAGAAGAAGAAGAAGAAGAAGAAGATGAGGAAGGAGGAGGAGGAAGAAGAAGAAGAAGAAGAAGAAGAAGAAGAAGAAGAAGAAGAAGAAGAAGAGGAAGAGGAAGAGGAAGAAGAAGAAGAAGAAGAAGAAGAAGAAGAAGAAGAAGAAGAAGAAGAGGAAGAAGAAGAAGAAGAGGAAGAAGAAGAAGAAGAAGAAGAAGAAGAAAAAGAAGATGAGGAAGGAGGAGGAGAAGAAGAAGAAGAAGAAGAAGAAGAAGAAGAAGAAGAAGAAGAAGAAGAAGAAGAAGAAGAAGAAGAGGAAGAAGAAGAAGAAGAAGAAGAAGAAGAAGAAGAAGAAGAAGAAGAAGAAGAAGAAGAAGAAGAAGAAGAAAAAGAAGATGAAGAAGAAGAAGAAGAAGAAGAAGAAGAAGAAGAAGAAGAAGAAAAAGAAGAAGAGGAAGAGGAAGAGTAAGAAGAAGAGGAAGAAGAAGAAGAAGAAGAAGAAGAAGAAGAAGAAGAAGAAGAAGAAGAAGAAGAAGAAGAAGAAGAAGAAGAAGAAGAAGAAGAAGAAGAAGAAGAAGAAGAAGAAGAAGAAGAAGAAGAAGAAGAAGAAGAAGAAGAAGAAGAAGAAGAAGAGGAAGGAGGAGGAAGAAGAAGAAGAAGAAGAAGAAGAAGAAGAAGAAGAAGAAGAAGAAGAAGAAGAAGAAGAAGAAGAAGAAGAAGAAGAAGAAGAAGAAGAAGAAGAAGAAGAAGAAGAAGACGAGGAAGAAGAAGAGGAAGAAGAAGAAGAAGAAGAAGAAGAAGAAGAAGAAGAAGAAGAAGAAGAAGAAGAAGAAGAAGAAGAAGAAGAAGAAGAAGAAGAAGAAGAAGAAGAACAAATAATATTGGATGAAGTTTCTTTCTTGGTTTGCGGGGCTTTTCGTACACGGACACAGGAGGTGTCCACGGTATGTTATTGCAGTGACGATACCTGGAGGAAGCTGATGTATCACACATTAAAATCCAAGTCACTTCAGGCCCTGTGAACGGAACTTATCCACCTTTGCATGCTCGTTTGAATCCGTTGCCTGTCGCAAGGCGACAGGATGAAATACTTTTTATGATCATGGTAGAGAAATCAATGAAGGTAAACTACATATATATAACATAGATGTAGGAAATATAGCCTTCACAAGAGTAGACAAGCACTGAGCTTGCAGTAGTGTAATGCTATGAAAAAGTACTCGTATAAGGCAATACAGGCCATTTCGTCCAATGAAAAACAGCTCCCTCAAAGTCCTAATATTATTAGAACCAAAAGGTATACTTGTGGAATTATGTTACTATAGAATTGTGAGGCTTTCTGTTAAGTAGCACTAATGGTCATTTGAAAAAAAAAAAAAAAACGAGAAAGAAGAAATACCTCTTGTGTACAGTTTCTGCAAATTGATCAATAACCTGTCCCCCATGGTGGTTTCCTACTATATATGATTTAGAAACAATATGAAAGTTAATTAATCTTGTTGAGAGAGAGACTCAAAATCGTTCAACAATGAATTTAATATCACTTATTCTCACGATAGCAATATTTTTTTATTACAATATGTATTTTGTCTACATTTATACATCATTATGAGATTCAGAACTTTTTTCGGCTTCCTGGACATTATAAACACTAAAATGCACCAAGTAAAGATAACATTAATGGAGACAGTTACAAAATTCCGAGTTCTGGAGGTGACCTTAAGCGATTTGATTACAGATTTGATCGTAATACGAGTATACTGAACTCATTTATGTACAGTCTATTATTTATATTCTTTTACTGAAACACCCAGATTAATTCTCATGATTTCGTTCTTCATAATACTCAACTGTTTAAGTTCTTTTCCTGTGAAGAAGGAAAAATGAATCGCACGAAAGTCAAATGATCAGGCAGAGGTCACATAAAACATTCTGGCGAACCATACGCTAATACCATACTCCTTTCTTAGTGGCAGTTTAAGACTTCCTCTTAACGTCCTGTTGAGTAAAGGCAGAGAGTCATTACTATGGTTAGGGACACCCAAGTTCTTGTATTCATGGCACATGGTAAATATCTGTATACACAGCGAGCCACGGGGGTGGTGTAGTATCAGAATCGAGAACCTATGCTTTTGTTTCTTAGCTCAAGACATTCCACGGTCCTACTTACGAAAGTATTGAACACACTTTTTAGTTCTGTTTTAGATGTGTCATTTCCATCACTGATATCACACTTAAGTATCTTATGTCTAACGCAACGTATTTCCATATCTTTAAGCTAAACAACGACACTAGTACACCAGTACGAAGACATGTGGATCCTGCTTTGATCATATGTCTCAGCATGACAACAAAATTCTATGTATTATTATACTAATATATCAACATACCATTGCACCAGAGCCAATTCTGTCTCTCATCGTGAAAAAGTGCATATTAAAGTAACACCGACCAATAGTACCAATGTATATCACAGGTCACAATTCCGCACAATAGACAACACCGACATCACATTCCTGTCATTTTATTAGTTCTGCATTTGCATATTTCACCAACAATTTCATCTCCTTCGGCAGTGAGACGTCCTACAGATCACTATGACTAAAACCAGACGATTCATAGAAGATTACTTTGAAGCAGAAGTAAAAATCATGACAAAATTCCCTCTCTTTTCTACAGCAATGAGGCTAAGCTGCCTTTTATAACATCAAACAATAAGAGTGTTGGAAAAATAAATAAATAAATGAAAAATACAACGAGTTACCATTCTACAATGTATATATATACATAAAGGAGCATATACTTACAGTACTCAAAGCAATCGCCAGAAAACTGAAAATATCATAGGAATATGAAAGGATGTTCAAGATTTACCTTGAAAGAAATAAAAAAATCCTATTATATTTTTTACATAAGTGGAGTAGGAGACACAGGTGTCTTAGTCTGAGTTCATTCCTGACTAGTTTCGCATACCTGGGAAACTAGTCGGGAATAAACTCAGACTAAAACTCCTGTGTTTCCTACTCCACTTACGTCAACCTGTCAGAATGTCTCAATATTATACTTTTGTAAATTTGTGAGTGCTTACCACCTAATACCTTCCTTTTCACCAGCGTTGGAACCCTACTAGCACTCCTATCTCCAACCTCTGCTCCACACAGCTCTCCACTGCGTCACATACATGACAGAAATGATAACCATACCACCCACAATGCCAAGCCAACCCATTACAACCTAAGTGCCTCCTTAAACGAAGCTGTCAGTGCAGTGGCCCTAGGCTTCTGTCCTTACACATCCTTGACACTACATTCTCCCAACTTTTCTTTGTTCTGATCGTCCAGATCATTCCTCTGAAGATCTTTTTTTTCAGTTTTTGGTATTTGTTGTTATGACTATTATCATTTATTTGTTTTGTTTTATCTTTTTCTTTCTTTCTTTCTTTCTTGATAGATCTTCTATCAGTTCATCCATTCCATACTAAATAATATTTATCTTTTCCTTCAGGATGTTGGCAGAGTGCTTTATTCATTTCACTGGGGTCCTTTTGATATGAAGGGTTAAACCTATCTCGATATATATCTAGATTATCTAAAGGTATTGAAATTTTGTTCTGCCGTTAACCCTCCTCGGTGTGAAGAATTAATTATTCTCCTATGATATAAAACACCACGATAATTTTCATCCCACCAATACGGTGACACATTTTCTAGATTCTGTTTTGGCTAAAGACGGGCTATGCAGAAAGAAACACCGGCCTGAAAGAAGACTAAAGAGATCGCGACCCTTTCAGACAAGATACGGGTCCCCAACAGCTGCATAGAATGGTATGTCTTGAGTCAAACCAAACATGCCGAAAGTAAGTCAGCATGTTGAAGAGATTAGAGACGACTCCTCCATTACACCCACTTATTACAGCAATGAAACTTGAGCTTTTCACCTCAGTATTTCCACACCTCCATGCGTAGGAAGACGAATGTGAAGTGTGCTTTATTTCGACGGCATCGCGACAGAAGCTCTTACTTCATAACTCTAATATATCCTCTAGCATCCCCACCGTTTTATCACCCCCAGCTGTTCCTACCACCATCACCACCTCCATTGCCACCATCGTCAACATACCACCAACCTAGATCCGTATTCAATTACCTCACAGATCATGCTAATACCGTCACTGCATACATATCCTATTATAACGCCACCACAACCACACTTCACAAAACCACACACATAACATCAGAAAAAGAGTAACAACATACCATTATGACAGCCCCGC
>NC_134804.1:12622786-12627786 GCF_046742065.1 Oratosquilla oratoria | reverse complement strand
GTAATAACTTATATATATATATATATATGTACATATATATATATATATGTACATATATATATATACATATATATACATATGTATATATACACATATATATTCATATATATATATATTATATATATATATATATATATATATATATATATATATATATATATATATATTTCTTTTAATCCTACCTCTCCTAGTGTCATCGTTTTTGGTAACATATTACTGAATTCGACCTAATTAGATGCATCTAAATACTTGCTACTTTCGGGTTAATTGAATTCGATTAAATTAATGTTCTTGAATAGGTGAGATGTTTTCTTGATTCTGCTTCCTGCACTCCTTGGAGGAATAAATACATAAGATAATTTCAAGACGATTTTATTGTGGCTCGAGCTTTAGACTTGAAGAATAAGAGTCTAGGTTGCTACTTGACTCACCACGGGCATTCCGAAGGGGATCAGGTCCCTTCTGAAGGGCTTGCGGTAGTGAGGCAAGTAGTACTCAGGACGTCTGTTCTCAAGTCCAGAGGTCGGGTTTCATTGGACTTCCTCTAGGTACAACTTTACTAGTAACCATATTCATGACTTTCTTCTGTATGAGTATATGTCCTAACGAAAAGTTTTCCAACAAAGCACTCTCTCTCTCTCTCTCTCTCTCTCTCTCTCTCTCTCTCTCTCTCTCTCTCTCTCTCTCTCTCTCTCTCTCTCTCTCTCTCTCTCTCTCTCTCTCTCTCTCTCTCTCTCTTCCTTTCTCTCTATCCCTTTTTTCCTCAGTCGATGATTCTTTTGTCATTTACAACATCTGTATTTAACTTTTTATCACTTTGTTCTCACGAAAGAAATGGATAATCTGCACAAAAAAGTTTTTATTGAAAACATTACATGCAAGACAGAAAATATTTATTCCACTCATGTAACTAGCAAGATGCAGTGTGTTACATAAACAATATATTAGATTTCCAGATATGATGCGTTTACTTACATTATGTAAATATTTTACTCTCAGGGTGGAAGATTTATTCCTGGATGAAAATAGCTAGCTTAGGCGATCTTCTTCGAATTGTCAACCCTCCAGGTCCACTCTCCGACCCATTTAGCCTATAGCTGGCCCGTCCGTTGGCCTCCGGCTCGCCTGCCACAGCAAGATGTTGCCTTGAAATACTCCCTTGCCAGCTGCTGTCAAAACTTCAACTGATGAGGGTCACTTTCAGCTTGGACAGGCTAAGCAGGGAGGAAAGGTGAGCCGGGGAGAGGAGGAAACGGATGATGAGAAAGAGTAGGAAGGGAGGAAAGAGTGAGAGGACACAGACAGGCTGCGTTATAGCGTTTCCTGTGAGGGAGAGCAGCTGACACGCCAGTCATCACCATTTGTTGTCAGTCTGGCTTTTATCAAATGGTGTCTTGTCCACGTTTATCTCTCTTCGGCTCTGGGATGCCTCGGGCCGTGGCCTGGGAGATTCTGGAGAGGAAACGGAGGAAGAAGAGTTCTTCGTAGATGTGGTAATGAGATAAGCAGCATCTTAAATGGCGACCTCTGTGATGGTATGCTAACCAATATACCACACCAGGTCCCTGCCGCGAGATTATACCTTTTAAGGCTTTAATATTTATCTTAGCCACCGTCAGACGACGTTGAATGGCTGGGAGAGATTCCCCCCGCAGGAAAAGTGTTGACCCAATCTTGAACCCATCCCGATTAATTCTTCCGGTACGTTTTACGACTGTAGAATTTATTTCAGCTGCCGGTTGGTGATTTCATTCTGTTTTTCAGGGAAAGAGTTAACAGATTTAAGCCCTTTGGCAAGGTTATGGAAGTGAAGCTCTTCTCTGTAGCAGATTGTATTCACTTCGATGGGCTGAAATCACATTCTGTGCCGAATCTGTTCTAGAGCGAACGAGGTCACCTGTCGGCAAAAGTTCGCCTCCTCAGATGGTTGCCTTCCAGACGGTGACCCTACTCACAGGGTAATCTCCGAGATAAATGACCCTCAGCGTACAAAGCAAACGTCAGCCGATTTCATTATGCTTATCAAGGAGGGGCACACGCATAAAGGGAGTCACGATCCATCTAACACCCTTTCAAGACAAGGTTCTACAAGGTTCTACACAAGGTTCTACGGAGCCTGCTGGTCCACACCAGATCAAATGTAAAGTGATAGGCCTCTGTAGAAAAAGGAGCTAAGGGCTGCATGATAGCAAGGCTTCTCAATAAATAGTCATTCGTTACTGCTACTGAGCAATTTTACACTTGTTACTGGCACCAGTCAATTTTACTCAGCTGAGAGGAAAAATATAGATAGGTTTCTTTTGACGTTTTCGATATTCCGATGTACTTTTGATCAAACTTGTTTTAGCAAATTCCAAAAAGTTTCATAGACCAAATTGCACGAAGACGCTGTTTTGTGCCGAGTCTGCTCCTTAGCTGAACAAAGTTGTCTGGCAGTAATTCACTAACTGAAAATAGCGACATTCCCCACCCGAATTATATATATATATATGTGTATATATATATATATATATATATATATATATATATATATATATACATCAAGGACTACTATTACACAGGACGTGCGCACCCAGATCCCTGGGTCCGCTAGCGGAGGCCATTGCATTCTTTGTAACCTAACATTTTATATTGGACAAATATATCAAAACTAGAAACCTAACATTGTATATAGGACAAATATATCAACTATTGACTTATCCAGTGCAGTATAAGTTAAGGGACTGTTATACTTTGAAATGCCAATTTTAGCCGGACTTAACAGGTATTTTTTTATGAAGTTAGTGGACACTAGGGTTGGCGATTTTTTTTTTTTTTTATCTTCTTAAAATATAAAAGATAGATTTTTTTATATAAATCAGATTTATTTGGTTTAAATAGATTTTTTATAGATTTTAAATATTATGGGATTGTTATCTGATATACGATCTGATTGCTAAAGGACATTTTTACCATATCAATATAAGGAGCAGTGTTATATAGACTTGCCACAAGTATACAAGGAACGGTATAAGGCTACATGTAGTATATATCACTGTGCAGCCCACAACAAGTTTCAACAAGATTCTTGTTGAAACTTGTTCTAGGTAAGCAGCTTCTCACTGAGTCAGTTGCTGCTTTGGAATCAACCAGGAAGGATGTCTTCTGGACCTGGCAGAGTGGTTCCTTCATGCAGAAAAAATGATCTTGTCTGGAATTATTTTGAAAAACTACCAACAATTTCTGGCAAAGGGTACCGAGCTAAATGCAAAGACTGCAGCCAGGAACTACAGGGCATTGTGTCAAGATTAAAATCTCACAGAGATAAATGCCAAGGTCAGCCACAGCATACAGAAGAAATTGATGACCCAGGTAAATAATTTTACTTATATTGTGTGCATTTCTCCCTTTTCATACGCAACTATATAAATTTGGTGAACAATGGAGAGCATGTGCAATAAAAATGTGAAGGCCTAAAGAGATGATACTTCAACTTCATTACTTCTAAATTTGGGTAATGACTATATCACTATAATATACTGTATCCACTCAACTTTGGGGCCTAGATGATCGTTATTCATTTCATTCAACATTGTGCAATATATTTCATAGGTTCCATTGGAATTCAGCCCACATGGGATTCAGCCCAAAGGGATTTAGCCTAACCTAACCCAACTAGCCCATTGTTTTTAGTGAATTTAAAAGTGGACTGAATCCTGTGTGGGCTGAATTCTAAGCCCACCTATTTCATATCCTTTTAATTATTTCAAAATAATTTAGTGGCTTGTGTGAATATGATCATTACCTAAAAAAATAAATACTGTACTCAAAAGTAGCCTAAATCACACTGTATTCATTCATCTATTTATTCATTTATAAATTATGCAATATGCTAAAATTTTCTGTTTCCATTTCAGGATCTGTATCAACAGCTTCAATCCTTCATCATCGGCTCCACTTGAATTATCTGCAAACCTGACTCCACCATTAAAAAGGTAACTATCAGACTCCTCTACAGCGGCCACTTCTGCTAAATCATTTTCATCTAAAAGAAAGTCATCAACATCTCTGGAAAGATTTATCATAAAAACTTCAGCCTCTCAAAAGGAAAATCTCGACAAAGAAGTTGCAAGAATTATATTTGCTACAAATTCACCATTTCGTCTCTTTCAGCATCCTCAGTTTCTCAAGATGGTTCAGAACCTGAGGCCAGGTTATATTCCTCCATCCAGAAAAAAATATTGCTGATAAGTACTTGGATCTTGTGTATGAAAAGGAATATAAAAAGTGTGCAGATGACCTGGATAATGAAACTGTATGTTTTTCAATTGATGGGTGGTCTAACATCCATAATGAGCCCATAATATGTGTCACTCTAACAACATCCACTGGTCAGATTTATTTAGTTGACACAATAGACAAATCAGGGAAACCTCACACTGCTGAATATCTTCTACAACTTGTACAAAATTCAATCAAGAAGGCTGAACAAGATTTTGGTTGTCACATGGGAAGTATTGTGACAGACAATGCAGCAAATGTCACCAAGATGAGAAAACTCTTGGAGGAATCGAGTGAACCTGAGCATACCGTCCTCACATACGGCTCACACCGTTCCTTGTATATTTGTGGCAAGTCTATATAACACTTCTCCTTATATTGATATGCTAAAAATGTCCGTTAGCAATCAAATCGCACATCAGATAGCAATCCCATAATATTTAAAATCTATAAAAAAAAAAAATATTTTTAAATCAAATAAATCTGATTTGAATAAGAAAAATCGATTTTTTATATTTTTGTAAAAAGATAAAAAAAAAAAAAAAAAAAAAGAATCGCCAACCCTAGTGTCCACTAACCTCATACCTGTTAAGTTCGGCAAAAATTGGCATTTCAAAGCATAACAGTGCCTTAAAAATAGTTTCTTATTTCACTATAAAAGTTTATATTAACTTATACTGCATTGAATAAGTCAATAGTTGATATATTTGTCCTATATACAATGTTAGGTTTCTAGTTTT
>NC_134804.1:12607786-12612786 GCF_046742065.1 Oratosquilla oratoria | reverse complement strand
GTCTCTTCGCCTCCCCCGATCGGTCCACGTAGCAGCAGCAGCAGATTTTTTGTCCATGTTCTTCTTTGACTACATTCTTTAATGCACTTCTTTAGTTTAACGTAGGCCGAGGAAAAATTTCGCCCCGATTCATCACACGTGTCCAGGATCGTCACCTTTGTTTTAGTTCTCTTTCGCTATTTCTCTCTCTGTCCTAATTTGAAGCCCGGAGTTCGAGGCTCCACGACTACTGGATTTCATCATTTGAAACACATCACTACAGTTAGTGATTTAATCCATATGAGTTGCTACAGCGAAACGATTAAATTTTCAAATGCTGTTATGCCCGCTGATTATGTTAAGGACAGTTGAAATCTCAGGTACACGGGTCGCATTTGTTGTCGGTATCACAGAGTGAACTCTCAGTCTTGAGATCCCAATTTCGAGGCTCCGCGCACAAATCGTGATAATAAGATACGGATCACCATTTTGCAGTCTTTCCTCCGAGTTTATATCTATATCTATTCATCTATCCATCTTTATATATATATACATATATATATATATATATATATATATATATATATATCTATATATATATATATACTGTCTATATATATTTCTATCTATATATATAAATATATATATATATATATATATATATATATATATATATATAGATAAATATATATGTATATATATTGCATTTTTAAGCCCAGATAACCCCCTTTCCTCCTTCCACATTCTCTAGCTCCTCTCTACCCCCCATCCCCCCAATATTCTAAGGGTGAAATTCTATCGTGATTAGCTGGAACATGCCAGTGACCATCTTCAATAGGCTATTTTCTAGTTTCACCAAGTGATTTCTTTCAGCCGAGAGGAACTCTACACACACACACACACACACACACACACACACACACACACACACACACACACACACACACACACACACACACACACACACACACACACACACACACACACACACACACACACACACACACACATACACACACACACACACACACACACACACACACACACACACACACACACACACACACACACACACACACACACACACACACACACACACACACACACACACACACACACACACACACACACACACACACACACACACACACACACACACACACACACACACACACACACTCACACACACACACACACACACACACACACACACACACACACACACACACACACACACACACACATACACACACACACACAAACACACACACACACACACACACACACACACACACACACACACACACACACACACACACACACACACACACACACACACACACACACACACACACAAATGCTTTGTTCTTTAGGTTTCCCGACCTCTTGATTTCCGCTACACTTCCTTCGTCAGCTGCAGACAGCTTCAGACCCCCGACCTCAGATCATTCGTTTATGATACCCACCATCGCCAAAAAAAAAAATAATAATAATAATAATAATAAAGGAATAAATAAAAAATAATCAGCCTTTTCCTACTCCTCTTTACTCTCTTCCTTCTCCTTCTCCTCCTCCTCCTCCTCCTCCTCCTCCTCCTCTTCCTCCTTCTTCTCTTCTTCCTCCTTCTCCTTTTCTTCATTCGCCCCTTTTTCTTCTCTTCCACTTCCTCCGCTCCCTCACAAAACTTTATGTAATTGCACTACGTCAACAATTTACTTTCGAAACCATAGTACAGTACAAATGACTATTTGAATATTTAATTTGAGATATATAATACCATTTGTAGCAAATTTGCAGTAAAAATTGCTCCTCTTTGTAGATATTTGATCCGTATATACATTATGAATCATTCAAATATTTACAGGCCATATGCTCAATAAATCCTAGTTATCACACCATTCAGGTCCGAGTGACAATAATACAAGTACACCATATCTTTGTAAGACCGAAACTAATCATATTCAATTTTTAATACATATACAACAACTGAAGACTGTCCCTTCCTTCAACAAGAACAACGGGAGAAATACCGTAGATAACGAGCATGAAAATACCGTAGATAACCAGACGAAAACGATTAGAATCGTGAGTGCCTTAACTTCGAACTTCGGCGGTGCCATCCGAGCCACTCTCGGCTCGCTAACCGCAAAGAAGATCCACTAAGGGGAATTCTGTCCTCTAAATAGTACTGTACAGCAGGCGCGCTCCAATAAAATACACCTGGTGTCACAAATCTCCCTCCCGCATGCCACACGGCTCCTCAGATGGCCACAGTTGAGAGCCGACAACCCGACCTCCCACATTCGTGATCTGAACATCTTAAGCCTTGCCTAAGCTATCGTAGCAATGTCGCGCCCATGAGCGTTATGCCTCATCTCACGGAGTTGTGTCACACAGAGCCGAGATTTGGTAGACGCCAGCTAATATATTCCACTACCTCGGCCAGATTGTCGTTTCTTGTGTACGCTCTGGTCTTTGAATATGCGGACATTTCCTATCCTTTCATATATGCACATCTGTACAAACAATTTACTGTGTACTAGGACATTCAAGAGCTGCTACGATATCAATAGAATATTCAGGAATTAAATAGATAAATAGAGAGGTAAAATGAAAATAAACAATAAGAAAAACACAGATAAATAAATAGCTAAGGAAATACGGGAATAACTAGATGAATACATATATATATATATATATATAAATTATATATATATATATATATATATATTAGCAAATAGATAAAATAGACAATAAATACATAAGTACATGAATAAAAAACAAATAATCAATGAATAAGGAAATAAACTCAGACGGATTCGTAAGCACACAAAAACACACACATATGCACACACACACACACACACACACACACACACACACACACACACACACACACACACACACACACACACGCGCGCGCGCGCACACACACGCACACACACACACACACACACACACACACACACACACACACACACACACACACACACACACACACACACACACACACACACACACACACACACATACACACACACTTACACACACACACACACACATACACACACACACACACACACACACACACACACACACACACACACACACAAAGTCGATTATTAAAGATAGAGAAAGATATGAACAAAACTAGGACTCGGTGGGAGAATGAAATCATGGACTTAAGAAATGATATCATAGGATTAAGGGAATGCTTAGCACAGGTGAATCACGAAATCTCTGACCTAAGAAAAACCAACTTAGATCTCACAAACGAGATCAAAGAAATGAAAAGGAATATAAATGAGCTGAGGAATGATAATGAAAAGAAGAAAACTAATGAAAATAACAGCAGCGACAATTTAAAGATAGAGGTGAACAACAGATTACATGAGTTGTCACAAAAGATCGAAGAGAATCTAGGTGAAGAAAGTATTCAGAAAATTAAGAAGTGGAAGGAAAACATCGAAAACAAGGAAACTGCTTTTAAAGAAATAGTCAAGCAGCAAATGCAGGATAATGCAAAAGACACAATTATCCAAGTGATTAATGAAAAAGCAAGCTGGGTCAGGGATACAGTAGATAGGAAAAAATGTATTGTGGTCTATGGACTAAAAGAAAAACAGGGATTGGTGAGGTACATGAGAGAAAAAGAAGAAAAAGAGACAGCAGTAGAAATTCTAAATGAAATTCAGGGGGGGGGGAAAGAGATTCAAGCATAGATTTAGAAGAGACACACAGAATCGGTCGCTACTCTAAAGATAGAAATCGACCTCTAAAGATAAAATTAAGGTCACAGATGGTAGTAGAAGACATCTTTGAAAAAGTAGGCAATTTGGCAAAGAGTGAAAAGTACAATAAGATATGGATAAAAAGAGAAATGAGTACTGAGGAATTAGAAAAAGAAAAGTCACTAAGAAAAGAAGCAAAGGAAAAAAACTTGTTGAGAACGGAGACAGAATGCAAAGAATTCCATTGGAGAGTAATCGACATGAGATTGAAACAGTGGCACATCAAAACGAAAAAACCAAGGACAGAAAAGATAATGGAGAAGGAAGAAAATTAAAAGTGGCCTACACTAACATTGACGGATTAATTTCAGGTCTGAACGAACTCAATGATTATCTGTTAGAAGAAAAACCAGACATAATGGGAATTGTAGAGACTAAACTAAGAGGAGAAATACCATCTATTGATATTGGACAAGGGCTATACAATTACTGGATAAGAAACAGGGACAAAAAGCAGGGAGGGGGAATCATGTTCTTGGCCAAGAAAGACCTAAACGTGACAAAAATTGCAGAGGGCAAAAGTAATGTTGAAGTGATCATGATAAAAGTCGAAGGCAAGAATATGAAAAGTAGAAAGTTTGTGGTGGCCTATGTGCCCCCAAGAACGAATGCTTGGAAAGAAAACGAACACACAAAAATGCTAGAAGATACAAGAAAATCACTAAATGAGATACTAATGGGTAAGGGTAACCTAGTAATTATGGGAGACTTCAATTGCAAAGATATTTGTTGAGACAACATGACAGTACGAGGAGATGACGTGTGGGGCAATGTACTGCTAGACATGACCATGGAGTACACAATGACCCAGTGGGTCAGTGAAAACACAAGGTACAGAAACAATGAAGAGCCATCAAAACTAGATTTGATATTTACAACGGAACCTGAAATAGTGGACAAAGTCCACTACAAGACACCAATTGGAAAGAGTGACCATGTACTCATCGAAACTGTACTAAAGGAAGAAATAGAGATGAAGAGGAGCGAAAAGCATAGGAAAGGAAGATTGATGTACAACAAAACAGACTTTGCAAAACTAAAGGCGTTCTTCCAGAATGCAAACTGGGAAAATTCTATATGGAAGAGACAACAGTGGAAGAGAAATGGAACATGCTGTTGGCTAATTACAATGAAGGGGTAAACAGGCATGTACCGAGACAAAAGCGAGAGAGAGAGTACATTAAATGTTGGTTCAACAAAAGATGCAGTGAGGTAAAAGACAGAAGGGAC
>NC_134804.1:12592786-12597786 GCF_046742065.1 Oratosquilla oratoria | reverse complement strand
GAATGTCTTGATAACCAGCTGTGGACTGCCATCGTCTATTATCCTACTTTTTCACTCCCCAATGACATTATTTGTTCTGTTTTCACCGCATGACTGTGTGTTGTTGTGATCATAGAAACACTTGTCACACGCATTATTGTTATAAATCATAAAATCCACATAACTGTTATTGCTTTCGCTGGACATTTTCCGAAATATGAATGAACAATCAGGAATGAAGAAAATATGAATGCCGTGTCGGAATGCAGTAATCATAGAAAACGCAGAATCAGGATTTATTGCAATACATTGTTGGGTGTTGTGATTCATTATAGTACTGTTTCACATTTTTCTGACAATCACACATGGTATTTGCTATATGTATCACGGAGACATATTTCGTTGTCCATATCTTATGGGTTTTACACTAAGGACATATACGCCATTTAACAGACATAAGAAAATACTTATAAGCCCGCATACGTAACTACAGACCAAAGTTATATCATATTAGGTAATGTATTAGACCGTATGACTAAGAAATAGAACTGTATCTAGCTATGTAATTTACCTGCCTTCCTGGCTTCTTTGAAAAAACTGAATGATAATTCTCACAAGTCTAGCCAATGAAGTTAGTATAACTGTAGTTTTTTATATCGGAAAGTATTCACCAGGGCTGGTAAAAGGTTTTAAAAGTAAAACCTTGAACCCTGTTCTTACCAAAAGGGGCCGATGATAATTAACAACATGGTCTGACTGCAGTTCCAATAGGAAAAACTTATCCATACATAGGAAATTAAGTGTTATACTCCTATACGCTACAGCTTTGGCAATATACTTCCGGTTCGCGAGATAAAGTCTTGTTCTTTATCAAGAATCCAGTAAGGTAATCCTTTTTCTACATCAAAGGAATGCTGTAGAGGTCAGTGGAATAACCAAGTAGCAGCCGAGATGAAAGGATAAATGTCATCCAGAACGAAAAAGACTGAAGTTGAATGAATATCAAGTACAAGGAATAACAGGTTAGCCCAAAAGGTACTCAAGTTCAAGATAGCTTGTAAGACTTGTATGTTGTCTGAAAGTTTGTAACGATACCGTTGACGTTCCAAGAAAGAAGAATTTTGTTTAGTACTAGTCTGCACGTGAAATAATCATGAATGCTATAACAAGCTGAGAACAATAAACAAATAAATCAATTACAATTGCCCGTGAAAATAAATGTGAATCGGAACAACAATATGGGCGCAAAACATGCGATACATCCTTTCCATACTTCTATTTAGAAATTGTTTATTGATCTTTGATTGATATTGTTGTTGTTAATGTTGCTGTTGTTGGTGGTGGGGGTGATGGTGGTGTTAATTCCATAGTGGCAACAGACAATGACGCCGGAGTTATAGAGAAAACCAAACGTCATCTAAGACTTTAGGCAAAGGACCTCCACCCTCGTTATGTTGTGATGGTATATTTGATTGCTGACAGCTACAGTACTGCATCCGACTTTTTTTTTTTTTTCTTTTTTTAACGTACTGCAACGGCCGAAGTAGGGAACCGGATTTCGCGCCTTTCCTGAAATAGCTTCGTTGTCTGTTCTGACGAGGATGATCAAATCTGCGAGAATAATGACTCCAACCTTTCTTCCTTCCCCTTGGGAGACTTGCATATCATCCTTACAGCCATGGGAATAATACAAGAGAGGAACTTTCAGATCAGTAACTATCTATCTATATACCAAGTTGTTGTTTTTCCTCCTTATCAGGAAAGTAGCCGTAGTCAAAAGGCATATATCCACTCCCACTAATTTCATCCCTTCCCGTCCCATCACGGGCTTAGACAAAGCCCGTGGGAGTGATACTCCCATCCATCACCCTTATCTCCCTCTCTTCTTAGCTCCTCGTGGATGACGGGTCATCCCTATATCCCGCCCACTGCCCTGTGTCAGAAGCAATGCAGCAAGGCACTGCAGATCCACGACAAGGCTGCTTCATTTATTCACTAATTTACAGAATAATAAAAAAAAATATTGAAATTATTAATAACAATTCTGTTAATGAATGGTGTACTGTGTTGTACTCGGAAATTAGACCGTTACCATTGTGTGGATAAATTACTTTCTATCACCGTGATTGTTCCTTGGAAAATTTTTCCTTGTAATTTTGGGTAACAAATCGCCATTGAACACAAAATAAAAGTAAAATCACTCAAATTAAAAAGAAAGGCTTGTTACTCATAACTTTATGCACCGCAATTGGTGAATCGAACTGTTTTCACCGATACACAGCCCAAGGGCTGACTACAAACAACAGAGCATTTAATTACATATATTTGCAAAAGCATTTGGTGTTACAAAAGCTGAAATATTCGAGTTGGGTTACATTACCCACTTAGTATAATCGACTTGACAATGAGTGGAACAACACACAAGTACTATGTCCAACACATTTGGGTTCGCACTGTGAGGGACGTAGACAAAGTCTGGCATTTAACCACTTTAGAATGGTCTATTTGACATCACCAACGGGGCTGATTAACATCAGCTATACTTATAACAAATGACATCACACAATATTTTCTTTTGTAGCGTATGGTGAGTTTGCATAGAGTAAGGTAATGGGTGGTAGATTAGTAAATGAAATTGAAATTTCTACGTGTATGTGAATTTATTTACGCTTAGAAGACACAAATAACTTAGCCGACACGACATAGTCTATAAAGTATATTCGTAGGCTGAATAGCTTGTTGTTGAGTTTAACAATGTCTCAATACATCATGGTGAATAAGTGAATAAATATTTAGTTTGATCTCTGTTAGTCTAGCGTATTACTAAATGAAGCGGGTGACCACACAAAAACACACACACACACACGCACACACACACACACACACACACACACACACACACACACACACACACACACACACACACACACACACACACACACACACACACACACACACACACACACACACACACACACACACACACACACACACACACACACACACACACACACACACACACACACACACACACACACACACACAGAAGGGAAGTGTGCACACACATAAGCAAACAGAGACACACAAGACTATAACAATCCTTCCATAGACTGCACGGGTGAGCCTCTAAAAGCACATACTCGCACAGACACCCTCACCTATGTGGACATTGCCTCACGTCGCGTCGCATTAAAGTCCAGCTTGCACTATTCAACACTGCAGGTTCCGTCCGAGCGAATTACGCGTGCAACCGGGAGGGGAACAAGGGAGGAAGGGAGGGAAGGGGAGGAAGGTGGAGGAAGAAGGGAGGGAGGTGTGGAGGGAGGGGAGTGATGTGGATGGGGAGGGAACGTGAAAGGGTACGGCAAAGGGGGCAGGATGTTAAGTGAGAAGGGGCGGGGGAAGTACAGTAGAAGTGGAGATGGGAAGAAAGTGGGTTTTCGTAGAATGGTGTGGTGTGGGAGGGGGGGAACTAGTCGCCCCATGTGCACCTTTTATGTTAGTTTTGTTTATTCTATCGATGTGTATTTGATTGTTTGTTTATGTGATTCACCATGGTCTTTGGATCACGTGTTGGACTTGTGATCGTCTGCTATTTCCCTCCCGGAAGAGGGCTCAGAGGTCGAATATGACTGATCTATGGGTAATGCTGTGACCTTACACGCACACACACACACCCCACTCCCCGGCCATGAGAGTTGGAATAAAAACCCGCAGCGTAGTGATACTGAAATTGTCTCAGCCCTTGACGGGATTCGAACCCGGACCTCCGTAGTGGCAGCCGGGAACTCTACTAACTGGACCACGAGTTGTGTGTGTGTGTGTGTGTGTGTGTGTGTGTGTGTGTGTGTGTGTGTGTGTGTGTGTGTGTGTGTGTGTGTGTGTGTGTGTGTGTGTGTGTGTGTGTGTGTGTGTGTGTGTGTGTGTGTGTGTGTGTGTGTGTGTGTGTGTGTGTGTGTGTGTGTGTGTGCACGCGCGTGCATATGTGCGATACGGAACAGGAAGGAAAGGGAGGATGGAGAGAGAGAGAGAGAGAGAGAGAGAGAGAGAGAGAGAGATAGAGAGAGAGAGAGATAGAGAGAGAGAGAGAGAGAGAGAGAGAGAGAGAGAGAGAGAGAGAGAGAGAGAGAGAGAGAGAGAGAGAGAGAGAGAGAGAGAGAGAGAGAGAGAGAGAGAGAGAGAGAGAGAGAGAGAGAGAGAGAGAGAGAGAGAGAGAGAGAGAGAGAGAGAGAGAGAGAGAGAGAGAGAGAGAGAGAGGGAGGGGATGAGGTGGGACAAACAGACACACAGACACACAGACATAGAAAGAGAGATAGAGAGAGAAAGAAAGGGAGAATGGGGGAGGAAAGAGAGGCGAGATATAAATACTATTTTCTAGGCATCAGAGTAAGAGAGAAATTAGGACAAGGCACAGAATCAAGTGGAGAAATATAGACGGGAAATAAAGATGGATGGGCTTAAAGGTATCATAAGTTTGACCTCATGAGTATACGTGCTTCGTATACGATTTACTGTGCAGATAATAGGAAAGCTAAATACTTGGGGTCATAAGATTTCATGTCACATATCAGAACGAGTCGGTGTATGAAGCCATTCAGGTAAGTAGTTAACCTAAAAGAATTTCACTCGATTTTGCGATAAATATTCTTGTGATTCCAAGGAGTGTTCCAAGCAGAATGAATGTTAGACGAAATGAGCTGGAACCAGGCACGATACGATCAAATTCCTCTGACGTTATGCAAGAGGCCAGAAAAGGGCAAGCCATGATTACAAATATAAATTTTGAGTGAGAGACAAATCACAACCAGAATCAATAACAACCCCTAGATTTGATGCCTAGAGAGGTTGTTATTGATTGTGGATGTGGTTTTTCAAATTTAGTAGAAAACACGCTTTTACCGGTGTTCTGAATGGGACAGAAATATAGTCGTCACGATGAACAGGTTTACAAGGAAAAATGAGATCCAGCTTGTTGGGAAGTTGTCCTTGTCAGTCTGGACCTCGTGGATGTTGTTTAGTTT
>NC_134804.1:12572786-12582786 GCF_046742065.1 Oratosquilla oratoria | reverse complement strand
AGGAAGACTGCACGCCCCTTTCAGTCTACGTGGGAAGGACGACCACCATATTATCCAGAAGAATCACCATGGACTTACAATACGGAGGACCTAAGAAACACCACTGGACCCAGCGCCGACGCCACCTCGATAGGGAGACTATGGTAAAAATCACTGAAGTTGTGACAAAAGAAGAGGATCCACAGCGCTTGGCTATCTTGGAAGCCATCTGCATAAAGGAGCTGCAACCTGCCATTAATAGGCAAGTAAATGACTTCGCCCTCCTCCCTAGCATTAAACCTGTTTGGAGGAGCCAGATGGGCTATTCCAAGAATTCGGGGTCTCCTCCACAGAGACTTCCCATTCCCCGCCAAAGTGAAGAACATCCTGGCATTCGTCGTTCCCAAAGACTGAGCAGCAGATTGGCGCCGAACCCGGGAGTGAGCTCTCCGAGTACTGTTTCCGCCAACCTGTGATCTCTCCTAGTGTTCGTGCTCATACGGGTGACCTCCCCCAGTTTCTACACGGTGTCTTCTCCCCGTGCTTTTCTCTTCATTTAAAATATGCTCCCTTTTCCATTCTTATTCACATCAACTGAGGATGCAGAAAGATCTGCGAAACGTTTTGAAATTTGTTCTTCTTGTATTTTTTTTTTGCTGTATTCTTTGTCTTTTCTTGTATTCATTTTACTGTGTGCTGTATTTATTGTGTTCATTATAACTTTTGTTTCCTATGAATTTTGGAAATTTGAATTACTCCCTTTCCCCCTACCAGAAATCTACTTTTCGCAAGCTTGAGAGCACACGGAAAAAGTTAAGTAATAATTGTTTTGCTGTCGTTTTTAACAGAATATGAATCAGAGAGAATTTACTGCCACGCTTCACCAATATATATATATATAAATATATATATATATAAATATATATATACATATATATATATGTATGCTAATAAGAACACGGGTACGTGTGTTCACTTATGCAAAGTAGACCACTTGGAAAAAGAAACTAACGAAGCAGAGCGCTTTCGTATATTACATCTTCAGTGCAACAAGTACATAGTGATAGGAATACATAGACATTATATACATAGTCTATGTATTCCTATCACTATGTACTTGTTGCACTGAAGATGTAATATACGAAAGCGCTCTGCTTCGTTAGTTTCTTTTTCCAAGTGGTCTACTTTGCATATATATGTATGTATGTATGTGTGGTTTCAGCAATATATATACATATATATATATATATATGTATATGTATATATATATATATTGCAAGAAATTCCTATGTGTAAAATCTTGTATTTATCTCCACCTGCAAAATCAATTATTCAATATGGACCGGAGTATCTTGGTGAAAGTTTGTTACTGATTCTATGAATTTTGGCCTTGACTAAATATCATATTTGTAATTCTATTTTGTGTGCTATTTTATGTTGTTGCTTCTTCATCTCTTGTGTATAATCTTTCATGTGTTCTCTAAGTCTTTGGTGTACGGCATGAAATGTATGTATTTTATTTGAGATGTAACCATCTATGTTATGCACTAGTTTCGGTTCTGCAATTAAGATTTCTTAGGGGAGAATTTTGTCTTTCCCGTAAATAATATAATGTGAAGTTTCACCTGTAGCTGTGTTGATTTGGTTATTGAGTACTTATTTAACACAATTATCCCGAGTTATAATATGTGGGCTTATCAGACCTCCAAGGCAAGAGATAATTTTCTTATTTACCCTTTCTACAAATTCATTGCTCTAGAGATGATTCACTTGAATATTGATTTTGTTTACCTTAAATAGCCTACATAATTCTTCCAATATTTTGTTATTAAATTCAGTAACATTGTCTGAAACTAAGATCTTGGGAGTAATGAAATTACAAATTATTTGTTCATATATCACTGAAGCAACTGTTTCAGCTCTCTTATTTAGTAAGGGTTGTAAAATACAAAATCTTGAGAGATAATCAATGGCAACAAATGCACATTTATATTCATTTTCAGACATAGGTAGCTCTAGTGTATCTAAGTGAAATCTTTCCCAAGATTTCTGAGGTATGGGATATGATAGCATAGGAGCAGGTTTATGTGTATTTCTTTTTACCTCAACACATCTCAAGCAATTTTCTATATGTAAATAAACATCTCACTTCATGCCTGGCCAAAAATATTTAAGTTGTGCTTTTCTATAAATTTTATCCTTTCCTGGATGAGAACTACAATCACTATCATGAAGTAATTTCAATACCTTTAGTATAAGAGTTCGTGGAATTACCAACTGATTCATTGGGCCCCTAGAAATACTCTTCCCACTTACAACTGTTGTTCTATACAAAAGTCTATTGCTCAAATGAAACTCCTCTATTTTATACCCCTTTGGTAGTTTTGGAAGAATACCTCGTGGGTTCATCAAATTCTGGGCTACTTTTTCCCTAGTCATATCTATTTGTTCCCTTATTATCAATTCCTCATCTAATGTAATTAGTTCATTAATAATGCTGATGAAATTGATAAACCTTATCCTTGGTTGGTTAATATTCCTAGGTGATGCATCTGCTACAACGTTCTTACTACCTGGAATATATTCCAACTTAACATCATAACAGTGAAGTGTAGTAATTCACCTGGCTAATCTACCACTAAGATTCTTATGTTTGAATAAGATCTGAATAGCTGTATGATCAGTCCATACTCTGATTGGATATCTCAGTATAATACCTCTAAAACTCTGGTGAGCATATAACTACTAATGTTTTTCTTTCTATGGTGGAGTAGTTTCTCTCTGCACTATTACAAATTCTTGATATGAAAGCTATCGGTCTCAATTTTCCATCTCTCTCTTGCATCAGTATGCCTCCTAGTCCTACGTCAGACGCATCAGTACAAATAATGAACTCTTTATCTTAATTAGGAAATATGAGAACTGGAGAACTATTAAGCTTATTTTTCAACTTGTCAAAAGCTTGTTGCTGTGCAGATCCTCAAATGAACTTTGAATTTTTCCTTAACAAAGAATTTAATGAATTAGCTATGTCTGCATAACCCTTAATAAACTTTCTATAATACCCCGTCAATCTCAAGAAATTTTGCTTCTACCTTTGAATTCACTGTACTAAGTCCATGTCTGTCTATTTCATGTCCCAAAGAAATTACAATGTCCCGTAAAAACTTACATTTTTCAAGTTTTACTTTCAAACTTGCTTCAACTAGCCTTGGTAATACTAAATCTAATTTCTTAAAATGCTCAGTTGCTGTTTGGGAAACTATTAAGATATCACCTAGAAATACACTGACAGTGTTTCCTTACAAACAATCTAGTACTGTATTAATAAATTTCATATAATCTATTATACTATTACATAACCCAAAAGGCATTCATTTGAACGCATAGTGTCCCGTTGTTGTAGAAAAACCTGTATAATCCTGTGAATATTCGTGCAACTTGATTTGTCAGAGAACAGATTTTATATTTATAGTAGCAGAATACCGATTATTGGTTCCCAAACTACGAAGTATATCTCCTATTACCAGAAACGGTAGTCTATCAGATATTATCTGTTTATTCAATCGGTACCAGAATCAATGGGAAGTTCCATTTACTTTGACTGGGTTCTATGACGTCCTGCGATAATATTTCAGTGACCAATTTATCTACAACGGCTAATTTGGAATGTGGTAGTCTGTAGGCAGGTATATAAGCAGGTTGAGTCCCTGGTTTTAATTTTGTCTGATGTTTTAAGACAATTGTTTTACCCAAGGCGTCTCCCTGGTAAAGCTTCACAAGCAATGCAATCAAACTTACTTCAACTCAGGGCAACAAGTAGGCTCCTATATTTTTCTCCCAAATCTGTTTCTTCCTGAACAGAACAGTTTGATGAGATTGGTGATTCCACCTCCTCAGGACTCTCATTTCAAATCTTAATGGGTCTTGAACAGATTTGAAAACTTCTTATTTGTGTACCTTTTCTTAAGACTGTCTTTATTCAAAGTACTAATCACTAATATTTCTACCATTTTCTTGTTTGCCTTATAAAGCTCCGAGTCCAATTTCAAACCTTTTATCCTAATTGACTCTGGGATGGTTAAAATTTCGGAGTGTACAGTGACTCCTTTCAACTGCACTTCTACTCTGTTAATTCCAATAATTGACGAGTTAAACACCATATGAGGACGGAGCCTTTATTTGTACGACGTTTCGCTTATTACGGCTTTTTCAAGTACAAGTTGAGATACGAATGCTTGAGATTAAATAAGGGGAAAGGAGGAAACGGGGAGAGAAAAGGGGGGGGGAAGGAAGAGGAGGAGGAGGAGAAGGGGGGGGATTGAACACTGGGAAAGGATGAGAATGCTGGCCCAAATGTCCGTGGGCGAAATGTCCACAAAGGGTGGTTTAGATATTTAAAGTTTTGCTGGCCATGGGTATTAGGGAAATAATGTGAGGCGAGATGTTAAACATGCCCCTGTTTTGTTCAATAGTGAACCAGACAAAATCCGCAGGAAGTGTTTAGAAGCAGCAACTGCCACTTTCAAGGAAATTCCAATAATGTCACTACTTTCCACCATTAGCAAAGCTTCATTAGGAGTTGATGAATTCTGATTCATTTCTGGGGCTTCTTGAACACCTGAGTTGTGTTCACTATATGTGTTTTTTCTTTTTGTTCTTTTTGTGTTATCTGTTCTTGAATAGACCGCTCTGCCCTGCTAACATCCAATCTAGCATTGTTATCTTCCCATCTCTCTCAATAGGTTCTCCTATCAGAGATACTGGCTCTAAATCTGGTTGATTTAAAAATGGGTTTAGCTGTGATTTCACTAAGATCCCTAAGGGTTGATTCACACTATCGGTCCGGTCGCGCTCCACTCTCGCTCCGCTCTCGGTTCTGAGGTATTCAGGGTTGATTCACACTATCGGTCCGGTCGCGCTCCGCTCTCGGTTCTGAGGTATTCACACTATCGGTCCGCTCTCGTTCCCGTCATCCCCCCTCCCTCGACACCAGTAGAAGTCTTACCATCAGTTACGAAGGATGTGTGACTTTTCTGACGCCGAGTTGGCAATAATCGCTATTGCACTTGATGAAGAAGAAGAAGGAAAACAAAATAGAAAAAGAAAGAGATTGTGGGTTCATCCTATGTTGCAAGATAGGAAGACTGAAGGAGAATTTCATACTCTGTATCCTCGTCTTATTGATGATGAGAGTAAATTCCACAGCTATTTCAGAATGAACAAAGGAACATTTGAGAAAATACTATCCAAAATTGAGGAAGACTTGATATGTACAAGAAGATGCTGCACTTCCTGGCACTGATGTGCTTGCACCATACGCTATAGTGGGAGATGAGGCTTTCCCGCTGAAGAGAAATTTGATGAGGCCCTACCCAGGTTCACAGACTGAACATAAGGTAGAGAAAAGGATTTTTAATTATAGATTATCTAGAGCCAGGAGGATAGTTTGAGTGCACATTTGGTATTCTAGTGCAAACCTTCAGAATATATTTAAGGAAACTTAAAGCTATGCCTTCTAACGCTAATGCAATCATTACAACAGCATGCATACTTCACAATCTGATACACCCAAATGCTGTTGCATTACCAGATACTGTTGTCATGCCTCCATCAAACATAGTAACGTCCAATGAGAGGAAGAGGGGGAAATGCTACAAAGGAGGCTTTTGGCGCGAGAGAAACACTGAAAGATTATTTCAGCTCCCCAGCTGGTTCAATGCCTTGGCAAAATGATAAAAATATAAGTAGACAAACAAACTTGTGTAGGAATATTTGTTGAGTGAGCTAAGGAGATGCATTTCCGCAGTGGATAATAGGTTGTTATTATACATATGGAATTTCTTTCTTCGGTTAATAATGTGTATTTTTTTCTCTCAGTACCTTGGCAATATGATAAGTATGCAAACATTATTGTATAGGAAAATTGTTTAGTGATGATAGGAAATGCATTTCCACAGTGGACATTAGGCTATTGTATGGAATTTCTTACCTTCACAACCCAGCTGCCTGCTTATTTCAACACAGCTTCTTCTTTTCGCCACGTTATCACTGTAGTGCAGCGAAGTCAGGTCATACAGGTCTGGTTTACCTTTTGACTAATTCTATTAGCATTTCATCTGAATCCACAAAATTAAAGTAAGTTTTGTAGGTTATATTTTATTCAGTTGGTGCTTATGAATATCCTCGCTGTACCCATTGTCATTGTATCAGTGATAAATAAAAAGAAAATGTATTTTTATAATTTTTCTAGCTTTCTCATGATCCCATTGTGGTGTTTCCTTTGGATTATCCATGCTTTGGTAGGATAGAAGGTAACACTACTTGCTTATATGAAGGCTGAATCTCGACTGGAGTGGAGCAGGAGGAGCAGGACCGTGGCAACTGAGTTCACACTGGCGCGCACGGTCCAGTCACGCTCCGGTCTCGCTCCAGTAAAAATATCTTTTGACGGAACCGTGACCGGAGCGAAACCGGAGCGAGACCGGAGCGAGAGCGCCAGTGTGAATGCTTCCATTGAAATTAATGAGACAATATTGGATCGGACCGAGAGCGGAGCGGGAGCCGAGCGCGACCGGACCGATAGTGTGAATCAAGCCTAATTCAGCCGGACATATGATCATACGCTCTTTTCTCATAGTTGCAAATCTTACCAATAAATATCCTGGGGAAACAGATTCTTCTACAACTATCACCAGAATGTGCAAATACTCATTTCTATACAAAATAACACCTAACTCAGTCTTACCTAATGTTTTTTAACTGAATTCCAATATTTTTACTCTGCTCACTCACTCTCTGCTAGTTATAACATCTACTACTGATCCTGTGTTGATAAATGTTTAAATAGGTCTATTGAATACTCTACCCGCAATGATGGGTCCTACAGAAGTCCTTCTAATTGTTATAGTAATTTTGACATTGTGTTTGGTGTTGGTGTTTATTTTTTGTTTATTTATTTATTTATTTTTTTTAGATCACTGTCCCTTATACTATAACGTCTATTTGTTGCTCTAGGGCTAGTTCTGTAGTGTTGCTTTATTTTGTGTCTTGAGTTTTTCCTCTTGTTTCTGGCCGAATATGAAATTTTGGCATTGCTATACAATTCTGTGTTCTATGCCCTCAGTAACATACCAACTTTGTCCTTGTAGTCGTCCTCCACGTTCACTAGTTCGTCTTCCTAGTCATCATTCTCGTTCACTATCTCGTCCTCGTTGTCGTCCTCGTACCAGCGTGCGTGCACTGCGTGGTCCTGTATTGTTGCTTGTAGTTGGTTCGATGAATTCTATGTTGCACCAGTCTCTTTACATATATTGCACTAATTTCTTTAGGTGTAAGCTTCTTTAGTAGCGTGCGCTAAGTTTTGTCCCTGGCTGCCACCAATTTTCACCCACCTTTTTTCCGCTGTCATCCACCTTTGCCCTTTCATCACTTTCTTCACTTTCTCCCCTTGTTTTCATTTAGGTATAATTGTCTTTCTTTCACATATCTTAATTGGTAGGCCCTGTTGCCTCCAATCATTCCACTTTGTCAGGTTTAAACTGTTAGTTATAATCTTCTGTCCAGGTGAATGAAACTTGTAGAATATTTTTCTTTCCATTCTTCCGTTAATTCTTATACAGCGTGCTTCTCTGAGGTACGCTCAAGGAATCCCACGAGAGCTTTTTATGTAAGTTCTTACGTAAAGTTTGCAGTGACGTAGTGATACATTTACTCTAATTATTTTTAACTTTGTATTTAAGATTCTCCCCAAAAGGTATGATCTTAAAATTGTGAGCCAATTTAATTTCCTCCTCCTTCATCCGTGCACCAATCAGATTCGTTGCTACAAATCTATATGGCTATATTGTTTACTTAAGCAATCACGAATCTCTGCATATCTCACTTAGGCTACATAATTCTTAAGTCAGCAATTCAATCGGGCCCCTGGCCATTGTTTATAAATACAAAGTAAAGAGCGAACTTATGCAACTCCTCGCTTGCTGACTATTGTTTATAAACACCTAACCCATAAAAATGTAACACCCGTCTTCTACTCTTTCTACCAGCTATTCTATCAGCCTCTTACATATGTTTCCCAAAGAATTTTTTATAACGAAACAACAGTATATATAACATTATTTATATATACATATACATATATATACATATATATATACATATATATGTATATATATATATGAGTATACCTATACCTATATACATATATATATACATATATATATATATATATATATATATATTGACTATATTATGACATATAAGACTGAAGGTGGAAGAAGCAGACGAGGATTAATGGGAGAATTTCACGCTTAAACGTTTCGACCCGCAGGGTCTTGATCACAAAGCTTTGTGATCAAGACCCTGCGGGTCGAAACGTTAAAGCATGAAATTCTCCCCATTAATCCTCGTCTGCTTCTTCCACCTTCAGTCTTATATATATATATATATATATATATGTATATATATATACATATACATATATATATATATATGTATATATATACATATATGCAGAGACCTCACTTAACCGTGAGGTATGCATGGAACAAATACACAGGAGGAATTATAATGAAATGACAGTAAAAGTTTTAGTATATTTCATCTTCAGACAAAATATATCATAAGTAGAAGTAGGAGCAAGTAAATATGGACGTAATTCAAGTGCCGATCACAATCCTCGTGGAGTCTCCTAGTTCAAGTTTCATGATCAACTCGGCAACTTATCACATTTGCTTTGTACATAGTTTAAAAAAATGTCTGGTAGATAACCCAAATCAAACAAAATTCAATTCAATTTCTTTCAAGGTGATTTTTTTTCTTACCATCTTTGCACCCACTCATTATCTGACTGCTCTGTTTTAACACTATATTTGTGTTGGGATATCCTGGTTTTTAGTCCTGTTCTTGTATGACCGATGTAAAACATATCACAATTTTTACAAGGGAGTTTGTAGACCATTCCCGAGTTGCTAACGCCAGGCCATCTAAATAATCTTCGTGGCACCCCTTTACTGAAGAGGGCGACGCCCTAAACAACGATAACGCCAAAGGGCAGTGGAATCCTGATGTTGCAACATTACTTTTTAACTCTTCAAAACTTGTAGATTATTAGGTGGGGGTAAATGTTTAATCAAAATAACAATGTAGCAATCATTTACTGAAGGCGTGCAACGCAGAAGCAACGAGAGACTCAACTACCTTTGCTCAAGGTTAGTTGAGTGAGAGGACAAGACGATCAACTGTCTTAACCCTGCCATGTTGATCAATTCTACTTTAATTCTACCACCAGCCGATTTAATTCAGATAAAAACAAATAGCGAAAGGGTTAATGAGCAGACCTATAGACGAGCAACATGTGTTACCTGTTGCGGAGGATCGGACCGGCATAACTCAGATGCTTCTCTCTCTTCGGCTCATTTCTGACGTAATATTCAACACCTTCATCATGGTGACGTGTTTTAGATATTTCACGTAGCTAAAGGGCGGAGGAGGGTTCTCTGGCCTGCGAAGGGGTCACGACCGATGGAAACCTCCTTCAGGCCAAAGACCGACCCCTCAGCTACAAAAAATCGTTTTCTGTCTTTAACTGAGATAGAATATTTCAATTACGTCAATGTGCCGACAGCACTGTATGGAACAAAGACATGGAATATAAGAGAGTAAGAGTTTAAATGTGTTTAAGATGAAATGTCTGAGAAGTATGGTAAAGGTTACAAGGTTGGATAGAATGAGGAAAGAGGAGGTGAGGAGGAGAGCGGGGATGGAAAAGGAGATGGGAGATAGGGTGGATGAAAGAGTATTGGGATGATTTGGACACATGGAAAGAATGAGTGAAGAAAAATTAGTGAAAGAAATGTGGAAGGGAGAGGTGGATAGAGTGAACATGGGGGGTAGACCGAGGTTGAGATGGATGGATGGGATGTAAGGGGCGTTGAACAACTGTTCCATAAAGAATGCTCACGTCTTCCGTCGACCGACTCCTTCGGCCGTGAGGAATTTTGACGGAACTGTGACTGTC
>NC_134804.1:12567786-12570286 GCF_046742065.1 Oratosquilla oratoria | reverse complement strand
CTATGAAAAAAAATCTTAATTTGCTTGATGTATGAATATATCAACAAGGCGAGAAACAATGGCTTCAAGCTGTCAGAAGGTAGATTTGATTTAGAATTAAGCAAAAACAACTTTGGTAACCTTGTAATCAAAATAGAAACAATGCAAAGACATTGAAATGCAGTACATTTCGATATCTGACAGCTTTGTATGAGAACTTCAATCTTGCTCAGAAGAATCTAAAGACATAAATCCAGTATTGGTATAATCTTTTCTTAGGGAATAAATTTGATCCTTCAAGTAAAATCATCTAAAATTTAATGAAGGATGAAATTAAAATCTGTCACTGACAACTCGCAGAAGGACCAACGATGGGTCCTTGGTTGTGGTGGTCCAGCAAGAGGGACACCAGAGAAAGTAATTGTTCTGCTCCCGTGTCTTCAAAACCTGTCAACACCTTCACCTCAGCGAGGTGGCAGGCATTCGGTCATCAGACTAGTTCAAAATATCTATTAATTTCGGTTCCATTTACATCACCGTTTTACATGGGAGCTAACACCTGATGACTGCTTCTCTCCTCCCACTCCCATAAGTCGTTGACATATAACCAATCCTACAATAATACAGTACACACGGAACAGTCCAACGATTCATCTCAGAGAGATCTTTGGGAGAGCCTGGGGGACCGTAGCCAGCCACTGTGGGGCCGCAGGTTTCAAGTCAATTAAATTCGAGGCAACACAAATCACAATAACCACGTGCTTAGTCTCTTAATATTGTATAACATTTACAAATTTATATAGGAGAGAAACATGATTTAGTTTCTATAAAGCATTGTCCATTTTAGTAAGTGAAGTACAATGAAGTGTAATTACGGCGAAAGCGTTGAAATGACAAAAAGTCTTTGACTCAGTCTTATTATGCAAGGAGACTGAGGAACATTAGCGTCATACAACAGATCTATTCAGAGATTGAGCGACAGAAATCTTTGCATAACAGTGAAGAATTTCACCCCGAAGAGAGAAATGTGCGGCATTTGATCGACATCCCAAGCATACACCAGGCATCCTTTGCATGTGAAGGTTGCAAATCACAACAGAAAATATTGCTATAGCCAACACATCAACTATCTTACTTAGGGAGGACTACAATGCGTTCGTGTATCATACAAAAACTCCAAGTTTAATCAACTTTTGTAAACTGACACTGGGCGTAACTGAATTCAACTTGATCAAACCAACCAACTTATTTCCAACCAAATCTCTGATGATGGATGGACTCATGATGCGGAAAGAAACTGGCATAGATATAAGAACGTTAGAACTTAAGAAAGAAGGAGACTGCAAGAGACCATAAGGCCTACACTAGGCAGTTCCATGTGCATCACCACCTATCATCCCCGTCTATAAAATTATCTAACCCTTTTTTTAAGCAACCAATAGTTTCAGCGTTCAATTCTTGGTTACTAAATCTATTCCATTCGTTGACCACTCTATTGGTAAACCAGTTCTTGCCTATTTCCTTCTTAAATCTAAATTTGTCCAATTTAATTCCATTACTGCGATTCCTGCCCTGTTGTCTTAATATGTTGACCTTATCTGCATCCCCCTTGTTAAAACTCTCCATTCACTTGAACACCTCTATTAGATTACCCCACTCTACGTCTTTTTCCCAGAGGATGTAAGTTAAGGTGCCCAAGCCTGTCCTCGTAAAGTAAATTTCTGAGACAATATATTATCTTGGTCATTCTCCTCTGTACTGATTCTAGTAAATTGATATTCATTCTATAGGACAGAGACCAAAACTACCATATATTCAAGGATGGATTTAACATCAAGTAGAGTTTGATAACCTCTGCACTTTTATTCGTAACCTCCCTGGCAATGAAATCTAATACGCTGTTAGCTCTATTTCTGGATCTAATGCATTGTTTCCTGGATTTAAGGTCAGGACTTACTAGCACTCCCAAATCTCTCTCGCACTCAGTTTTTTCTGAAAAGGTGCTATCTAAGCTCTATCTGCTTTCTGGACTGTGTAAATCTACGTTTAATACACCGTACTTTGATATATTAAAGTCCATTTGCCATTTCAGGTACCATGTGAACAATTCGTTAAGATCTTTCTGCAGTATTCCGGCGTCTTCTCCTGACCTGATTTGGCGTCCTATTTTAATGTTGTCCCCAAACTCACTAACATCATTAATATTCCCATTGTCCAAGTCGTTTATGTACTTAATGTACAGTAAGAGACCTGATACCGAGCCCTGGGGAATTCCATTAGTAACACTCCACCCATTTGGATTTTACACCGTTAATGATGCCCTCCTGTTTTCTGTGGCTGATCCATGCTCTAATTCATTAAAACACTTTTGTTCTTATGCCATGGGCTTTGACTTTATTTAGCAGTCTCTGGTGGGGCACCTTGTCGAGCGCTTTGCTAAAGTCAAGGCAGATAACTTCATAACTATCATTGTCATCTGACACCTTGAAGATATACCTTGAAGACATTAGTGTAAAAAAAA
>NC_134804.1:12547786-12552786 GCF_046742065.1 Oratosquilla oratoria | reverse complement strand
ATGTATATATATATATGTATATGTATATGTATATGTATATGTATATGTATATGTATATGTATATGTATATGTATATGTATATGTATATGTACAGGTATATGTATATGCATACGTATATGTATATGTACAGTATACGTATATGTATATGCATATGTATATGTATATGTATATGTATATGTATATGTATATGTGTATGTATATATATATGTATATATATATGTATACGTCTATATCTATATCTATGTATATATATATGCACATGCGTGTGTGTGTGTGCGCGTGCGTGTATGTGTGCGTGTTTATGAGTGTATATGTATGTTTGTGTATGTGTATCTATACGTACACACACACACACACACACACACACACACACACACACACACACACACACACACACACACACACACACACACACACACACATATATATATATATATATATATATATATATATATATATGTATATACATACATACATATATATACATGGATAAAGTGTGTTTTTGTGTGGACGCCGCAAGATGGGATGCGTGGAAAAGGGAGACCAGACAGAAGGTGAAGAGCTGAGATTGAGAAATTTGCAGGAGTGACGTGGCAGAGGTTGACGCGGTGGTGTGAACCATGGAATGCTATGAAGGAGGCCTTTGTTCAGCAGTGAACTCAGGATGGTTGATCTGATTTATATATATATATATATATATATATATATATATATATATACAAAGTATATGTATATATATGTATATATATATATGTAGACATACATATAAATATATATATATATATATATATATATATACATATATTCTGTTGAATAATACAGCATATTGGCGTTAGTAATCTTCTTTTTAATACTTTCAATCCTCCTCGCTATCTTTCTGTAGGGGGAAGGGAGAACACTACATTACCAAATGAATCCATGGTATATATGGAAATAGAATAAAATACATAGCTTATGACTGTTCGCCTATACTTTGGGCATCTTCTGGTAAATCATTTTCAGAATTTACAAACTGTGATTATATATGACACTGCATGAAATGGGAGATGTGCTCTTAGTTTCTCCTTGGCGCGCCGTGGGGTGCTCCACATAGCTCCAAGGTTTCAGACATATTTTGTTATATATTCATTTCTGGCTGAATATGTCTTACCAATACTGCTTCCATAAAATTAGCATTTCGCGGGAGGACTTGAATGAAAACACAGTAATACTGTCAAAAGACAACAATAAAGGAAAACTAAAATGTATGGAAGCAAAGATCCCATGTTCTGTGGTTTGTAAGAAAATTACGAACCTTATCACTTTCATTACTATTTTGTTGCTTTGAGATTACGCAGGAACATTTGTTGCAACCCACTCAAGGTAATGACAGGAAGACCCTTTTAACAGGAAATGAATAAATGACCTACATGTAGGTGACCTCATTTCCATATGATAATTATATAAACATAAGAGATATGTGCTTCAGGCTGGCTAAGTGACAGGAGTCATTGTAAAACATAAAAGTACAAGCAGGGGAGCTGATAATCTTAATTAGGCATTATAAAGATGTCAGCCCTTGAAGGCGGGGAGCAAACTTGAAACCTTCTAATGAAGGCTAAGAACCACAATAGCTTTGCTTATCACACAACTAAAAACATAATTATGTTGTCGAAAATATTTCGATAGCTAAATGGATTCCATTACAAAAACGCCTCGAGCCCAAGATATATGAACGAATAAAAATATAAGATGATATTCTTAAGAAGAAATAAGTAAACAAAGATAAAAGAAATACGTAAGAAAAATACTGATACTTACATTCATGACAATTGCTGCATTAAGAGAAACGAAACAAAAAACACACTAAAACGTATATTCAGAGATATAATCTCGAAAGTATTTTGATTATATCGTGTTATGAAAATCTCCATTGGATATATCTAAAGAGCGAAGTCAAGTCAGAGATTTTCTTTCCAGAAAATACAAATATACAAAGTAATAAGAGTTTCTCTCACCACTGCTATCACAAGTACAAGAGCCCCTCAAGGGCTTAGTATTTATTGATAGTATTCTAATTTTTGTCAATAATACTGACAATATTAGATTAACTCCTAATATTAGATTAACTCCGTAAGTTCCTAGGGAGATGTTCAGGATCTTGGATTAATAATAAAAATCTGGAGAAGTCACATTGGCAATATAGAAATTAGTGTCAATTTCAAAATAGTTTCTTAAGTAAAGCTTGGGCGAAGACTTTTTAAATACCTTTTGTAACTCGAGATGCAATAGCTGTAATGAATACTGCCGCAAACATGACCACCACAAAAATGGGGAAGAGTGCATTAGCGTCTAAAACATTTTATAGCGAAATTATATTTCTCACGTCAAAGGATTAAGGGTTAGTTACTACTACATCGGGGCTCGTTACAAAACTCAAAGTTTACATTTTCAATGACACAAAAAAAAAAAAAAAACATATATGTTGTAATGATCAGGACTCCATCTCTAAGTAATGACTGCATCCATAATTAAAGACAAGGTAATCATCATACCTGTATCATCAATTGTACGTTCAGAAAGAATTGGACTTGTAATAATGATTGTACTATGCAGACTCCTAGACACAATCCAGTGATATTTCAGATTATGTCTTTCGTTGTGTAGTATCGAATATAATTATATACTTATTTCTTCTAATTATTCTTTGAACAAAATGTACTCAGCAACAATAATGAAAGTTACATTTACTTAGTTATTATCAATAATGTATTTTTAGGTTTATATAAGCACATCTCATATAATTATATAAGTATATATGTTAAAACTTGCATGGTTACGTATATAAATGTACCTGGTTCTACAGTAACATTTTATGATTGATGCCTAAATTGGTCAATCTAAATAATATTGAACGGGAAGTAATACAAGCGAGGTAAGTGTTGTAACACAATGGTGAAATAAATTGTAGATCTTTCTGTCGGAGAAAAGAATGTTGTACGATGATACGTGTGTTGCGATCACCGTCTATGATCCTCTTCAAAGGATCACAAACAGTAATCGTAATATATATATCTTCGAACAACATTATTCTCTCCGATAGTTCTATTGTAATGTTTTAGTATTGCTTTCCTCGTGATTGAAAACGATTTACTTTGAGCATAAGCGCTTTGAGGGCCGTACATTCATATGCTGGAGTAATTGTGATGGAATCGACAGTGCTTAACAGACCTCAAAACTGAATTGAGAGAAAATGAACAATATGCAAATGTTGTCGCTTTTGTTCCATAATAACCAGGTTGAACCCAGCTCCAACCATTTCTCAACGATAACCAAAGACATCTATGATAAAAACAAGACATAACAGCAGGAGTAATCATTAGCAATAATCAATTATATAATAGTTGTACTTGTAATAATAAGTATCTATAGCTGTTCATTTTCTATGCAATAATAATGTGTGAAATAGATAATGATTATAGTTATGGAAGCGATAACATCAGTGATCTTAAAGAAACTTGAAGGAAAACTAGAAATAGATTAACAGCAAGTTAAAATATTTATACCATAACAAATCGGAAAGTGCACCTAAAAAATATTTGTGAACACAATTCGTTAAAAAAACAACAACAACGAGAAAACAAAAGAAATGAGTAAACAGGATTACTATAATTTTCCTAAATTAAAAAGACTCAATTTTCTACGGTCGTTTCTTTTAATCAGTGTACAATATACTGTATATTTTCAGTACATTTGTTTGAAAAAACTCTTCACTAAAAAACACAGGATACTTTTATATGATACTACATTATTATAGTTTTTATATATCAATTTATTATTATAATTATTTTTTTTCGCATCCGACCTAGATATGGACCAAAAGATCTCCTGTCGCCATGCTCCGCCTTTGTAATCCTTTGTAAATCAAATCCTATTTCCAGTAACACGCTATCTAAACCTCTTATCTTTTCATTTTTTGATATATTAATACTATTATAACGTCTCACCCGGTTATGATTGCTTCTGTTTCTTTTTTCAGAAGTCTTAAAGATTAATTCAAAATAAGTGCAGACACTGACTTGACGATTATTTCTGTGACCAGAAATGATTGAATATCTAAACACACACAAAAAAATCGAAGTGTATATCTCCATTGAGCAAGTTATGTAAAAATCACTCCACTGATGTGATTCTAAGAAAGTAATGACGTCAAGGCTATTTTTTGCAAAACTTGAATTTTACTTAATTCAAAATAAGTGCAGGCACTCATTTGAAAAATCATAACGATTATTTCTGTGACCAGAAATGATTGAATATCTAAACACACACAAAAAAATCAAAGTGTATATCTGTATTGAGCAAGTTCATGTAAAAACCACTCCACCACTGATGTGATTCTAAGAAAGTCATGACGTCAAGGCTATTTTTTGCAAAACTTGAATTTTAATTAATTCAAAATAAGTGCAGACACTCATTTGAAAAATCATAACGACTATTTCTGTGACCAGAAATGATTGAACATCTAAACACACAAGGAAAAGAAAACCAAAGTGTATATCTATATTGAGCAAGTTCATGTAAAAACCACTCCACCTCTGATGTGATTCTAAGAAAGTAATGACGTCAAGGCTATTTATTTTGCAAAACTTGAATTTTATGCAGGTGGCTTCCTTCTCTGGATTCACATGCTCGGGAACTACCTCCCATTGCACTAAGGCGACGTTAATTTTTCTTTCATTTTTATTCCTTCATTACTTATTTGTTTATCTATTTACTTACCTTCTCATTTATTTATTCATTTATCTATTCATGTGTCTATTTAGTTATTCATTCATTTATTCATTAATTCATTTATTTACTTCATTATTTACTTATTTATCTATTTGTTTATGCATTTATTTACTAATTAACTAATTTCTTTATTTATTCATTTATTTATCTATTTATCTATTATTCATTTACCCACTGTTTGTCTATCTTGTAAGGATATTATCAAGTTATAATTAATTATAGACTTCACG
>NC_134804.1:12540286-12542786 GCF_046742065.1 Oratosquilla oratoria | reverse complement strand
GATGTATATGAATATAAGCAAAAATGAATGTATAAGTAATTTTTAGATTTATGAATAATGCGTAAATAAATAATTTGGTAATAAATGAATTAATAAAATAGATAAATAACTAGATTATATAAAAGATAATTAAATAATTGAATAAAAATAAATCAATGAGTACATAGACCAATAAACAAATAAATAAGTAAATAAAAATGAATAATAAATCAGTAAGTAGACGCAAATGGTTGAATATTGCTTTCTATTTTTTGCAAAGTTTCCGGAATTCGTTCACGTTTTTTTTTTTTTTCTTTTTTTTTTGTGGGGGGGAGGTTGGGCTTCTGACGTGAGATTTGTTCCGGGGTTTTACAAAACTGATATAATAAATGTTAATGTTGTACGTAATTTTATAATCACAATACCAGTTAGATAGGGTTCTTAAAAATCCGGATGGAAATGTACTTATGCCTTGACAATTGAACATTATTCATGGTATGCATATCCCATACGCAAAATGGTAAAAATAAAATTAAATATTCTATGCTCGAGTTAATTTGTGACATCATTGGTGTATGGCAGACGTAAATGTTACTTGTTTCTCCATGGTTTTAATACAAGAAGTGTAATGAAATATGCAGTAAAAGATTGCTGTAATAATTCCTAGATAGAGGACTCAACCAACATTATCTTTCAATTAGTATTTCATAGACTAACCAGTGCATCCAGGGGGGCACGTCGCACCGAAAAGGTAGCAGAAAGAAGGGACAGTAGAATTTAAAGTTATATATATATATACATACATATATATATATATATATATATATATATATATATATATATATATATGTATATATATATATACATATATATATATATATATATATATATATATATATATATATACATATACATTCCCTGTTCACATAAGTGGTTTGAACCGCAGTGGTTCAATTACAATGTAAATAAATGGCGGCGTTCACACACAACCGCACAGTTTTTCCTTGACTATGCGGTACTGCCATGGTTTCCACGCGGTTCAAACCCCCAGTGTGAACAGGGTCTGAGTTTCCCGTCCTAAAATAATGAGGTGTGACTCTGGTCCGTAGGGATGTTACTACAGTCTGAGTAGTGTTGATAATTTATAAGCCAATTGTTTCAGTTGGTAGTTATCTACTATCACCGGACGAGCAATTCGTGCCATGAACCTTGGAAACTAACATGGATGTGTGTGCAACAGACTATGTAGTTTGCATCATAAAGGTTCCCTTTGTAAGAATCCTACGGTAGACAGAAAGCCGCCGAAAGCTAATGCACGATAATTCATTTTCGTAATCATTTGAATCTATGTATACTTTGTTTGCAGATTTACGCATTATGTTCTTCTTTAAGCAAGTACAACAAACAAGTCTTCCATATGAATTTAATGTTAAAGCCTTTGATATTGTAGGTATTATTACTATTACTTTTACTGTTACTATTACTGTTACTATTACTATTAGTATTACTATTATTAATACTGTAACTATCAATACTGCTATTATCATAATAATTATTTTAACAAAGCATATCAAATCAATTTTAGATAATTAGCGCTTCTTGTACTACGATAATGTATATACTCTTGTTAAGATGCATCTGTAGGTCTAGTATCAAGCCAGCTTATGCAGGAAAGCATAAATCAAGGCTGATTGCCTAATGTTCTAAATTAATGCCCTGAACAATAAATATCTTTCCAAGTCTCTCTCTCTCTCTCTCTCTCTCTCTCTCTCTCTCTCTCTCTCTCTCTCTCTCTCTCTCTCTCTCTCTCTCTCTCTCTCTCTCTCTCTCTCTCTCTCTCTCTCTCTCTCTCTCTCTCTCTCTCTCTCTCTCTCTCTCTCTCTCTCTCTCTCTCTCTCTCTCTCTCTCTCTCTCTCTCTCTCTCTCTCTCTCTCTCTCTCTCTCTCTCTCTCTCTCTCTCTCTCTCTCTCTCTCTCTCTCTCTCTCTCTCTCTCTCTCTCTTTCTTTCTTTTTCTCTGTCTGTCTGTCTCACTGTATTACCTTTATTATCTTGCATTTCTTGTTCCCTTCTACTGATTTGCTGATTATAACCTTAACATATGGAAAATTATAATCTACTACCCTCGACCTAATGTATGCTATACTGGGAAAATAGACTATGCTTGCAACACAGAAAATTGAAATTGTTTAATGAAATAGTTTAGATAAAAAGTAACAATGAATCACAAAAAAAGTGACTATCCTCTTGACACATTTATTCGATTGGCTCATCGACGACAAAGAATGGAGGACAAATGAAACAGAAATAAACGAAATAGTGAGAAACACCGTAAAGGGAAACGAAGCAAGAAAGAATGATGCGTAAACAGTAGGAAAGTTGAGACTCAAAACCCGAAGGAAGAAGTTTTGGAATTACGAGATGGCACGGCCTGTTAGTAGCCATAACGACCAGGCTAAGATAATTAGATAATAGGCCGGATTTGCAAAAGGGAAGAGAAGTTTTAGAGACGGTGTAGGAGTT
>NC_134804.1:12515286-12517786 GCF_046742065.1 Oratosquilla oratoria | reverse complement strand
ATATACTGTATACATATACACTGAATGGTTCCCAGTGATCAATTAATATCTTTTTTCAACCACAAATCACTTTTAATTCCATGCCATCGCAGTCGAGACTGAAGAATCGCTCGATGGAGGCATCCGTTGGAAATTGAAACGTGGACGAGCCGAGGATTTGAACCCAGCTAACCGTAACAAAGTTACAGTGACTTGAACCAATACGCTATCTCTCTTGATAGCTAACCCGTAACAAAGTTACAGTGACTTAAACCAATACTCTATCTCTCTTGATAGCGTATTGGTTTAAGCCACTGTAACTTTGTTGCGGGTTAGCTGGATTCAAATCCTCGGCTCGTCCAAGTTTCAATTTTCAACGGATGCCTCCATTGCGCGATTCTTCAGCCCCGACTGCGATGGCATGGAATAAAAGTGATTTGTGGTTGAAAAAAGATATATACTGTATATATATATATATATATATATATATATATATATATATATATATATATATATACGCATATGTATTATATATATACATATATATATATGTATATACGTATATATATATACATACATACATACATATACCAAGGCTTCTTCCCCCTTCCAAGGGAGGTAGCCAAAAAGGGGAAGGCATAAAAACACTCCCACCCATTTCATCCCTAACTACACTCCACACCCCTCCCACCCTTCCTCTCATCTGAGCACCTCCTGGATGACGGGTCATCCCTGCACCCTGCCCACCGCCCTGGGTCAGAAGCAGTGTCGCAAGACACAGTACATCCACAGCAAGGCCGCTTCATTTAATCGGCGACCCCCCCTCTCCGTCCCCCTTTGCATATAAGGCGAGGACGGGGAGAAATCCCTTCGGGCTGCGTCAAAATTTACTCACACATACTACCCCACCCCCCACCCCCCCGCCCATTCCTCCTCATGCAGTCACAACATCATCCATATACAACCATTCTCCACTCACCTCTGTCTTCCGTCCTCTCCCTTCCTTCCTCAACAGACATTCCCCTCTTCCCCAAATCCCCCTTCACCCCATCCATCCACCTCATCCTAGGACGTCCCCTCATGTTCACTCCCTCCACATCTGCCTTCCATACCTCTTTTACTAGTCTTTCTTCACTCATTCTTTCCATGTGTCCAAACCATCCTAATATTCTTTCATCAACCCTATCTCCCAAATCCTTTTTCACCCCTGTTCTCCTCCTCCTCACATCATTTCTCACTCTATCCAGCCTAGTAACCCCCACCATACTTCTCAGACACCTCATCTCAAACACATTCAAACTCCTTCTCTCTTCTTCCCTTATGTTCCACGTTTCTGCCCCATACAGTGCTGTTGGCACAATCACTCCTTCATACAGTCTCCTCTTCGCATCCATTCCCAAATGTCTATTCCTCATTACACTCTTTAAACCACCGAGGCATTTACTCGCTTCTCTCAATCTACATTCTACCTCCACCTTCACTCCACCTTTTCCTGCTACACTTGCACCCAAGTATCTAAAACTATCCACTTCCTCCAGTCGCTCTCCCTTAATGTTCACTTCCAGTCTACTGTCACTTTCACCCCTTGTACATCTCATCACCTTACTTTTACCCACATTTATCTTTAGCTTTCTTCTATCACATACTCTCCCAAACTCTGCCACCAGCTTCCTCAATCCCTCCTCTGACCCTGCCACAAGCGCAGTGTCGTCCGCAAACAACAGCTGGCTCACCTCCCACTTTTCTCCATTTTCTTTAACCATCTCCAATCCCTGACTCACTACCCTAGCATTCACCTCTCGCACCACCCCATCCATGTATAAGTTGAACAGCCAGGGCGACATAACGCATCCTTGACGAAGTCCCACCTTTACTTCAAACCACTCACTCTCTCCATTTCTAATCCTAACACATGCTCTACTACTCTCATAAAAACTCTTGACAGCTCCCAAAAGCTTTCTCCTATCCCATAAATCTGCATAACCTCCCACAGTGCCTTTCTGTCTACCCTATCATAAGCCTTTTCCAGATCCATAAAAGCCCAAAAAACATCCTTCCCCTTTCCTATAGCTTTCTCACATATCTGTCTTACCACAAAGATCTGATCTACACAACCTCTACCCGTTCTAAATCCACACTGTTCCTCACCGATTACTCCTTCTGTTCCTCTCCTAATCCTCTCAATCAAGATCCTCCCATAAGCCTTCCCAACTACACTCAACAAGCTAATCCCTCTGAAACTACTACATTCACACTTATCCCCTTTTCCCTTGTAAAGTGGAACTATACAGGCACTCCTCCAGTCTTCCGGCACTCTACCCTCTCACCAGCAAACATTAAATAGCCTCACCAGCCAGTCCACCATCACTGTACCTCCTTTCTTTAGACATTCTTAATAGCATCCATCCAGACCAGGTGCCTTACCTGCTTTCATCATCTTTACAACTGCCTTCACCTCATCCTTCCTTATTTCTCCTCCATTCTCCTCACTCATCACTCTCATTTTCTTCGCATTTCCCAC
>NC_134804.1:12510286-12512786 GCF_046742065.1 Oratosquilla oratoria | reverse complement strand
CTCCAGCACACAAGCACCGAGTCATTTGTGATTGACGAGTTACACTGCTAGAAACAAGAGAACCACTTGTTTACTGTCGATAGCCATAATATCCGCAGATATCTCAGCGCAAACGGTGCGAACACATGAATGTGATATAGTTCGTAAGCAACCCATGAAAGCTCAGGGTGTCTCTGCTCATATGGCCGGAAAGCTAATTAAGAGCAAGGTCTTTCTCAGACAGAGAGTATCTGGAAAATTGGACTTTGTTTGTTGTGATCAGAAGTGAGAAGATAGAACTTTTATGGAGAGAACTCTTTGTTCTTTGCAGTGATGTTATCTAGATTATATATTACGAGTTCTATTATTTTGGCACTGTCTTCTAATATATACACAAAGTAACATGCAAATGTGATTACCAGTACATGAGATCGTACAAAGAATGCTACAACCGAATTTGTACTACAACACAATAACCTTCAACCTAATACTCTTACAAAAAAGACATTACTCACTCGCTGGCTAGTACTTTCATTACCACTGTTACTGCCCATACCATTACAACTAACATTACTACGATCTTCCGTTACCTCTTCATCTAATATTACTTCTGTCACGCAGTTTTCACTACTATTTGTTATACTTGCTGCTTTCAGTACCAAAGTCATTAACAATATAGTTACTACTTCATCTGCTATAGCAGCCGTTGTCTCCTCTGTTACTGTTACCATTTTTATTACTACTAATGTTGATACTGTTGCCACAACTGTTATGAATATTCCTACTACTTCAACTATTCCTATAATTACCAGAATCACTACCACAACCATTCTATTAATACTGCCACTGCTGCGACGAATGCCTGAACACAACCAATATCAACGCTACTTCCAATGTCATAAAAACATACTTTTATAAGAATATATATACGCAAAAGTTTATGTATATATATACATATATATATATATACTTGTTTATATATGTATATATATATATACATACATATATATATATACTTGTATATATATATATACATATATATATATATATATATATATATATATGCATATATATATATATACAGTGTGAGAAGTGGTCAAATGTTTAGTGGCATTTTATTCATGTGAGGGACCAAAATCATACAATTGACTGGAAAAATGCCAGTAAAATAACCTCTCGTAATTCCTTTACTGAAAGGAACATCATTGAATCAAGCCACATTAATTAACCTTTTGATCAAAATATCAATCTAAGCTTAGGTAGGTACAGGCTTGATAATTTCATTTCAAAGAAAATGGTTGGATGTTATCCTGCCCGGACATTTGGTCCATCTGTGACCTGAGGACTCTGAGTAATTTTCTCAGGCTTGTGTGATTTATCTATCCATGTTCCTTACAATATTTTTACTTTTGTTGTATATATACTGTCTCTGTATTTCCCTTTCTGTATTCCCTTGATGATGTCTTAAATAGACGAAAACGTTTGGACTACGTTTTTTATCTACCAGTGTTTTTTCTGCAAATTATATTCACGTGTCATTTGTGAAATACTACAATATATATATATATATATATATATATATATATATATACATATATATATATATATATATATACATATATATACATATATATATATATATATATATATACATATATATATATATATATATATATACATATATATATGCGAATAAATCACAAAAACACGTGATTCACAAAATGTGTAATAAAACCATTTGGAAAATAAAATGAAAGGCGACCGAACGTTTTCGTCTATTTAAGGCATTTTCAAAGGTACAGAGTAAGGAAACAGTGATAATATATATACAAAAGATGCACACTAGGGGGCAATTAGGACAGGTTCATTATGACCTCACTCTTTCAGCATTGCCAGACGTTTGAGCCGGCTACTGTCAACAATTTTGTATGTTAAAAAAGCTATCTAATTTATAAATCCCCATACACATATTCATGTTGTTCTCAAATGAAGCTTTTATATAACATGATTCTATGATATTCTTCTCTATGTCCTTACTTAAGACAATTTTCTTTGTATTATCCCAATCTATGCAATGATTAAAATCCTTTAAATGTAAAAACAATCCATTTGAAACTTGCCCTGTTCTGGTTTTATATTCATGTATGGTTATTCTCAATTTTAAATCCTTGCCTGTTTGTCCAATATAATTAAAGTTACAATTTTTGCAAGGGATACTATAAACACAGCCTTCATTACAAGCAGGTGAATTTTGAATCAACCTGTTTTTAACAGTGTTGTTATTTTCAAAGACAACTTGGACACCAAATTTATTAAAAGTACGAGTTAAACTAAAAAAAAAAAAAAAAATTATAAAAAGGGAGGATTAAAATATTCTGAAAACTGAAATGCTGATTATGGGTAAGATTATAGAAATATTTCTTTGCTGTGTTTTGAGCTACGTCAATTAAGTGTTTTGGATATTTCAATTTATTACCAATGTCATAAATGGTTTCAATTTCTTAGTCTAAAAATTCTGGGC
>NC_134804.1:12500286-12505286 GCF_046742065.1 Oratosquilla oratoria | reverse complement strand
CCTGCCACCATCCAGCGTCTGAGTGCCCCAGGGTTTCCTGTCAGTCCAATAGCTCCACCAGACCCTTTGACCAACGCGTTGTTCTGCTCATGACATTGGTCAATTGCCATGGCAGAGAACTTGTTGCTGGTCTTGTGTACCACAAACTTCCCAGACTTGAATTCTGTCAGGACATCTGGGTGTTTGTCAATGAGGTTCACCATATCACGGATGTGTACAGAAAGCCACCTGGAATAGTTAGTGTGATCTAAGGCGAACATCCAGGGCATGATCTGTGTCAGGGATTGTACATAGAGCTCAAAGTTCCCTTCACGAAGTGATCGGATGTATACCAGCAAGAGAACCTCCAGTGACAGGGTCTTGAGCCAGTAGTCAAAGTGCACGCTGGCCTTTGCTCGCTGTGTGCACCACTCCTCAAAGACCTCATCATCTGGCTGAGTGGTGTTGCCATCATCCGGTGTGCAGTCTTTACTGTACGCCTGCTGGAGTAGTGTGTAGAGGGTTGCAGCTGTGACTTGGTGTGCATGGCGGGTCTTGGTAACATGGCTGGCTCGAATGAAGGAATCTGCTGTCCCAGACCTGGCAATGTCGGCACTGTAAAGGTTCATCTGTCTCTGCTTGGTAAAGAATACAAAGCTCCCAGTTAGTTCTTGGGGGTGTTCTTGATTTCTTGGAGGTAGAGAGCTGGGCTGGGTCTATGAGGATATGACGCTTTGCCATAGTGACGATCAGGTCTGGGATGCTTGTTTCTTGGCTTTGATCACCAGGCAGGGATCCTGCAACACAGAAGAAAAAAAAAAAAAAAAATTGTGTTAGACCATTGGATTCAGCGTGGAATTCGCTATAAAGGTATGGAGAGCAATTTGCTAATTTTGAATATTTTGTATTCTTTATTTATGATAAACTAGAAAAATCCTTAATTTCCAGATTTTTTTAGAAAAACTTTTTTATAAAATTGAAAAAAACAAATTCGAGAAAAAACTATCTATACTTTTATAGCGAATTTGACGCTAAATCCAATGGTGCAATCGGTTTTGTTCCCACTCTTCAAACAATAAAGCCGTAGGGATTTGAATAGTGTGTCATTCAGTCATGAAGTCAGATTTGACCTCTGAGGACCGCGAGAGGTCATTGACCTCTCGCGGTCCTCAGAGGTCAAATCTGACTTACCTCTTGATCTTAAAATGAACCTTATGGGATGTACTAACACTAGTAAAAAATGCATGCTTTAGTCATAATTTGCACAATTGTTATGGTTATCCGCTGTACTATACATATATGTATTTTTTTTTCTCGAAAACAAATTCAGACGTTAAAAGGACAATTCTAGCCTTTTCTTTAAACCTAAATTGGCTAATTCGTCTGAGGTCTTTGTCCACATACAGGTGGAGGTCGAGGTGACGGTAGTTTGAACACTACCGCGAGCGAGTTGGACCAAGGACATGTTTGATCAAATACCACGATACTAAGCCACCGTCCTAGCCTCCTGATAGGGGGATTTCGCGAGATTAAACCGAATCTTCGTTATCATTTGTATGTTCACTATATTTTCATCTACTCTATCACTGATTAATTTATTAATTTATTTATTGTATATACTTGATCATTGATATTATCTCTTGACAGGCTGCTTTATTCAGCTGAAGTAAACCTCTTAACTACTCTAATGCATAAATTATATGATGACAGTTAGTGAGCTTTTGATGCTGCTATTGAAAGTCAATAAGTAAAGAAAACAAACACTGCAAATTAGTAGATAAATGAATAATTGAATAGATAAGTAGATTGAATATATGCAAATTGACAAGTAATCAATTGTACATGAAAATATATAAGTTAAAAAGGTACAATTTATGTACAGATAAACAAATACTTGGAAAAAAATAGTACAGTATGAAATAATGGTCTTCATAAAATTATCTCTATAAATACTAACACCAGAACATACAAAAGCGTAATAAACAAATATATAAACGACAAATGTAAATTAACTTTCACTCTTTCGCCCCGGTGGCGCGCATTACATATTTCATCACGACTAAATTCAGACTATTTTATTGAGGTTAGGGTGACGTCACCTTAACGAAGGGATTAATGCTCTCTTTGCCCACCTTACACCCTCATTATTTCGTGCTCCATCATCCACTTTGCCTGTGACACGCTTCCCTCTCTTCATCCGTCTCCTCTTCCCCGTGATAAACCCGCCGCCTCATCCTCATCATCCACTCGCAACCCTCGCTCACTCCCTTCCCGTCATCCATCCAACCCCCTGTCCATTCATCGGACGGGCGAGGATTGATGGACCGGGGCGATGACAGTGGCAACGAGGACGCGGATATGGGCGACCCCCGTAAACGGACCGTAACGTTTTCTGTTACGACTTACAACCGCATTCCGTTTTCTTCATGACTCACACTACGGACTTCTCGGCCGGGAGGGCGTGCGAGCTGACGGAGGGAGGGGGAGTGGAGGAGTGAGGAAGCAGGTTGAGAAAGGAGAGGAGATGGAAAAAATGGAGATTGAAAAAATGGAAGGGCATAAAGAGAGAAGGAAGAAACGAAGAGAGGAAGGCAGGAGATAGAGAGGGTGAGAGGGAGAGGAAGAGAAAGAGGGTGAAAAAAAGAGAAGGAGAGAGGGAGAAAGGGAGAGAAGATAGGGAGAGGAGAGAAGTAGAAAGGGAGAAAGGGACAGAGGGATGAAAGGGCGTAGGAAGTAATAAAGAAATGGTTGGAAAGAAGCGAAAGAATGAAAGAAACAAATGAAAACAGGAAGGAAAGAAGGAAAGAAGACAAGAAGAAGAAATGAAGAAACAGAGTGAGGAAGGAAAAGAAGAAAGAAATAAGAGAAGTAAGGAAGAAAGAAAGGAAGGAAGGAAGGAAGGGAGGAAGGAAGAAAGGAAGGAAGAAAGGAAGGACGGAAGGAAGGACGGAAGGAAGGAAGGAAGGAAGAAAGGAAGGAAGGAAGGAAGGAAGGAAGGAATAAAGGAAGGAAGGAAGGAAGGAAGGAAGGAAGGAAGGAAGGAAGGAAAGAAAGGAAGGAAGGAAGGAAGGAAGGAAGGAAGGAAGAAAGGACGGAAGGAAGGAAGGATGCATAGGAGGAGGAAAGAATGGGATGTTGGTGATGGCAGACAAATAGAACAAGACTAGGGGAAACGAGAGGGGATTTTTATAATTGGAAAGAAACTCGTAGAGAGAGGGATTTCCCATGAAGAGGGGCGAGGAGGCTGGGAATTTCCTTAGTACAGTGCGGAGCAGAAAGAGGAGGAGGAGGAGGAGAAGGAGGAGGAGTAGGAGGAGGAGGAGGAGGAGGAGGTGGAGTAAGTCAAAGGGACAGCAAATGCAGGGTATGAAAAGAGGGATGAATGTGGATGAAAAATGCAGAACTAAAAGATGAAAATAACGTGGAAGAGGAAGAAGCAAACGAATGTGTAAGAAACGTAAGGAAATATGTATTAAAGGGTCTGGAGAGAGAGAGAGAGAGAGAGAGAGAGAGAGAGAGAGAGAGAGAGAGAGAGAGAGAGAGAGAGAGAGAGAGAGAGAGAGAGAGAGAGAAAGAAAGAAAGAGGGGGAGAGAAAGAAGGGAGAGAGAAAGAGGGGTAGAGAGAAAGAGGGGGAGAGAGAAAGAGGGAGAGAGAAAGAGAGACAGAGAGAGAGAAAGAGAGAGAGAGGGAGGGAGAGAGAGAGAGACAGAGAGAGAGAGGCAGACAGAGAGAGGCAGACAGAGAGAGAGAGAGAGAGAGAGAGAGAGAGAGAGAGAGAGAGAGAGAGAGAGAGAGAGAGAGAGAGAGAGAGAGAGAGAGAGAGAGAGAGAGAGAGAGAGAGAGAGAGAGAGAGAGAGAGAGAGAGAGAGAGAGAGAGAGAGAAAGATGGAATCAGAGGTGATCAGATCCGGGTTTGTGATTGGCTCCTTCAGCAATTGATGCGCAGAGTGGTCGATAAGGCTTTGGGAGTCGATGGGGTCGTGGTGACGGTGCCTCCAGCAGTGTCGATCCGGTGTCGACAGTGTGTCTGTGCTTTTTAACACCCTCAATACAGTAACATTCTTAACTAACTTCGGTCTTAGAAGAGTTTCGATCGGTTATGTATTTTGTAAATCTTAGTTCAGTATGTATGTATATATATGTATATATATATATATATATATATATATATATATATATGTATATGTATATATATATATATATATATATATATATATATATATGTATATATATATATTTTTTTTTTTGGGGGGGGCTCACATGAAGAATCGTCATCCCATGAGATCCCATCTGAAGGATTATCACTCCAGCAACAGTGGAATAACGATTAGGTTAGGTTGGGTTAAGTTAGGTTAGGTTAGGTTAAGATAGGTTAGGTTAGTTTAGGTTAGGTTAGGTTAGGTTAAGATAGGTTAGGTTAGGTTAGGTTAGGTTAGGTTAGGTTAGGTTAGGTTAGGTTAGGTTAGGTTAGGTTAGGTTAGATTAGGATAGGTCAGGTTGAATGACGGTTATACTTATTGTCATTAACTTATACAACCGAAGAATCGTAAACACAGGATGGCCCACACGAATAATTGTCACCCTAGGATAGCCCACATGAAGAAATGTCACCCTGTCGAAGTCTGGGGTGATGATTCTTCATATGATTCTTTTTCTGGGCCTGGGGTGATGCAGGGGAAAGGGAGGGGGAAGGGGGAAGAAGGGGAGGGTAAAGGAGGGGAGGTACAATGGGAAGAAAGAGGGTGAGGGGGCGATTTTACAGAGTTGGGGAGAAGAGGCAGAGTTTGGCCAGATGGGCTTCTCAATCAATTGATCGTTGGAGGTCCTTCCAGGTCAGAGTCATTCTCCATTATGAGCATGAAATAAATTATCCTTAGCCAGAACAAAATACATAAAGTGCATCAGCGGCGTGTTGAGGATGGTAATCCTTTTCAATGTTATTTATGGAGAGGGGTTATGTATAGAAGCTGCTGTGATGCATGAGGGGGAGTGGGTGGGGAATAGGGGGTGAGGATGTATG
>NC_134804.1:12482786-12485286 GCF_046742065.1 Oratosquilla oratoria | reverse complement strand
GAAACGTCGGTAATAAATTCTGTTACTCTGAGTCCAGTGTTTCGAAAAAATTTCCGATATCATGGCTCCTGGACTCCAGCTCTTTACGAACGTATATATATATATATATATATATATATATATATATATATATATGTATATATATATATGTATATATATACATATATATATGTATATATATACATATATATATATTATATATATATATATATATATATATATAATCAAATCAGCCATCCCGAGTCCACTGCTGAACAAAGGCCTCTTTCATAGCATTCCATGAATCACACAACAGTGCCATCCTCTGCCATGTCACTCCTGCAAACTTATCTATCTCATCTCTCCACCTTCTGTCTGATCTCCCTCTTCCATGCTTCCTATCTTGCGGCGTCCACTCAGTAACACACTTGCTCCATCGCTTATCAGTCGTTCGCACTAACTTAAACTTGCCCAATTCCACTTCTCCTAGACCGAATTTTTAGTGAAGTGAGAGGTAGAAGCCTGTCAGCGAAAAAAACAACACTAAGAGGAAGAGACAGCTTCCCAGAACTTGACAAAGTTGAATGATTGGAGGCAACAGGGCCTACCAACTAAAAGAAGTGCGTCGCCATATCAATAAGTGAGAACCACAAGGGCGATTATAGTGGCTACAGTGTTGACAGGACTAACATTGGCAATAGAGGTGACAGAGTGAAAATGGGCGAGGAGAGACGACAGGAGGGTTTTGATTGAGAGGATTAGAAGAGGAACAGAGGGAGTAATTGGTTAGGAACAGTAGCGGTTGCGTGGATCAGATTTTTGTGGTAAGGCAGATGTGTGAGAAAGCTTTAGGAAAAGATAAGGATGTGTTTTGGGTCTTTAATGGATTTGGAAAAGGCTTATGACAGAGTAGACAGGAAGACACTGTAGGATGTACTGTAGATATATGGGATAGGAGGAAAGTTGTTAAGAACAATCAAGATTTTTTACAAGAGTAGTAAAGCCTGTGTTTGAGGTGGACTTCGACAGGGATGTTTTGTCGCCTTCGCTGTTCAATATTTATTAACGGATGGGGGTGATGCTAGAGGTAAACGCAACAGTAATGGGCCAGGGATTAGAGATAGTTAAAGAAAATTGAGAAAATTGGGAGATAATCCAGTTGTTATTTTCTGACGACACTGCGCTTGTAGCAGGATCAGAAGAGGGATTGAGAAATTTAATGGCGGAGTTTGGGAAGGTGTGTGAAAGAAGGGACTACATCTATGGCGTGATCTAACCTTGAGACCGCCGGTAACATCTGGTCGGATCCAACCAGATTGGACCGTGTATATACTGATTTTGGTTTGCCCAGTCTGGTCGGATCTGACCAGATGTGTCCATTACTATTATTCATTTACTTATTAATTTATTTGTTGTACTGAACCCAGCATCACATCACCCTCCTATGGAACAGCACTGACATCACTATTCTCTCCACAATCTCGGTATGTATTGATTGAGGCCCTACAAGTACTCTATGTCTTCAGCGCTACTACCGCCCTTCTTGGATCCGTTAGTCTATGTTCCATTTCCTGTCCCATTTCCTTATCTGCAGCCAGTTGCATTTCCTCTTCAAAGTAAATTCTTTTAAGATTTATTGTAATGGCTCCACTCTATCGCTTTACTTCTTTGCTCTTGTTGACATTCCCAACCAAGTTTTCCTTCTCTACTACTTCCCCACAGTTCTTCTCTATTAATTTCCATCAATACTATATCATCTGCAAACATTGTTTAGATTAAACTCTGTCTTCTAACTCCTTGGTTCAGAACCATACTCTGTATTTCCTTTCAATTCTTTCAATATTCCGTCGATGTGTAAATGTATATATATATATATTCATATATATATATATATATACGTGTATATATATATATATATATATATATAAACACACACACACACACACACACACACACACACACACACACACACACACACACACACACACACACACACACACACACACACACACACACACACGCACGCACACACACACACACACACACGAGGGGTTATCATAAAGTTTTGATTATCATCCGGAAGTAATTCAGCCATGTCGATGAAATTTTATCAGTATAATCACTGGTCCTCATGTGCATGATGGTGCAAAAATGTTTTCTTAAGTTTATTATTATTTTTTTTTTTACAGGTGACGATAGATGTCACCAACCTGCAAGATGGAGTAGATTGAGGCTCGCAGCGTGATTAAGTTCTTGCATTTGAAGGATTGCAGTGCCCGGCAAAGCCATGATGAAATGAAGGCTGTCTATGGTGATGAGTGCCCGTCAAATGATATTGTTGTGAGATGGAAAAGGAATTTCCAAACTGGCCACATGTCCCTCACAAATGACCATCACTCACGGGCAGTGCGGCCACAACAAATAAACAGGTAAATAATAAATAATATAAAATGACAGATAAGTAATGATAAATGATAATCAGGGAAATAATAAGCAAACAGGCAAATAATGACAAACAAAT
>NC_134804.1:12472786-12477786 GCF_046742065.1 Oratosquilla oratoria | reverse complement strand
TCTTCTTTTTATGTATATCATCAGATGCCTATTTCTCATGACACTTTTCATTTCCCATGACATTCATTTGCCTCTTCACTACAGATTACTTCCAACTTCAACTCTGCATTCCTTGCTGCATGTGGCCCTATATACTTAGAATTATCCATTTCCTCTAGGCTCTCTCCTTTTAGAATTATCTCCAATTCACTGCCACCATCACTCCTCATGTATCTCAAATCCTTACTTTTACCCATATTTACTTTCAAATTTCCCTTCTCACATTCCCTCCCAAACTCCGTCACTAACTGCCTTAGACCCTCCTCTGACGCTGCCACAAGCGCAATGTCATCTGCAAACAGCAACTGGTTCACTTTCCATCCCCCTACGCCTTCACTAACCATCTACAATCCCATGGCCATCATCCATGCATTTACCTTCCGCATCACATCCATGTGCACGTTGAACGGCCATGGTGACATTACACAACTCTGTCACAACCCTACCTTTAGGTCAAATCACTCACTCGCACCACTCCCAACCCTAACATAAGCTTTACTACTCATGTAAAAGTTTTTGAATGCTCTTAATAGCTCCCCATATCACTCATCTGCAGCACCTCCCACGATGCCTTCCTGTCGACACTGTCATAAGCCTTGTCTAGATCCATAAAAGGGTATGGCGGCCAGGTTAATAACCTGTGTATAAAATTCTATGTACATTTACCTGTACTATCTGAAAAAAGGTATATACACCCAAAACGGTAGATGATTAAACACAATAGGCTCTCTCCTGCGTTCTTTCCTTCTGCCCCTAACCATATGTATATATGGTATATTAAGTGAGAAGAAGAAGCCGAGTTACGACATAACCCAGAAAGCAGGTATAGCTTTGGTAGCACCTTTTTAGAGAAAATTGAGTGCGAGAGAGACTTGGGAGTTCTCGTGAGTCCTGACCTTAGATCCAGGAAACAGTGTATTAGCGCCAGAAATAGCGCTAACAGAGCTTTAGGTTTCATTGCTAGGACGGTTACGAATAAAAGTACAGAGGTATTTATCAAACTCGATCTGGCGTTAGTTAGACCCATCCTTGACTTTGTGGTACATTTTTGGTCTCCGTCCTGTAGAATGGAAATAAACTTAAAAGAATCAGTACAGAGGAGAATGATCAGAATGATATATGGGCTCAGAAAATTGCCTTACGGTTACAGGCTTAGGCACCTTAAAATTCTCTGGAAAGATGTGGGGTGATCTAATAGAGGTGTTCAAGTGGATCAAGGGTTTTAACAAGGATGATGCAGATAAGGTCATCATATTAATCGTAGTAATGGATTTAGATTGGACAATTTTATATTTAAGAAGGAAGTAGGCAAGAATTGGTTTATCAATAAAAGGATCAACGAATAGAATTGACTTAAGCCATGTAGTGAGCACTGAAACTCTCGGTTGTATTAAGAAAAGGTTAAACAACTTTATGGATGGGGATGATAGCTGGTAATAAACATGGAACTGCCTAGTGTAGGCAATGTGGTCTTTTGCAGTCCCCTTCATTCTTATGTTCTCATATACGCACAAGTTCTCAAGGATTGAACACGATGGAGAATGAAAGTTACTAGAGGACAATAGAACTATGTACATCAAGAACTGAAATGTAAAAATACGAGTAAGAAAATAATAAAAAGAAATGTCTAAAAGAGGCGAAAAGAAAGAGAAGTTGAATAAAAAGGATGCAAGCAAAAGGTACCTATGAAACGTGTCAGAGGCATTAAAAAGTAAAAACAGAAAGTTTGGTTTGAAGTGAATAAGGCAAGGAAGTCGAAAGAAGAGATGGAGGTGGAAGTAAAGTTTTTATCGAGGAAAGGAAAACTGACAAAAAAGAGGAAGTTGAGGCTGATTAGTTTTTCAAAAAAATTTCATTGAGAAAAGAGATCGAATAGCAAATTGACAATTGAAAACTCCAGGGAATGGAAGTGAGGGAAGTGAAAAAAGTAGTTGAGAAAGCATTACAGAATAGATACGTGTGTGGGCGTGTAATAATACCAACGCCAATGTTGGATTCATTAACCCCCAAATACTAACCTTTCCCATGTGTGTGTGCGTGTGTGTGTGTGTGTGTGTGTGTGTGTGTGTGTGTGTGTGTGTGTGTGTGTGTGTGTGTGTGTGTGTGTGTGTGTGTGTGTGTGTGTGTATGTGTGTGTGTGTATGTGTGTGTGTGTGTGTGGGGGTGTGTGTGTGTGTGTGTGTGTGTGTGTGTGTGTGTGTGTGTGTGTGTGTGTGTGTGTGTGTGTGTGTGTGTGTGCGTGCGTGTGTGTATGTGTGTGTGTGTGTGTGTGTGTGTGTGTGTGTGTGTGTGTGTGTGTGTGTGTGTGTGTGTGTGTGTGTGTGTGTGTGTGTGTGTGCGTGTGTGCGTGTATGTGTGTGTGTGTGTGTGTGTGTGTGTGTGTGTGTGTGTGTGTGTGTGTGTGTGTGTGTGTGTGTGTGTGTGTGTGTGTGTGTGTGTGTGTGTGTGTGTGTGTGTGTGTGTGTGTGTGTGTGTTTGTATGTGTGGGTGTGTGTATGTGTGTGTTGTGTGTGCGTGTGTATGTGTGTGCGTGTGTATGTGTGTGCGTGTGTGTGTCTGTGTGTGCGTGTGTGTTTGTGTCTATCTGATTTAAGTGGTGGGTGAAATGTGAATTTTCAAATACTGTTTGGAGAAATATAATGAGAATACTGACGTTGTAAAACATGTTTTTGATGGTGACAGTAATAGTAAATGGTCATAGTTATTGTGGTGATGATCACATTGATAGTGATGATCAATGTGGTGGTGGTGATGATGACAGTAAAATTGGCATCAGTGATGAAAATACAGATGATAACGATGACACTTACAGTATTATCATCAACAACTTCCTTATCAACAACACTACTATTGATACCATCACCATCATCATTGTAACAATACCTTTATTTATCAGTCTAATCTATTCACTTATTATCTATTCTTTAACATTATTCTTTTATTTGAATCTTGAAATGTATAAACGAGGAAAATTCTTCTGCGTATATCTGATAAGAGTTACGGTTCTATCATCATTGTAACAATACCTTTATTTCTCAGTTTAATTATTTATTCACTTATTATCTATCTCCTAACATTATTCTTTTACTTGAATTTTGAAATGTGTAAAAGAGGAAGTTTCTTCTGCGTATATCTGATAAGAGTTACAGTTCCATCATCACTGTAACAATACCTTCATCTATCAGTCTAATTATCTATTCACTTATCATCTATTTTCTAACATTATTCTTTTACTTGAATTTTGAAATGTGTAAAAGAGGAAGTTTCTTCTGCGTATATCTGATAAGAGTTACAGTTCCATCATCACTGTAACAATACCTTCATCTATCAGTCTAATTATCTATTCACTTATCATCTATTTTCTAACATTGTTCTTTTATTTGAATTTTGAAATGTGTAAACAAGGAAGTTTCTTCTGTGTATATCTAAGAAGAGTTACGGTTCCATCATCATTGTAACAATACCTTTATTTATCAGTTTAATTATTTATTCACTTATTATCTATTTCCTAACATTATTCTTTTACTTGAATTTTGAAATGTGTAAATGAGGAAGTTTCTTCTGCGTATATCTGATAAGAGTTACGGTTCCATCATCATTGAAACAATACTTTTGTTTATCAGTCTAATTATCTATTCACTTACTATCTATCTTCTAACATTCTTTTATTTGAATTTTGAAATGTGTAAACGAGGAAGTTTCTTCTGCGTATATCTGAGAAGAGTTACGGTTCCTCTGAGGTTTAGTATGGTATATGGAACTCTGGAGGTGGAGCCTCCAGGGGGTTAAGGCTGAGTAAGGGCGATACGCGAAATAGGGGGATTTGACGAAGAAGCCCCAAGGCCCCGCTCCGTATAAGAGGAGACAAGGGATGAGAGATGATAAACGATGTGGACTGCGTGGGTCCGAGCTACTTGGAGGACCTACAGTGGGTAAGGGAGATTGCAAGGAAAATTGTAGGATAATGAAAGTGTCGGAAGAATGAAAAGGTTTCGGGGAGCAAAGAAAGAAGAGAAGAACGAGAGAGGGAAAGAATGGAATCAGAGAAATTGGTAACAGATGGAGAGAATGAAGAACTAAAAGAAATGTAGTAGTGGAATGAAAAACAAAACTAGTAATGGAGATAGAAGGAAAAAATAACAAAGGGTAAGTGAGGAGACGACAAAAAAAAAACTGAAGAGCAAAGACGGAATCTTAATGATAATTAATTGTTGCCACAACGATTAGCAACGGTCTACGTAATATCCCATATATTTGTCTGTGTTATATTAGTGTGCGATATTGCTATAAGACTAGCCGATAGTAATAGGAAAGAAACAGTTACCGGCTGTGAAGTCCCCTTGTGTGAAAAGATGGACAAAATTAATTTGAAGTAGATATAGAGATAGAGATCTTAATTACAGTGCGGGGACCGAGTGTCAGCCCATCGGGTTAGCACCTTCAGTTAGTGGGGATATTGTTGGCGGATTTTTTTATGTCCGTCTCACAAGACTCTTCATTGGTTCCAAACGGAGTTGCGAAAATTACATTATGTAAACAAATTGAAGGTCATGAGGAAAGCAAGTGCTTACTTTTTCCCAAACATTTCTAATTGACATTTTCACCGGTCTCAAGAAATATTCTTAACTATGCCATAGTTGCTTCCTCTCCAATTATTAAAATGTCTGGTGAAATATAGTTGTTTTTCTTAAGCTCTTCTCAAAGGTCATTAGGTATAATTTGGACAAATACTATCATATCGTGTTCTACAGTACATCATTGAATTTTGTTCATGTTTAAGTGGTTGCTTAAATCTTGATAAAACTGATTAATCACTAAAACATCATCTTTATTTAGTTATTTGATTTTGCTAGTAATAAAAAGATGTTTTGGAAAGAAATTAAGAGAGGAAGAGGAGGCGAATCAAGTAGAGAAGAAAAGGTAAAAGATGCAGATGGAGAGATGATAATGGAAGAGAAGGC
>NC_134804.1:12465286-12467786 GCF_046742065.1 Oratosquilla oratoria | reverse complement strand
AGTGACAGGTACCAAAAACCATCTGTAACCACATCCAAAAAGAAGTGGAGTTGGCTAAGATGGCAGGACAAAATCATCAAGTGAAATTGCAAGAATTTGTTAAGGGAGAATGAATAGAAAAATTGTAATGTGAAACTGTTAGGACAAATTTATGAGGCCATATTATGATAGGAAATTGTTAAAAGAAGTCTTATAGTGAAATCGTTAGGCAAAATTGCAAGTAGCTTTCATTAGGTAAATCTCAAGGTTAAAGTTGATATAAGATATTATAAGGTGATATTGTACGGCGAAATAATTAAGAGGAAGTTGGAAATTGGAACTGTCGGGCAAATTCGTCAAACAAAATCGTGGTTTAAAACTTAAGCTAAAATAGTCATGCAAATATGTAGGCGCATCATTTTAAACAAGCTAGACGATCATCTTCACAGAATCTAGAGAAAGAAATAGCGAATACTTGCTTTTAAAATATTTCACAAGAATTATTGGGTTTAGAATTGAAAAACTAGGTCATATAGTCCTGCTGCTGACCTGCGTACCCTCTAACCCCGCAACCATCGTGGCTTGAGTTTAGACACAAAGGTGTGGGCGTGTGTGGGAGAGAACTACATGAACAAGTCATGTTACCTTTCCTGGGTGTCAGTCACTAAGTCTTGTAAGTAGGAGTGGCTTACGTCTGGAGATGTTTAGATGCTTAAATAGATGTCATTCCCGAACACTTTTTGGAAACAGAATTGCTCCATGAATACCTAAACACAGAGAATGCAATGTGAAAAGACATACAAGAACTCTCGGAAGAGAAGAGTACTAAACAAGTAGAGAAGAAACAGGAGAGGTCTACGAAGATCACTGCAGAGGATGAAGGAGTTGATGAGCTCATGGAATGCAAGGTTTAAAGAGAAATGACCATAACGAGGAGGAATGAGAAACACTGGATGAAACCTAGAACACGAAAGGAGTCGGTGTAATTAAGGTTACTAATTAAAAGTACGAGCAGCAAGTAAATCTCAGCAAGCTGTACAAGGTATGAATAGGCCTACATGGCACACCCCTTGGGTAGGCAGGATTCGACTTGTACTTAGGACTGGGATGGGTCACAGCCGTGCGGTAGGGCGGACGAATTCTTGTTCAGATAAGCACTACATTGTTATTCAGGCTGAGTATCTATCTTTGGTCTTAAACGCCTTCTCTTCCAACTTCTCTTGCTCCTCCTTCCTCCTAATCCTCTCCTCTTCCTTTATTTCCTGATTCTTGCCCCTCATATTCTTCTTTAATATTTTTCCCTTTCCTTGACTTTCCTTCTTCTTCCTCTTATTTTCCTATTCCTTCCTCTATTCTTGCCTCGCATACTTCACCCGTTTTCTTTATGTTTCCCTCTTCTTCTTCTTCTTCTTCATATTTTTTCTATTTATCTATGTATTTGTATATTTGTTTATCTGCTTGTTTGTCCATTCATTCATTTATCTATATATTCAATTCTCTATTCATTTATTTTTTCATTTATTCATTTATTTCTAATATATCATTCTTTAGGTTTCCATTCTGTCTATTCTTCCTCTTCTCTTTCATGATCTCTGACATGCCTCTTTACTCTTCCCTATCTTCTGACATCTACTTACTTCCTTTTCACAACCTATTATTCTTTCCTTCCTACTCACTCATTTTGATCTATTGTAGTCGTTCTCATTATCATTGCCCGATTTTTTTTATTCTTTTCTTGGTATTATTATTCCTCCATATACATGATTCTATTTTCCTTCTCACTATTTCCTTTCTTCTATTCGCTCACTTTGACTCCTCCCTTTTTTACATTATTATTTTCGTGATCATTATATTCTTCGTTCTATCTTCTCCTTACCTCCCATGGTCTCTCTCCATCCACCCCCTCCCACCAACCACCCCCTCCCACCAACCACCCCCTCCCACCAACCACCCCCTACTTCCGCACTTAACTTTGCACATGTTATTTTCGTCCTGCCTCTCCTATTTTGTATCGCATTCATACATTTCTTTTCTTTATCTCACTCTTCTTATTTTGTATACCTTACCTATATTACGCACCAACCTGAATTCCATTAAAACTATTTCAAACATTCTTTCATCACCCTCTCTTCTCTAATTATCTATTTTCCTTTACTTCCATCCTTCCTTACCTCTCGCACTCACTTCTAATTCTTCCATCTCCTTTTCTCCACATTTTACCAGAAAAAATCTCTCTCTGTCCTTTTATCTTTCCCCTGAGGTTATGTCTTGAGCCTTCTTTACATACACGATCTAGTTACAGTATTTAAAGACGGCTACGTCAATGAGAATAAAGATCTGAACGAATAGAGGGAATGGAAGTAGGAGATGAGACAAAGAAAATGGGAATCTGTTTGGTTGTGTGTAGGGGTAGGGTGGGGGGATGGAGGTGGCGGACATGCAGGAGAAACAGATCCTCAGCTATGTAGGTACAATGTGCGCGGGGATAATAAACAGATTAGGCGATGGGATGAACAAGGAT
>NC_134804.1:12457786-12462786 GCF_046742065.1 Oratosquilla oratoria | reverse complement strand
CAACGCCCGGTGACGGGACGTGACGTTGACAAGACGATGATGAACGACGGACTATTGGCTATGCGAGCCTCGAGCTGGAGGCGGAGCGCGCCGCTGCCAGTGAGGTAGGTAGGTGGTGAGGTGAAGGTGACCAGGGGAAGGTGGCAGGTGAAGTGGGTGAAAGATAGGTGGCAGGGCAGAGGTGGCAAAGCGATGGTGTCGAGGTTAGGAAAGTGGGGTGGAGGTCGACGAGTGAAGAACTCGAGGTAGTGGATACTGAGATGTGAAGTGGGTAATGTACTGCTAAGATTTAAAGGTGTGTGAAGTGGTCTGTCAAACGATAGGGTTAAGATGGATGGCGTTAGAAGGAGTGATGTATAACCAAGTTTGTGTTGATGTAATTTTAGATGAAATGTCTGGAGGTGTATAGGCGTTGTCATCAAAGCACTTAGAGAACGGGTATAGGCCTTAACACCAGATGTGATATTCTCACCAGAGGTTATACTGTTGCTGGTTAAAGAAATCAAAATAAAACAGTACTGTTTATACGTTAGTAAAATGATAATTTAGGGATGTTGATATTTTGTATAAACTATTCATCAACTGGAGTTCTGTAAACGAAATTCATCGCACCCACTAAATCTATTTTTAGTAAACTTTGTTACAATAGATATTTGCAAAGTTGATTTTAAAAGCTATATTCGTAGATAAAACTTAGTCCCATGAATTATATTAACTATCAGGGAAAGTGGTACAGGCTGTAACTTATATTACAGAGCATGGGCTCACGCTTCTTTCAAATTGACTGTACATAATAGTGAAAATCCATGTGAACAAGTTGCATAAACACGGCAAAGGAAACATGGACTGGAAGTGAAGCGTTTATTCCTAACGTGTCCTCTACTGATTTTGAGAAATTCAATAGACGAAACGACAGGAATAAACATTTCACTTCCAATCTATGTTTCCTTTGCCGTGTTTATGCAACTTGTACATAATAATGTATATATATGAACATGGTTTCTACTATATCTATATACAATATATAATGTAGCCACAAATTCTGCTTACTGCAACCTCAAATATATACTTTCTTGAGCTGCCTGAAACTAATTATATCTTCTCTCGCTGTAATTATTGTTTAGATCCTATAAATGTAGCCCATTACAACTACAAGCAAATTTTGCTTCTTGTACTCTTGATTAATCGAAACTACTCCAGAATACTTTATTCTTTTGAGCTAATTACAAGTACATGTGCTTGCGCTGAGGCACTTTCACATAAGTTAGTGAAGTTATTTAGGTAACGACGCTGTGATGTTAGCACCATTAATGTAGTTGTACCGGAGTGATACAAGTATGAACAGCATATCTAAGCTAATGAGGTACGATAAAGGCGAGACTATAAAGGAGATCCTATCATGCTAATGACTGGAGAGTGGTCCAGCTGTTGCTTTCCTTGTTTCATTACGAATGGACGACGGGATTTTATTTACAAATGTTATCTTAGGGATTTTGCGATGGCTCTAACAACAATATTCATAGTGGTCGCGATAATACTAGTGAGTGTAGTGAGAGAAGCTGGGAATTTTGGTTATGTTGGTGTGACTGTGTTGGTCCTTGTATAAATAGGACAGGCTTTAGTATTAATACGTGTAATGATGACAAATTTTGCGACTATAACTTGTGAGGCTGTGTCAGGATGACAATAAATATGACAGTTGTGCATGTATTCACGGTGGGAATAGTATTGGCGTGGAAACCATAGTTTTCGTGAAAGTTGCGGAGATTATGGTTATTGCGGTGTCTTCTGTAGTAAAGATCCCAAGATTTGTTTAAGGTGATGATGAAGCAGATAATGTTTTCATTAACATCAGATGCTTAGGAACAAGAAAGGCCGTGCTGCACCGGCCAAACACCAAATCCCTTCCCCCCTGGCAGCTTGGATACTCGCGATTTTGTGGGTGAGTAGCGAGTGTCAAGCCATATGCAGATGTCTCAATATCATTTCTCATAAACATCAGTGTGCAATTAACCATTCTTAAGCAAGTAAAGAACATAATTAACATTCTTGTATCAAGACATGGGTGGGGCATAAGCGTCACACTAACCCGAGCGAACTATAAAGTATATATAGTGCTGTTCGTCTGCTCATGAACACGACACGAAAAGTCGGAGTAAAAATGTGTGGCGACGGCATGTGTCGCCATGACGGTATATCAAACAGTGTTCAGGTGAAGGGAGTAAAGGAGGTGTGGTTGGGCAAGCCAAAGCAATGACGGATGTGGCTGCTAAGGAAAATGTTCTGAAAATGTACTATGGAAGCCTTTACAAAGAGAATTAGGAATGTCAGACTGATAACACGTGGGTGAAGGAACAAAAGGAAAAGAGTTTTCTACTCGTATGAAAACCACTTGTAGTAGCACCTGTAAGCTAATAAATGAAATGATAACAAGTAACACATTATTGTACATGGGTTATGAAAACAATGGTCTTTGGAAAAGAAGATGTTTGCCATGCGATGTATACTCTCGATCTGTTTTGGAGTTGACCAAACATACCAGGCTGCTAAGAATGATAGATTACTGAAGCTGTTTAGGGGATAAACATATCGAGAAAGAATATTATTTGTCGTGTTGTAATATATATGAATAAGTCTGGGTTTGCATAATTCAAGTTGATGAAGACAAACCCTCGATGTAGCAATATACAAAAGAGTTCCACCAATATTCTCTGCTGAATTAATCTTGTTGTTCATGTGTAAAAAAAAAATTCAAAATGGTTAGCGGTTTGCGAATGGGTGCACCTAATCAGAACAGATGTTCAAATACACTTCTACTTGGGACATCTAATATTAGGAGGTGTCTGAGAGAACCTTAAATGGATGCCTTTTGCATTTAATTTGTACTTAATACTTCAAGAAAACCTCATACAAAGAATGTTATTAATTTTGATTCAATCTAATGTAAACTTTTCTCATCAAAACAGGCAAAATTGTTATATGTATAGAATACAATAGTCATCTATTTTTATAGATATCCAATAGCAATGTGTATATTCAGTAACAAGACCCCAAATACTATAGAACTGCTGAAACAATGAGATCTTCTTAAGTAGAAGCTGGAATAGCACAGGAAAGGTTTTGGAATTCATATTACAACAGGAGCTCTCGATCTTGGTAACGGGATTCCATTACATAGTCGAAGGAAACATGAGAAGAGTTAAAAAAAAAAAAAAAGACAGTATTCTTAAGCGACTATAACAATTGTGGTTATAATATTGTTGGAATCAGTGTTGAAGATTATCAAATAAATGTGAGGGTTAAACTTAGTCGTTTGTGCTGATTGGCCCAATGACAATGACGATCATAATGTCGTAAGGGGAATAGTTCTGATAGGGATAGAAGTAAAAGTGGCTGAATAGTACCAGTCGTGATGACGTCAGAAGAAGCTCTGTAGCGAAGCCCTTGAGCACGGGGTTGTATATTTCGACTTTGAAGGACTGAAAAAGGCAATTTCGTAAATGATGGGTTCTGGCTGCATTTGCTAGTCACAGAGCCAACCTTATAAAAGGCTGCTTTTGAAGGATTGATGAGGACTCTTTGACTGGCAAATACAGCCAGACCCTACTTAACAAAATGTTACTTATGAAGGGTTGAAAAGAGCAATATTGCAAATACTGTATTCTCTGGCTAGCAAATGCAACCAGAGAGCTAATCTTATCTTATAAAATTTTACTTTTGAAAGATTGGAAAAGGTGATTTTGTTAGAGCTGGGCTCTCTGGTTGTTAGATACAGACTAAAAACCCAATCTAGTATATGTGGATTTTACTCCATCTGCACACGGGTGATCTTATACAGCCGAGGGCGCAGATTCTGGCAATTGAAAGGGTTTTCGATCGACCAAGACCCCTTTAAGCAGGAGCTCGCCTCTTCTTCTACATAAAATAATCCTCAGGCAGGAAAAGTCTATAACGTACAACATTATGTTTAATAGATGAAAGGAATGTCGATGACTCTGATGGTAATGTTACTGAGCAGGAGCTCATGAAACCCTTGATGTAAGGCTGATTGTACTAAATAGAAAGGGAGACAAATGACTATGGACGGGAGTCAGTTGTTGGCTGTATCACTGTACTGTGGACAGCCTATACCTCTGTGGAAGACCTTAGGAAAAACCTTAGGGTCGAGGGAGTTTTCCCCTATCACAATGGCATGGCATGGATACATGGAAAGCCTTTAACATGAAGGTTGTTTCTGTTTGTGGGAGGTGCCGGATTGGTTTTGTTTGTATGTGTTGTCTGAACAAGGCACCAGGCAAACCCGGCAGGGTGCAAACATCCATAGTGTTTACATAAGAAGCCTTAACACCAACACTCGTTTTTGAGTCCGCAATACCCTGAACCACCCGGGGTTCAGCGGCCAGGGGCGAGGAGATAAAAGGTGAGAGGTGGTACCATGGGGTAAGAGGTAAGCGCAAGCTGGAAAGAGGAAAGCGCGAGGAGGGAAGCGAGAGGCAGGTGCCGGAAGAGGAGTGTAATACGTAGGAGGTAGCAGTGCGAGACGTGATGGAGGTGTTGTGATGTGGTGTCAATCCACAGTCAAACCGATAACCTGACATGGACTGATATTAAACAGCTGACGGACGGGCGAGTGTGCGAGTTTGTATGTACGCACGAGGGTGTTTGTGTGTGCGCATCTATTCATCTATATGTGTGCACCTAGTTGTACTGTAGTTATGTTTACGTGTGTGTGTGTGTGTGTGTGTGTGTGTGTGTGTGTGTGTGTGTGTGTGTGTGTGTGTGTGTGTGTGTGTGTGTGTGTGTGTGTGTGTGTGTGTGTGTGTGTGTGTGTGTGTGTGTGTGTGTGTGTGTGTGTGTGTGTGTGTAGTGTCTGTGTCCGTGCACACATTTTTTTGTTGGATGTAAGAAACAAAACAAATAAATAGATAAAAAAAAAAAATGTACTCAAGAGAGATTGCATTCAGTATGCAGAAATGAAAGGAGTTAGGAAGAAAACATTA
>NC_134804.1:12445286-12450286 GCF_046742065.1 Oratosquilla oratoria | reverse complement strand
TCACAAGGGCCATTAACACCGGTCCGGCAACTAGAACCAACAAAATATTAAATACAGAAAAAGTCTGCAACCAAGAATCAATTCGTTGACCACGCACGTCCCAAAGACTACCTGGGACTCGGCCCACCAAAATATTAACAACAATCAGAACATTAACATTTTCAACGCAGTGACAGCTTAATGGATATTGTTCCGTCTGAGGACATGCGATTTTAGGCAGCTGAAAGGAGCCTGGATAGGTCGAGACCCATTTGAACCTATAGCAAACATCCCCTGAGCTGAATAAAATCGTCTGAAGTTATTAGGAAAGGAACTCGAGAGTGTGACACTATATTGAAGGGTACTAAGCACAAGAAGCACATTATACTCGGAGGCTGAACGTGTGGTGGTGATGAGGCAGGTGACGGGTGACAGAGCGAGTCCACACACCAGACAGCTGATGGATGGATGTGGAATGCATACTCCCCTACTCTTCCACCTTCCTCCACTCCATCCCTCCACTACAACGTCCTCCAGTCCTTAACTATTCCACCTTTTGCACTACTTTTCTACTTCTCTACACTCCACTTGATTGCACTTCCACTTTCCTGCACTCCATCCGGTCTTGACAGTATGTGTTGTATGAAGTCAATATCTTCGGGACCTCAGTGACACCCCTATGGACCAGAGCTACTTAATATATTTTTATGACTTGAGATTATTCTTCAGTCAGGAAAGGGATGCTTATCACTTTTAATTTGTAACCCCTCCTTTCTCCTACCCTCCTTAAATCGCTCCGTTACCACCTACCGGGTATTTACCGACATCTTGACGCGATATTGTCCTCTTTATGTTCAACCTTTCTTCTCTTCTCTTCTCATTTTCCCTTACTAGTTTTCACCCTCTCCCTATCCCCCATCCTCGTTCCTTCTCCCTCCAAAGCCAATTACTCTCCACCTTGTTTACCTCCGTTTTCGGCTTCCACATCACCGTCCACTCCCTCCTCCATACACACTTCCTCCTCCCTTCTCTTTCCCCATCTATATCATCTTTCATCCCAACATAATTCCTTCATCTTATCATCCATCCCCTTTCCTCTCTCCCTAATCCCTCTGTCTCCTCCCTCGTTTGGGGGCACTGACTGCATGTTTTGTCCAGTCGATATTTAAGGGACTTAGTGACATCCCTACGGACCAGGGTCACTCAGCATTGTTTTATGATCGGAGAATAGTCTCTGCTCAAAGAAGAATACTAGTCACTTTTGACTTCTATTTCCCAACGTTCTGTTACCATCCTTGAATTCTCTGCACCATCTCTATGACTCTACATGTTCTGGTGCAATATTGTCCCTAAGAGTAGACGTGCTGGTTATTGCTAAACAAATACTGCCTCCCTGTCTTCTCTTCTCCCCGATTTGGTCCCTGATTTGGCCCCCTCCCTCACAGAAATGCTTCACTCGCCATGTAATTAGTTATAAATATCCCGAACAAATATATGGCTTTCAAAATGCAAACATATAATTTATTTTTAAGCATCTCTATGTACTCTCCTGTAGAAGATGTATTTTACTGTGAGGTAAGGACCATGAGTTCTGTAGCAAAAGTTGTTCCTTTATGATAGAAACAAGTACGTAGTTCATATTAAAAAAAAAGAAAAAGAAAAAAATACGAACTAATTCGCCACTGTCTCTGTGATTAATTCTTTCCTCTACGTATCTATCATTATTTGTTTGTTTGTTTTTTATTTATCTGTTTATCTATATATCAGTATATATAGAAAATAACATTTCAAAAATCTCTGATTTTCTTGCTCATTTGCTCAAGCATAAGCCCGGTAGGTCTACATTGGCCTGTCGGTTAAGAGATGGTGAATGAGTCTTGTCCAGCTGCCTTGGCACTGATGCTCTGCCTCCTTTATACCTGTAGATCTATTGGAGTCGTGTAGATCTGGTGGATTCCTGCCGAAGGCGTTTGCAGATCACTAAAACCCGGAAGCCGAACTCCCTGCACAACATGGACCGTCGCAGCCGGTGGTTCGTATTTACTTCTTTATTTATCTAATTACCCATACATCTATTTATTCATCTATTTCTGTATCTATTATTAACTTATTCCTTTAATTTTTTCTAAGAAATCGATCTGCATTATATTACTATATTTCTTCCCAGTGCCTCCGCATTGTCTCCCTCATCCCCCTGTTCCATGTTACTCCATCTGATTTTGCGCTCACATGTAACAAGTTGCACTCTACACCGCCGTTTATACACCCAGCCAGGGCATACAAATATGAATACAGTAGAGTCCCTTGTTTGGCCAGTGGAGGCCGTGATGATCATTTTCGAAAATGACGTACGAAATCAGGACAATGTTAATATCCTCACACCAGGGTACGCCATATCAACTGCATAAAAACCTATTTTTCGTTAACCAGGACAAAATCCGTAAATGACATCATCTTGCATTCGAAGTCAAGCGAGGAGATCATAGTCGAGACTCTCCAGTTCCTCCACTGCAGTGACTTACCTTCGGTTACCGGAAAACATATGAAGTAAGATAGTATGAAATATTAAAGTAAAATTACAAGTCTAAGGGTAGTAAATATGATTAAAAAACAAAGAGGATTACATGCTCTATGAAGGTGCCAAAATAACATATTTCGTAAAACTATAATTCGCAAAATATTTTAGTGTACGGAATAACTGTGCCCACCGTTTTCAGAGCGAGCGCCTTAAAAAACATCGATATTTCATGTTTCTTTATAATACATACATACATATATACATACATACATATATATATATGTATATATATATATATATGTATATATATGTATACATATATATATATATATATATATATATATATATATATATATATACATACATATATATATGCTAATAAGAACACAGGTACGTGTGTTCACTTATGCAAAGTAGACCACTTGGAAAAAGAAACTAACGAAGCAGAGCGCTTTCGTATATTACATCTTCAGTGCAAAAAGTACATAGTGATAGGAATACATAGACAATATATACATGATACAAAGGAACAAGGACAGTTTGAATAAGCGTAGCGACCAATTACCCCCTGGAGAGCGGAAGGTCATTGTCAATTATCTTACGATGGTGGGGCGACATCAGGTCACAGTCGCAAAGGGTCACTGTTTCTACTAATGATATATATATATATATATAAATATATATATATATATATATATATATACAGATATATATATATATATCTGTGTGTGTGTGTGTGTGTGTGTGTGTGTGTGTGTGTGTGTGTGTGTGTGTGTCTGTGTCTGTGTGTGTGTGTGTGTGTGTGTGTGTGTGTGTGTGCGTGTGTGTGCGTGTGTGTGCGTGCTTGTGCGTGTGTGTGTGTGTGTGTGTGTGTGTGTGTGTGTGTGTGTGTGTGTGTGTGTGTGTGTGTGTGTGTGTGTTTGTGTGTGTGTGTGTGTGTGTGTGTGTGTGTGTGTGTGTGTGTGTGTGTGTGTGTGTGTGTGTGTGTGTGTGTGTGTGTGTGTGTGTGTGTGTGTGTGTGTGTGTGCGCGACTGAAAACTGAAGAGGGGAAGCGTGTTTGGCTTCCACGGGAGATCAGAATAGAGCATTAGTATGTTTTTGAATAGTCTGCTGTTATGGCAAAGGAATTGAATCTATCCTCCCATATCCACAGGAGGTATAAGTTTTGTTTCCACACACTGATGACGGCTTCTGTTATGTTGAACATTCTCGTGGATGGACATACAAAAACTATGTTTTAAAGAGTAATTTTCATGACGTCTCTACGACCCAGATACAAACACTATCCTTTCACGATTAAATTATATATATGTGTATATCACTTATGAAATATGAACGTAAAATTATAAAGTTCAGAAAACGTTCATCAATCGATACATCAGGTTACCATGTGTGTAACATTTACAATCGTACAAGTTCTTGAAACTATTTTAGAAAGAACCGTGATTAAAACATGGGTTTCAGTATTTTACCAGCTACTTCATGACTGGCCGAGTACGCAGAACATGTGATCTTATCACTACATTATGTCAAGTCTAAGGCCAACTAATCCACCGTTGACGACATTACCACTTAGTAGACACTCTTGCATCAAAAAGTTTATTCAACAATGGAATTCCAGTATCTAGTAATCGTAAAGTTATTCACAAGTATGGACACTCCAATATCTAAATGGCGTGGCCATACCCCTTTCCTATAGCATATCATCGTCAATAGCAACATCGTTGTGGACTGCCTCCTGCACAAGAACAAGTCAATATATATATATACATATATATATATATATATATATATATATGTATATATATATGATGAAGGTGGAAAAAGAAGTCACGGGACTAGTTCCGAGTTCCTGAGTTTATTCCTGACCGGTTTCGCTCTATGCTTCTTCGGAAGAAGCATAGAGCGAAACCGGTCAGGAATAAACTCAGGAACTCGGAACTAGACCCGTGACTTCTTTTTCCACCTTCATCAACTTGTCACAATGTACCAGCATATATATATATATATATGTATATATATATATATATATATATATATATATATATATATATACATATATATATTTATATATGTATATATATATATATATACATATATATATACTGTATATACATACATATATATATATATATATATATATATATATATATATATAATTTAAACTTTATAAATGCGAATTTAGATATTTTGATCATTTTCTTCTGATTTGGAAGACCTGAATTCCATTGGGTTAATTTCTGTCTAACATTTTTTTTACGCATTTTCACTCAGATATGGGAGTATTCTGTCCAGTAAAGAATTGAACTTATACTAATTCAACACATCATCTCACATTAAGCTATATTATTCCATTAAGTTGTGAATGTGCGCTACTATAAATCTTAAAAGACGTTGGGTCAAGGTAGACTTCTGAGAAACACCAAATTTGTTTACATAAAACTAAAGGAGCGGCGAGGAGACTGGGTCGTTATTAATTCTCTAAGCCATAGCAGAGTTTCA
>NC_134804.1:12440286-12442786 GCF_046742065.1 Oratosquilla oratoria | reverse complement strand
AATTTAGTTTCAAAAAATTCCATGTAAAGATTGCTAAGAACTGGAGAAAGTGGGTTACCCATAGCCATACCAAACTTTTGCTGGAAAAAATTACCGTCAAATACAAAATATGAGTCAACAATGCATAATTTAATTAATTCAATGATAGTGGTGGTAGGCAGTGGCAACTCATGTTTCTTCAATTCTTCTTCAAGATACAACAATAAATAAAAAACCGGTACACGAGTAAATAACGAGGTAACATCATAACTTATTAACTTAAAATGGTAATTTAAATTTAGGTTGTTAAGCTTATCAACTAACTCTACATTGTTCTTAATGTGGCTACTAGAGATGGAGCCTACAAGAGGACTTAAGATAGACACTAGCCACTTAGATAACTTATAACTGGCAGATCCTATAGAACAAGTAATAGGTCTCACCGGGTTATTAGGCTTGTGAGTTTTGATTAATCCATACATGTATGGCAAAGAAGGTGAGGTGGATGAAAACTCTTTAATTAAGTGGTCATGACCTTTTAAAAGTTGTTTTAATTTTGATCTAAATTTGTTGTTGACGGACTCTAAAGGATTTTTCTTTAACTTAGTGTATGTGTTTTCATCACTTAATAAGGTTTCCATTTTGTCAATGTAATCGATCTTATTCAATATTACAACACTATTACTTTTATCTGCTTTAGTAACATGCAATTCTTGGTCATTCTTTAAATTGTTGTACTCTTTGAGAAAACGTTTCGGGCAAGTGGGCTGGTTAGAGTTAGACAAAGAATTATACACAAAACCTTTGCAAATATTAATGTCATCACTGGATACATCACCAAATTTTTCCAGATTACAAAAGGCTTTGGCTATACTAACACTATCCACCTGTTTGGATGTGGCAAAAGTAAGTCCATAACCCAAAGCACACCTAGCATCATCACTTAAGGGTTTGTCGGACAAATTAATCACAAAATTTGGATTTGCATGTTTGGTCCAGTTACTGTCTTTGATTAAACTGTCAAGTTTTTTGTCAAGCTTAATTCTAAGGGTATTACATACAAACCTCATTTTACCATAACAGTAATCAAGCAGTCTTGATTTCCAATCCACCGGTATAGCACGTTCAAATTCACGTTTCTTTGATCCCAAAACTTGGAACATGGCATTCACTTCAATTTTCGTGATCTCAATATGTTTCATTAGAATAATTCTTTGGAATTCTTCAAAAGGTCGCTCACACAAACTTGACAATCTGTTGTTGAGAAGAGACTTGGGTAACACTTGTTCTTCTAAACACCGCTTTAGGAACCTCAGTCGAAGTTTCATCTTGTGGGACTTGGAGAGAGCTGAACAGAATTCAGTGACGAAGGGAGAAAGTCCAGGGCAGAAAACAGTGAAGTCTTGGAAGTAGCGCGTGGTATCCATTTTGCATGAGAAATCACATAAACTCGTGATTCTAAATATGCGGAAAAACCACCAAGGAAAAAGAAAAACTGATGACCAAGCGCTTTCGTCTATTCAGACATCCTCAGGGTACATAGAAAAGAAAAAGTACACAAGAATATATACAAAGAGTATGAGGTCAGGGAAGGAACCAGGAGAGGTTGCGAGGATCTAATGTCAACCTGACCCGTTCGCGGCAGCGGACGTTTGGGCTACTACTTTTTTCACAATAAAATTGTCTAACTTATACATACCATGACTTAAATTTAAGTTATTGACAAATGTATCTTTGATCAGACTGGATTCTATTATATTTCTCGTCAAATATGACTTATCTTTAACAATTTCTTTAGCACCCTCCCAATTTATAGGGAGGTCATGACCACTTAATTAAAGAGTTTTCATCCACCTCACCTTCTTTGCCATACATGTATGGATTAATCAAAACTCACAAGCCTAATAACCCGGTGAGACCTATTACTTGTTCTATAGGATCTGCCAGTTATAAGTTATCTAAGTGGCTAGTGTCTATCTTAAGTCCTCTTGTAGGCTCCATCTCTAGTAGCCACATTAAGAACAATGTAGAGTTAGTTGATAAGCTTAACAACCTAAATTTAAATTACCATTTTAAGTTAATAAGTTATGATGTTACCTCGTTATTTACTCGTGTACCGGTTTTTGATTTATTGTTGTATCTTGAAGAAGAATTGAAGAAACATGAGTTGCCACTGCCTACCACCACTATCATTGAATTAATTAAATTATGCATTGTTGACTCATATTTTGTATTTGACGGTAATTTTTTCCAGCAAAAGTTTGGTATGGCTATGGGTAACCCACTTTCTCCAGTTCTTAGCAATCTTTACATGGAATTTTTTGAAACTAAATTATTACCTAAGATTCTCCCCCATTTTGTCACATGGTACAGATACATTGATGATATCTTATGTATTTGGCCTGCAAATGATGATCCTACTTTGTTCTTAACTAAACTCAATGCCTTGGTCCCTTCCATTAAATTTACCATGGAAATAGAAGAAAATGATCATTTACCTTTCCTTGATGTTATGATTTAC
>NC_134804.1:12422786-12432786 GCF_046742065.1 Oratosquilla oratoria | reverse complement strand
TAAATAAAATGAACTATTGTTATTTGTGGACGCTCAAACAAATTCCAAATTCCAAAACAACTCTTCTAGTTAAACATCATACACACATAAAGAATATATTATGTTTTCAAAGAATTGACTAAATTCGAGATATACAAATGGAATGTACATTTACATCTATCATTCGGGCCTGAGATGACAGTATCCTAAAAGCTGAGTAAATTAATCTGCAGGGTAGTTCGATTCCAAGTCTCTTAACCCATTCAACTCATGTCAGCCGCTTGTGGTGTAGATACGAAAAACCGGATATGGTAGGCCTCGCGCCGGCCCGTACATCCGAATATCATCTGATGCGGCTTGACCGCTCGAGAACTGACGTCATGTTTTTCTGGTATTTGATCAAACATTTAGGTGTTGTATGATTTTCTGTTTTATTTGACCAAATGACAAGAATCTTGTCATCAGGGTTTAAAGGGTTAAGGATATTTAATTTCATATCGTCTGTTAATACTTCAGTAAGCACTGTACAATATGATACAGTGGACAAAGAATCTAGGAGAGAGGACTTTCAAACTGTTAAAAAGATAAAGTGCAGGGAGGCCCTCCTACCTAACAGTATAAATTTGAAAATGTAAGTCCTCTTGTCTCAGCGGAAAATATACTCTATTTACAGCCAATGACGGATCCAAACTTGCTTATACCTAGATGGTGACTGAACCTCCGCTTTGGTAGCCCATGCCTTGAGGTTTTCATAGCCGAGTCCATCAGGAACCCCGTGAGTATGAGTGGGTATGTGTGTGTGTGCATGTGTGTGTGTGTGTGTGTGTGTGTGTGTGTGTGTGTGTGTGTGTGTGTGTGTGTATGTGTGTGTGTGTGTGTGTGTGTGTGTGTGTGTGTGTGTGTGTGTGTGTTTGTGTGTGTGTGTGTGTGTATGTGTGTGTGTGTGTGTGTGTGTGTGTGTGTATGTGTGTGTGTGTGTGTGTGTGTGTGTGTGTGTGTGTGTGTGTGTGTGTGTGTGTGTGTGTGTGTGTGTGTGTGTGTGTGTGTGTGTGTGTGTGTGTGTGTGTGTGTGTGTGTGTGTGTGTGTGTGTGTGTGTGTGTGTGTGTGTGTGTGTGTGTGTGTGTGTGTGTGTGTGTGTGTGTGTGTGTGTGTGAGACCAGCACCTCGCTCTTGCCAGCTCCGCATTCTGGCAGCAATAACGATGATTAGTGTCATAATGGCGCCTATTATGGCCCTAAATCATCCCAGCACGGCACTTCTAACCGATGGACCATGAACCCCTGGAGCCCTTTCAGTCTCTCACACTATAAGAACTTTAATGAAACTTTACTTATAAAGTATCACTGTACATCCAGACCGTCCTCATTTTTTCTTCCTTTACGACACTCGAGGGCCATCTGACTATCGTGTATTCTTTAACTCTTTCGATGCGGTGAGGCCTTTTGGTAGCCTTAGTCTTTGTTAGCTCCTCATGAATCTATTCACCCGGGAGAAGGTCACCTCAGTATGGAGACTGAGGCCGCATTGGGCAACACCACCACTTTCGTGCTTCTGGTCAACCTACGTCATGCCTCCTGCACCGCCATTATTTTTCTTTCCACACGAAGCACCTAGGAAGTCTGCGAAATTCTTTAGAACATTGACTAACTTAATGGATTCAGAACATTGATTAACTTAATGGGTTTTATTCAGGCTAATACCCGACGACTTTATTCAGCTAGATGCTGAAAAGTTTCGAGCTATCTCGGATATAATCATTCAAAACCTGATAAGGTATTTTTGCCTGTGGTTTATGTAATGCATATAACAATGTATTTATCGATGTGGTAGATCCAATGACAGTATATAGATCTATATACACATATGCAACTATACAAAAAAATTTGTGCTAAACATTGTCATTTCTCTATATTTGCGAGCATTGCTGTGGTGTAAATATATATCTACTTTTCAAATCTTTCTCTCGATCTCTCGATCGCTCTCTCAGTCTCGAGCTCTCCCTCGATCTCTTTCTTTTTCTTTCTCAATATGGATTCAAAGGATTCATTCTATGCAAACTTCAGAAAAGCCCGCCCTATGTGAAACAACTAAAACTCTCCTTCAGTCGATAGCGAGATTGCCAACAAAAATAGAAGCGCTGGTAAACTAAAGTCCATAACTACTACTTCCCTTCCTTCAACCCGTAATGTCTGCCGACATGGACATTTTTATTCAGCTGAGGGAGAGCCCGCAATCTCTACGGCAGTGTTTATTAGCTTTGGATGCTAGTATCCCCAATGGAGGTATTTAGATAAATTTTGGTGATAATGGAAAAGACTGTTCCTTGTAGTTAGATAGCAGCTGTGGCCCCTTTAACAAGATGTTAGGGGAAACTGGACTACCTAAACCTGACTAAAAGGGTTGCTGAGGTAAGAAAAGAGTAAGAAATCCTGTTACGGTCTTAAATCATATTTCTATCAACCCGTATTCATTCGGTGGTGATAATTCCTATTTATTCTTTTTTAGTTGCCCTCAAACAATTTTATTCAGGTTAAGTAACCTCCCCCAGTGTCAATTTGTCTCTTTTTGTTCTGGCCACCAGCAAGCGATTTTATTTACTCAAGAAAAATTCCCGCCATCTACGGGTTAATGATATAAGAACATTATAATGCTCAAGTGTTCTAGCCACAGCTGAAATTGCCAGTTCACCTCCAAGGCTGCACGTATGCCTCTGCTCGTCCCACCCCACGATTATGTTTAGCTTTTATCCAAAATTTCACCCAAACCCATTAATCGAGCTTATGTGCGCACATTTCGGCTGGTCATTCCCTTGATTTTTCAACAGTTGGCAACGACTCTGCCGCTACACTATCACTACATTATGTCATACTCATAAAGGGGGCCACCACAGACACTGCACATAAGCCATGGTGACGTCCACTGCGAGTTCTGTACTGGTTAATTCCACACGATTTTGTTCAGCTAAGTTGGTAACACTGAAGTGGAGGGATTAACACATATCTAGCACAATTGTATGCCCACGCTTATGACATGAACATCTCTCATAACAATCCCGTCTGCGGCCGCACGAGATTAACCAAACCATGAGTTTCACGCCAACATAAACGGAATAATAGCACTGATATAGAACTCATACAACGGATTTGCGTCCATTGGATACTCTCTGAATGGCAACAATGAGTTCAGTAATGTTTTTCTTAAGCCCCAGTCCTACTAGGAGCAACGATTTTCCGCATTCACTTTAGTCGTGCAACTGAGTCCGGATGTGGTGGGTAGTCGCGGACATTTCTTGCGATCTGAACTTAGCGGTCATATGTAAAACCAATCACGCGACCTGTAGAAAACTTAGTATTCTTATACCAATGGGATATCATATATTTCTTATATTTCTGTGAGTAAGCAAAAATTATTTTATTTCTGGTTGTTTTCTCAGAAGTTTCCACACCTTCCCACTAGGTGTCACTGGTGGGATGGTCTGCCACAGGGATTTCCACCTGATGTGTATCTTTATTGTCCTGCCAGAGGGCAAGAAAAGTCCTCACTTTAGGTTTGAAGAATGAAATTTTGGGGAAAAAATGGTAGTGGCATGAGCTAGCAAATATGGTATGAACGAGTCTAGTCTTCATGGAATTATACAAAGGAAAAGGATCTTAAAGAAGCTTTGGCTTCATGGATGCCAGTCAGCTAAAGTGATAATGCATGTGAGACAATGTCTAAATAAAAATGTACATAAGAACATAAGATAAGAATAAAAGAGACTGCAAGAGAACCATAAGGCCTACATTAAATACTTAAATTTAGGACTTATATCGACATCGTGTTCCACTCAACTCCAAATTCATCCGAGATGAGACAAGGCAACTTTAGAGTAGGTCTGTGGGTGAAACCAGTGCCAATGAACACAGTGAACATGAAAATAGTGATGATGATAATGAAAAAATTGTGATGTAATGACAGTATTAGTGTTGAGAAAAGTAATGGTGCTAAGAAGAACAGACAGTTTGGGACCAGTAGAAGTTGGTTTGAGAACTTCAAGAAACTTTATGGCCTACACAACATTAAAATGACAGGGGAATCAACACCAGCAGACCAGGTAGTAGGAGACTTGTACCCACGTGAGTTTGCTGAACTGATTAAAGAGAAGAAAGGCCTGAACAAGTCTTTGATAAATATGAAACTGTTGGAGAGTGACTTTTAGCCCTATGATGAGATGCAGCAGGCTATGAGAAGGGAAATATCACAGACATCTATCAAGCACTTCTTCAGCCCAATCTAAAAAAAAAAATACAGTTCTACAGTAAATGTATTGGTGAGTGCAGTAACTCCACTAATCTCACAACTATCCAAGACTAGATAGAAGTGATAAAGTCCTGTCGTACGACTGTCTACCACCAATTGGGCAATAGATGGCCATTGGCTGTGATTGATCGCGCGACTGGTAGTGATTGGTTGCGACCGACCTTGACCATAAAGGATACATAGAGCAGGGAGTTCACTCATTAACTAAATTTTGCACAATGAAGAAAAGTAGGAGACAGAGATGTAGTTGGAGATGTTGATGGAAATGATATAGATTTAGTGCTGAGGCTAACATTGATGTTGAGGTGCCAGCAGAACGAGCGACACATACACACACACACACACACACACACACACACACACACACACACACACACACACACACTCACACACACACACACACACACACACACACACACACACACACACACACACACACACACACACACACACACACACACACACACACACACACACACACACACACACACACACACACACATACACACACACACACACACACACACACACACACACACACACACACACACACACACACACACACACACACACACACACACACACACACACACACACACACACTTACATACATAAACACATACATTACAAAGGATTGCAAAGGAGGGGCATGACGGCAGGAGACCTTTTTGTCCATAACTAGGTCGGAGGCGAAAAAAACATAATAATGATAAATAAATTAATAAGAATTATAATAATATAAATAATAATAAATAAAATAAATAAATAAATGCATAGGTATAGTTGAATAATAAACAAGTAAATAGTAAATAATCATAAATTGAGAGATAAACGAAAATTAAACAAATAATAAACAAACAGACAGATGATAACAGACAAATAAACAAATAATATCAAATAAATGACAAGCATTACAGCATCTTGCTTAGATGTTTATCTAAACGAATCTTAAAGCTTTTAAGTGAACTACATTGCACTGCCTCTGCAGGAAGTTTATTCCATTCATTAACCACACGGTTGGCGATGTTGTTTCTACCAACTTCCAAATTAGATTTATTTCCTGACAGTTTGAGACCATTATTTCTTGTCAGATTATCATTCAACGTAAAATTTTTGTCACTTTGAAGTGTCAATTCCCTTTAGAATCTTAAAGGCTTGCACCAAGTCACCTCTGAGTCTACGCTTTTTTAGAGAAAACAGATCTATATGTTTTAGTCGACTTTCGTATGACTTATTTTTGATATTTGGAATCAGTTTTATGGCTCGCCGTTTTACTTTTTCCAATCTGTCAGTGCCTTTAATGAGATTCGGTGACCATACAGAAACAACATATTCCAAATGTGGACGAACTAACGATTTATATAGCTTATAAATGAGAAATGGACTTTTGAAATCAAAATATCGCGCAATCAGTCCTAGAATATTATTTGCTTTCTCAGAAGCTGAAGTACACCAGTTAGATGATTTGAGATCTTTATTGATAATAACGTCGAGATCCTTTTCACTATCCACTTTTGTTAACGAATTTCCAAATAACTTGTAATCGTACTTACTGTTATCTTTACCTATATGCATAACATGGCATTTACTTGTTTTAAAATTCCTTTGGCCACTTTTCAGACCATTGCTGTAGTTTATCTAAATTTTCTTGAATATCTAATTGGTTTAAGTGATCATTTGCCCTTCCGCACAGTTTTGTATCATCGGCAAATTTGGAGACAATAGATTTTAGTCCGTGGTCTATATAATTCATATATACTAAGAATAGAAGTGGCCCAAGAGCGGAACCCTGAGAAACTCCACTTGTAACATTTTTCCATGAGGAAGTTTTGCCATTTAGAACAACTCTCTGTTTTCGATCATTCAACTAATTACTTGTCCAACTTAATAGGCTACCACTTACTCCGTTTGAAGCTAATTTGATAAGTAGTCTTTCGTGGGGGACGGTATCAAAAGCTTTTGCAAAGTCTAGATATGTTAAATCTAAATTGTTTCTTTTGTTATAATTTGAGATGACTGTGTTGTAGAATTCGAGCAAGTTAGTCACGCAAGAACGTTTCCATCTGAATCCATGCTGGCTATCATTTATGAAACGGTTACTTTCTAAATGATGTTCGATAGCATCTTTGATGATAGTTTCCATCATTTTTCCTACGATTGAAGTCAAACTTATAGACCTGTGGTTATTTGTTTTCTTTTTGTCACCTTTTTTGAATATGCGAGTAACGTTGGCTAGCTTCCACTCTGTTGGGACATCTCCGGATATGACTGATTTCTTGAAAATAATTTCTAATGGAGTAACAATCTCATTTTTCATCTTCTTTAAGATTGTTGGATGCCAACCGTCAGGCCCTGGTGTTTTATTAACTTTGAGTTTTTCTATACACCTTTTTTTTTTCAACCATAGTAAGTTCACTCTAGACTTTTCACAGGTTTCAGTTTAGAACTCACTTTGAGGTATTTCGAATTTTGAGCTAAAATAGTTGTTTAAAATATCACACATACCTTCGTTTGAATATTCATGTTGATCGTCAGCAGATGATAGTGGGCCAATATGATTACTAACAAACTTTTTATCTCTAATGTAACTATATAATTCCTTGGGATTTTCTTTGGATTTATAAGCGATATTCATTTCGTATTGTCGTTTTTGTTTTTTATCGTCTTTTTAAATCTCTCTGTATTATTACATAACTTCAATAGTCATGAGGTGTGCCCGAGCACTTATATTTCTTATAAGACTGTCTCTTTTTAGCAATATTTTTTCAGTTTCTTTGTCAAGCTATTTTAGGCGAGCCTGATTTGGGGGGCATCTGTCCACAGGATGTAAGTATGAGTCATCTTAGTAAAGGCAGCAATGACTGCAACAGCTCTGTAGGGAAGAGGCCAAAGAAGAAGCCCTGCTGGGCGAAACGTAAAAAAAAATATATTGGACTCCCATACTCTGCGAATGAGTCATCTTAGTAAGCGTATTTTGAAGTATTTCCCACATCTGATCTACAGGAGTTTCGCTTAATTTTGCTTCCCAATCTGTAAGATGAAGCTCCTGACGTAGTACTATGAACTAAGCTTTAATGAAATCACGTATTTTAGATACACAAGTATCTATTCTAAAATTTTCTAGCAGTTTGAATCTAAGTTGTGATCGCTACTTGCAATAGCTTCTTCAACTTCTACATCGCGACTAGTGATCAATAGATCGAGAAAATTTCCATGTCTTGTGGGCTCTTTTACATGCTGAACTAAGTAATTGTCACCGAGAAAATATATCAAGCGACTACCTATATGGCCATGTTATAAGGTCATCCAATCAATGTCAGTAAAATTGAAATCACCCATTATCAATAAGTCCTGGTTGCAGAAACTAGACAGTTCTTGAAACAACAGTTTGTCGTCTACTAATGAAACATATATACATACATACGTATATATATATATATATATATATATATATATATATGTATATATATATATGTATGTATGTATGCATGCATGTATGTATGTATGTATGTATGTATGTATGTATGTATGTATGTATGTATGTATGTATGTATGTATGTATGTATGTACCCCAACTGACCCGTCTTCGGCAGTAACTCGACCGACGCAGGCACTCACGCCTAATCGTGCGAGTTCTCGTGGACTCACTCAATTGGTTTTGCTTTGTCGTGCAACTAGTCCAATCAGGTCCACTGGCGCGACAAGTTGAGCCAGTTAAAATCGTGCAACTGTTGAACGACAGAAGAATCCAACGATCAGCCACGATAATGAAGGACCACCCAAGACTTGTCGCACGACCATCGGACGGCCGACGCACGACAAATGAAAACTGGACTGGGGCAAATATGACTACCTCTATAGCAACCAGATTTTTTTTTAACAAAATCAAGAAGTATTATCTGTTGTGAGGCAAGGTAGTGTAATATCACCACCTCTATTTATACTGCTGATAGGTCAAGTAGTGAAAATAGTAGAGCAAAGAAGTGGAGACAGGGAGAACTATGCTAATTCTATCTATGCAGACGATGTGGTATTGGTGAAAAAACACCTGCAGCAGTTTGCTAACTTGATTAACGTCAGGAATAACATATTAAAAGAATTTGGTCTAAAATTAAACCTGGAAGAGAACAGAAAGAGAATAACATGGGTATAGAAGATATCCAATTAAAGCAAGTAACCGAAGTAAAGTATATGGGGGTTCCATTTGACCAAGAAGCTAGAAATGAGAAGGCCATAGGAGTTGTGTAATCAGCTACAGCAAAAATCTTAACCTTTTCTATTCCCTACTTACAGACCGACATGTCCCACGAAGGGTAATGAAAATAGCACACAAAGCAATCTTGAGGCCTATACTGACTTATGGATGTGAGTCTTGGACTCTTACAACTAAAACTAAAAGTAAAATTAAAACTATAGAGATGAGAGTATTGTGTATCATCAAGAGTATTACCAGAAGAAATAGAATGAGAAACGAAGACATCCAGAAAGAACTAAATATTGACAGCATTTTATACTTTGTGGAAAGAGCACAGCTACGTTGGTATGGGCATGTTATGAGAATGGAAGAAAATAGAGCACCAAAGCGATGGCTGAGTTGGTGTCCTAGGGTAGACAAACACCAGGAAGACCACGGGAAAGATGTTGTGACAACACCAATAAAATACACAGGAACAGAAAATCCTCACTACAACAAACACTATAAAATAGACAATTATGATCACCGGGCCGACTGGAGGAGGCTAACGCTATCTCACAGGTCAACGTAGACCTACCAGGCGGATGGTGAGAAGGTGAGAATAGAAAACTCTCTGCTACTAACTTTAATCACACAAATATCCAAGACTACCCAGGACCATCCAGGACTTGTGGCACGACTTTCCTTAAAGATTGCTTGTGATTTTTTATCACAGCATGGTCGTGACATATTTTGGTTGAAGTTTCAATGTTTTCTTGAGCCTTTCATTTGTATCGACTGTATAATTATAATAAGTTGACATTTTCGCATTACCTTGTTGACGTTCATGAATAATGTCCAGGATCTACTCCTCCCAGCTGAATATAATTCTATGGTGTTGACCAGAACAAATTTAAGTTTAAAAACACTGAAAAAAATTACAACATGGGTTATGGTGGCCTAGTTAGAAGAGGCTCTGTGGCAGTGACGTTCTTGACAGTTTCACCGTTGTCTCTGATGATGTCTTTGGCCCTCCTAGTTATAGTGCCAGTACTAATGCAATTTATGCACTTTCTGACAATATTATTGACAATGTTATGAATCCTGTCGGTCAAGATATCACTAGGATGCTACTTGTATTTGTTGTGACTGCTACACTACTGATACTAATGCAACTGACACATAGTGCACTTAAACCCTATAGCACAAGGTCTCATTTTACTTTCTATTCTGGTTACTACCGATATTCATCTTTGTACCACGTTCACGGAAGCGAAGGTCGATTTCTTCTATATTGAGTGGCACTATTCCGGTTACTGAAACTCTCTCTAAGGCATTTTGATCGTTTCTGTAACACTCCCTCGGGAGCAAAGGAGACTAACTGATCACTGCCGACATTCACTCCTCTGTTAACTCCTTTCAGCAGGGTATTGGCTGCATGATTTATGCCATCGATATTTTTGGAACTTTAGTAACATTCTTACGTACCAAGTCAGACAGCACTTTTCTTTGACTGGTGACTAGTCTCCTCCAACAAAGAATAATGA
>NC_134804.1:12397786-12407786 GCF_046742065.1 Oratosquilla oratoria | reverse complement strand
TTCCATACCTCTTTTACTAGTCTTTCGTCACTCATTCTTTCCATGTGTCCAAACCATCCTAATATTCTTTCATCAACCCTCTCTCCCAAATCCTTTTTCACCCCTGTTCTCCTCCTCACCTCCTCATTTCTCACTCTATCTAGCCTAGTAACCCCCACCATACTTCTCAGACACCTCATCTCAAACACATTCAAACTCCTTCTCTCTTCTTCTCTTATGTTCCACGTTTCTGCCCCATACAGTGCTGTTGGCACAATCACTCCTTCATACAGTCTCCTCTTCGCATCCATTCCCAAATGTCTATTTCTCATTACACTCTTTAAACCACCAAGGCATTTACTCGCTTCTCTCAATCTACATTCTACCTCCACCTTCACTCCACCTTTTCCTGCTACACTTGCACCCAAGTATCTAAAACTATCCACTTCCTCCAGTCGCTCTCCCTTAATGTTCACTTCCAGTCTTCTGCCACTTTCACCCCTTGTACATCTCATCACCTTACTTTTACCCACATTTATCTTTAGCTTTCTTCTATCACATACTCTCCCAAACTCTGCCACCAGCTTCCTCAATCCCTCCTCTGACCCTGCCACAAGCGCAGTGTCGTCCGCAAACAACAGCTGGCTCACCTCCCACTTTTCTCCATTTTCTTTAACCATCTCCAATCCCTGACTCACTACCCTAGCATTCACCTCTCGCACCACCCCATCCATGTATAAGTTGAACAGCCAGGGCGACATAACGCATCCTTGACGAAGTCCCACCTTTACTTCAAACCACTCACTCTCTCCATTTCCAATCCTAACACATGCTCTACTACTCACATAAAAACTCTTGACAGCTCCCAAAAGCTTTCCTCCTATCCCATAAATCTGCATAACCTCCCACAGTGCCTTTCTGTCTACCCTATCATAAGCCTTTTCCAGATCCATAAAAGCCCAAAAAATATCCTTCCCCTTTCCTATAGCTTTCTCACATATCTGTCTTACCACAAAGATCTGATCTACACAACCTCTACCCGTCCTAAATCCACACTGTTCCTCACCAATTACTCCTTCTGTTCCTCTCCTAATCCTCTCAATTAAGATTCTCCCATAAGCCTTCCCTACTACACTCAACAGGCTAATCCCTCTGAAATTACTACATTCACACTTGTCCCCTTTTCCCTTGTAAAGAGGAACTATACAGGCACTACTCCAGTCCTCCGGTACTTTACCCTCTCTCCAGCAAACATTAAATAATCTCACCAACCAGTCCACCATCACTGAACCTCCCTTTTTCAGACATTCTGCATGACATCCATCCAGACCAGGTGCCTTACCTGCTTTCATCATCTTTACAACTGCCTTCACCTCATCCTTCCTTATTTCTCCTCCGTTCTCCTCACTCATCACTCTCATTTTCTTCGTATTTCCCACTGCAGCTATCTTTCCTTCCCTATCCTCCTTCACATTTAGCAACTCCCTAAAATATTCTGCCCATCTTCCCCTCACTGCCATCTCTTCCATTATCAACTCTCCATCTGTACCTTTTACCTTTTCTTCCCTACTTGATTCGCCTCCTCTTCCTCTCTTAATTTCTTTCCAAAACATCTTTTTATTAATTTCAAAATTTTCTGTCATACTCCTACCCCATTTCACATCTGCTCTCCTCTTTGCCTCCTTTACCTTTTGCTTTACTTCTCTTTTCTTTTCTTTGTACCTCTCATATGACTCCCCTGTCCTCTTTTGTAACCAATCTGTGAATGCTCGCTTCTTCTCTTCTACAACCATATGTATATATATATATACAAACACACACACACGCACACACACACACACACACACACACACACACACACACACACACACACACACACACACACAAGCACACGCAAACAAACACACACACACACACACACACACACACACACACACACACACACACACACACACACACACACACACACACACACACACACACACACACACACACACACACACACACACACACACACACACACACACACACACACACACTCGCAGTACCCAGTTCGAATCCTGCCCAGAGCCGAAATTATTTCGGTATCGCTGTGCCTCGGGTCGTTACTCTGACTCTCGTGGGCGGGGAGTTGGGTGTGTGTGTGTGTGAAAGGTCATAGCATTACCCATAGATCGGTCATACGAGCTCTGAGCTCTTTTCCGGGAGGGAAATAGCTGTCGATCACGAGTCCCACACGTGATCCAAAAACCAAGGTGAAAGACCAAGGTGAATACACACACACACACACACACACACACACACACACACACACACGCACACACACACACACACACACACACACACACACACACACACACACACACACACACACACACACACACACACACACACACACACACACACACACACACACACACACACACACACACACACACACACACACACACACACACACACACACACACACACACACACACACTCGCAGTAACCAGTTCGAATCCTGCCCAGGGCCGAAATAATTTCGGTATCGCTGTGCTTCGGGTCGTTACTCTGACTCTCGTGGGCGGGGAGTTGGGTGTGTGTGTGTGTGTGAAAGGTCATAGCATTACCCAGAGATCGGTCATACGAGCTCTGAGCTCTCTTCCGGGAGGGAAATAGCTGTCGATCACGAGTCCAACACGTGATCCAAAAACCAAGGTGAAAGACCAAGGTGAATACACACACACACACACACACACACACACACACACACACACACACACACACACACAAACACACACATACACACTAACAAACACTCACGCACACTGTGGCCTACTACGAACCACCGTCTCTGCCATAGATCTCTCTGGGAAGAAACTTTGAAGTGTTGTTTGTGTTATATTTGTGTGGGGCTGTCTCTGTCACAGCAGAAAGCTATGGAAGTGGATCAGTCATCGGTTTTCAGATCTACTTGTGTAAAATGGTAGAGAAAATGCAGTTGAACCTGACAGAGAAAGATCCTGGACCCTATCCGGAGGTCTCCGGATGGAAGTCAAGGGGTTGACGGATTTTAAAAATGGGCAGCAGGGCGGATAAATATAAGTCTCTCTGCCTTACTCCATCTTGCTCCACTGTCAGGTCCCCGTCGATGATTCCTTCTCCCTTTCTTCTCATGTCACATCCACCCATCCCCCACACGTCTATGCACAGATCTATTTCTACCAGCCATTATCTTTTTTTTTTCGCAATCTCTCCAGTTAACTTTTATATAACTACCTAACCTGTCTTACCCCCTTGGGGAAGCGCAAAAACAAAGAAAGATATATTTGCGCACATGCACACGCGCAGACAAACACTTGATTTATTTGGGCCTTGGTCGCTCTCACCACAATTGTACACTCAGGCCATTGGGCGGCCCCTTACTGTGTTGGGTGCATTCATCGTCTGTGTGACTTAATAAGAATCTTTTACTTCAACCAAAGACCGCGGCACCTCGTCTCTCCTTTAAATTGTGCACTGATTCATAATGAAGAAATCTTGTCCTAGTTTGACAGATATGATAACTGTACATGACGTGCAAATAGGTCTGCTATTGAAAGGCGTAAGCATATACATACATATATATATATATATATATATATATATATATATATACATATATATACATATATATATATATATATATACATATATACACACAAATATACATATATATATACATATATACATATATACACATATATACACACACACACATATAAATGTGTGTGTGTGTTTGTGTGTGTTTGCGTGTGTGTGTGTGTGTGTGTGTGTGTGTGTGTGTGTGTGTGTGTGTGTGTGTGTGTGTGTGTGTGTGTGTGTGTGTGTGTGTGTATCTGTGATGTATGTGTGTGTGTGTTTTTGTGTGTGTGTGTGTGTTGGTGTGTGAGTGTGTGTGTGTGTGTGTGTGTGCGTGTGTGTGTGTGTGTGTGTGTGTGAATGTGTGTGTGTGTGTGTGTGTGTGTGTGTGTGTGTGTGTGTGTGTGTGTGTGTGTGTGTGTGTGTGTGTGTGTGTGTGTGTGTGTGTGTGTGTGTGTGTGTGTGTGTGTGTGTGTGTGTGTGTGTGTGTGTGTGTGTGTGTGTGTGTGTGTGTGTGTGTGTGTGTGTGTGTGTGTGTGTGTGTGTGTGTGTGTGTGTGTGTGTGTGTGTGTGTGTGTGTGTGTGTGTGTGTGTGTGTGTGTGTGTGTGTGTGTGTGTGTGTGTGTGTGTGTGTGTGTGTGTGTGTGTGTGTGTGTGTGTGTGTGTGTGTGTGTGTGTGTGTGTGTGTGTGTGTGTGTGTGTGTGTGTGTGTGTGTGTGTGTGTGTGTGTGTGTGTGTGTGTGTGTGTGTGTGTGTGTGTGTGTGTGTGTGTGTGTGTGTGTGTGTGTGTGTGTGTGTGTGTGTGTGTGTGTGTGTGTGTGTGTGTGTGTGTGTGTGTGTGTGTGAGTGTGTGTAAGTTTATTGCCATTATCGACATATACAAACATACATACATACATACATACATACATACATACATACATACATACATACATACATACATACATACATACATACATATACCAGAGCCTTTTTCCCCCTTACACGGGAGGTATCCAAAAAACAAAGTCATAGAAATCACTCCCACCCATTCCATCTCCAACATACTCCACTCCCCTCTACCCTCTTCCCTCCCTCATATCTTGTCACTCTATGAATGATAGGTCATCCCTGCATCTTGTCCACTGCCTTGGGTCAGAAACAGTGTCGCAAGACACAGCACATCCACAGCAAGGCCGCTTCATTAAATTGGCGACCCCACCCTCTCCGTCCCCTCATGCAGAAAAGGAGAAGCCAGGGGGAAATCCCTTTGGGCTGCATCAATTTATTTCTCACACTTACTTCCTCACCCCCATCCCCCACCCACTCCCCCTCATGCATCACAGCATAATCCATACACAACTATTCTCCATTCACCCCTATCTTCTGTCCTCTTCCGTCCTTCCTCAACAGACATTCCCCTCTTTCCCATTACCTTTTTTACCCCATCCATCCATCTCATTTCTAAGTCGAACCCTCTTGCTCACTCCTTCCACATCTGCCTTCCACACCTCTTTTACTAGTCCTTCTTCATTCATTCTTTCCCTGTGTCCAAACCATCCCAATATACTTTCATCCACCGTACCTTCCAATTCCCTTTCCACCCCTGTTCTCTTCACCTCCTCATTTCTCACTCTATCCAGCCAAGTAACCCCTATCATACTTCTCAGGCACCTCATCTCAAACACATTCAAACTCTCTTCCTCCCATATGTTACAGGTTTCTTCCCCGTACAGTGCTGTCGGCAAAATCACTCCTTCATACAATCTCCTTTCAGCAGCCATTCACAAATGTCTATTTCTCATTACACTGTTTAATCCTCCAAGGCATTCACTCGTTTCTCACAATCTACATTCTACCTCCACCCCCAATCCTCCCTTTACTGCCACATTCGCACCCAAGTATCTAAAACTATCCACTTCCTCCAGTCTCTCTCCCTTAATACTCACTACCAGTCTGCTGCCACTCTCTCTCCTTGTACATCTCATCACCTTACTTTTACCCACATTTGTCTTCAACTTCCTTCTTACGCACACCTTCCCAAACTCTGTCACTAACTTCCTCAATCCCTCCTCTGATCCTGCAACAAGCGTAGTGTCGTCAGTAAACAATAACTGGTTTATTTCCAACTTTTCTCTATTTTTTTTTTAACCATCTCCAATCCCTGACCCACTACCCTTGTATTTACCTCGCGCACCACCCCATCCATCAATAAATTGAACAGCCAGGGCGATATAACACATCCCTGACGAAGTCCTACCTTTACCTCAAACCACTCACTCTCTCCATATCTAATCCTAACACAAAACTCTATTACTCCCGTAAAAACTCTTGATTGCTCTTAACAACTTTCCTCCTATCTTATATATCTGCAATACCTCCCACAGTGCCTTCCTATCTACCCTGTCATAAGCCTTTTTCAGATCCATGAAAGCCCCCAAAACATCCTTATCTTTTTCTGTAACTTTCTCACATATTTGTCTTACCACAAAATTTTGATCTACGCAACCCCTACCTGTCTTAAAACCACACTGTTCCTCACCAATTACTCCCTCACTTCCTTTCCTAATGCTCTCAATCAAGACACTCCCATAAGCCTTCCCAACTACACTTAACAAACTGATCCCTCTGAAATTACTACACTCACACTTGTCCCCTTTTTCCTTGTAAAGTGGAACTATACAGGCATTCCTTCAGTCCTCCGGTACTGTACCTTCTCCTAAACAAACATTAAATAGCCTCACCAGCAAGTCCACCATCACTGTACCTCCTTTTTTCAGACTTTCTGCATGGCATCCATCCAACCTAGGTGCCTTACCTGCTCTCATCATCTTAACAACTGCCTTCACTTCATCTCTATTTCTGCTGAGAAACTCCCAACTACACTCCCAAACTCACACTCGCCCCTCTCTTTCAACTTAGTTTCACTCAATGCCAACACATCCCTCTTTCTTCTCACAAACCTATTGTCTACCTCTCCTCTTTTACTCTCATCTGCACCACATCCACGCACCCCCTTATGCTTTTTTTTTTTTTTTTTTTTTTTTTTTTTTTTTTTTTTATGTCCCTGTGAGGCTACAGGTGCAAGATTCCTAGTTATATCCCTGTCCCATTTTTCTTTCTTTCTTTTCTTTTCTTGTCGCCTCGTACGACTCAAGTGAGAAGACTTGGTGGCAGCAATTTTTTCCCCACCACAGGGTTAGGCGAAAAAAGGAAATGAATATTCAGAGAAATGGTACAGGAAAGTAACACGGGGTGGGGGGGACAGCATAACGGAGGGACAGTCGCAGTATAATAAAAGTGTCATCATTTCTCTATGAACAGACAAAATGATGTATACTTCTGGTCCGTAGGGGCACCCCATATAGACCTTAAAGTATCAGCTGTATGCTACTTTGCCACAATAACATGCAGCCAGTACCCCAGAGAATGGCACGGTCTGTCGAGTCGTAACTCCTAACACAGACAGATTTAGATAATTAAATGGCAAATTGTGGCAAGACGAATCTGCATGTGAAAACAGTGCTTAATAACGAGTATGGATTCTCAGTCAAGGTATACGGATGAACTTAACAAAAAAGAAAATGTTAGAATACAAACAGGTAGAATACCATCACAACAAGTTCAGTGAAGACAATATCGTATAAAATTCCTGATCAGTTACAGTGCATCTAAATTTGTACATGGAACAACTTTTTATTTATTTATTTATTTATCTATTTAATAACAGGGAAATTTAGATACAACAAGTACTTTATCATTGCAACAGTTACAATGAAGAAAGTATCCTGTCAAATTTCTGACATAATCAGATGCAATGCATATATATTTGTACATGTAACAAATAATTCTTATCTCCTTTTTAAATTTGATTAAATTACCTCCTCTAAATAGGACTTTTATATCCCGATTGAGGAGAGGAGTGCTTGCCTGACAGGTCTATATTGTATGGAAATGATGTTCGAGTTGTTGAAGGTGATAAAGAAGTTAGAAATAAATGAAAGAGGAAATTTGTAATGCAATCATTGTCTTTAACCCATTCAACTCCGATGACAAGATGTCTTGTCATTTGGTCAAATAAAACAAAAAATCATAAAACACCAAAATGTTTGATCAAACACCAGAAAAATATGACGTCAATCCTCGCTTCGCTCGCAGCGAAGCGAGGACTGACGTCATATTTTTCTGGTGTTTGATCAAACATTTTGGTGTTTTATGATTTTTTGTTTTATTTGACCAAATGACAAGACATCTTGTCATCGGAGTTGAATGGGTTAATACCGTTGGCAAAATCTCCTGTCACCAACACCGTCGCATCCTTGACCTTGCCTAGGTCACTCTCATTGTCGTTATCGGGTAAGGGTCGTTGTTCGAATGTCGTGAGACCTGTTGTCGAGGTCTTGCGATATTCTTGTTGGGGCTGCGACTGATAACGTTTCCATGGTTACCTTCTTGCTGACATCGTTTGTAATTAGAATATCGTAATGATCTTTATTATGATTATCATAATTACCTAATGTCACTGGCACCAGCATTTTTATTTTGATTAGAGTAATACGGTTAACATCACATAAGAATTTTTTCGACGCGTTCTTTAATTGCCTTTTCGAGTTTTAACTCTGGAGTTCTTTATATTTTACTTATCATCATCATCATCATCATCATCATCATCATCATCATCATCATCATCATCATCATCATCATCATCATCATCATCATCATCATCATCGTTAGGCGTATACTGATTAATCGGCATAGGCAAAAATCGGCAATATTTGGCCGATGCTGATGCCGATGGCAATTCAGTAATTCACCTATTATTCATTGTTCTGGTGGTTGCATATGGCCATGCAGCATATTATGTACATGAGATACCACTACCAAATAATGATTGCTTTATTTTATTTTCACATAGCATCACAACCGTAGTGAATGAGGTGGGTAGGAATATGCTGTGGTAGTGGTAAACCTACACTGCCGTGATCAAGTCTGCAGACACGACGACGTCCAACCAGAGAAACTTTTGAAATAACAGCACAAGTTGGAGTAAATGTTAGAGCAAATTATTTTGATTTTTAATCTTATTTTTGTATTATATATATATATATATATAGATATATATATATATATAAAACAGCAAATTTTCGACAAAAGAAAATAAGCGACAGAGTAATATGGGAGTAAATCGTTTGGGCGTCCGTGAACTTGGTCGATTTTATCCGCCTATAAGTGCAAAACATCGGCGGACGGATTTACTCCCACTTACTCCACAACAATCTATAGCATAACAATACAACTTTATGCTTTTTGACAATGACAGCTATGACTTTGACTCATGTTTAAATGATTTGCTGTAAAATTCACAATCACATAAGTCAAATTTTGACAAACAAAATAAATATACATATATATATATATTTATCTGTTCTGACACTACAAAGCGATGATGATAAATTTTGCTCCCTCGCACTGGAACCACGTGACTCGGATTCCTTGAGTTGGTGCAGAGACAACCACAACTCATATCCTGAACTTGGAAAAGTAGCCAACAAAATGCTGTGCTCTCCACCATCTTCAGTGGAGAGCGAACGCCTCTTCAGCATGGGTGGGAATGTCTACACCCCACACCGCAACCGCTTGACTCCAGAAACAGAGAAGAAATTGATGCTGTTGAACTTCAATTTGCGAATGTTTAACTTTGACTATTAACCCATGGAATTCGGCAGTATTCAGGTGAGTCAGCATGTCGAAAATGAAAAAAAAGTTTCATTGAGTTTTTATGTTCCCTTTTGGATTTTATGCCCAGACACAGCTTATGAAAAAAAAGGTAATTTCCCGCATTTCACGGGTTAAATATTAGATAGTAGAGACTGAGGTTTAGGCTTGACTATTAAGTTAGGATTAAGAAACTGATTAATAGATTTTACACTGCATATTTACCGGTATGTTTATTAGTTAACTATACCTATGCATTTATTTTACTTATTGTTATCTATATTATTTTTTTCTTTTATTTATTTATCATTATTATAATTTCTTACGGATCCGACCTAGTCATGGACCAAAAGGTCTCCTGTCGGCATGCTTCTCCTTTGTAATCCTTTGTAATCCTTTGTTTTATTAAAACCATGCATTGAATGACTCAAGTTACTTGAAATTAGTAGTTACATCAAAACCTATGAAGCAGGTCATTTTAACCTCTTTTTCAACCGATAGAAAGTCATACAATCATACATTGATAATCATAAAGTGGTCAGTCAATAAACACTTCATTAAGTTCATTCAATCATTAACAACCAACAGCTCAACAACTAACATGTATAAATCTACATAGATTATAAAGCAAGTAAAATTCATAGTTTAATTACTTTATATAAAAAAAACTGATATACCGTAATTGTATAAAGCGAAATCGGCATCGGCATAGGTATCGGCATCG
>NC_134804.1:12387786-12392786 GCF_046742065.1 Oratosquilla oratoria | reverse complement strand
AGTGTAAATGAAAATATACAATTTACTGCAGAAAATGAAAATAACGGAAAATTACCTTTCTTAGACACAATTATCCATAGAATAGATAAAAATGTGAAATTTTCAGTATACCGGAAACCCACCAATAAAGAAGACTATATACACTTCTACTCAGGACATGATGACAGAACTAAAACAGGTATTATAATAGGTTTCTTCCTCAGAGCATTTCGTATATGCAGTAAAGAATTTCTAGGTCCTGAATTACAACATATTACTGACACTTTCATCAAACTCAAATATCCAAAAGGTCTCTTATGTAGGTTGAAAAAGAAAGCCAAATAAATAATTAACAAACGTAAAGATAAAAATAAAAATAAGAATGATAATAAATATAATAATGAAATCAGATATATCACAGTACCAAACTCTAATGTCAATTCAATCCTAGACACTTTTCTCCTAAAAGCGGGCATCAAAATAGCCAGGACGTCAGGTAGCAAAGTAGGACATTTGGTAACACGTAGCGACAATAATCCCACTAACGAAAACAGCGTTGTTTATCAAATCCCGTGTAAAAGCTGTCCCTCTTCATATTTTGGTGAATCTGGTCGCGGACTTAATAAAAGGATAAACGAACATAAAAATGACGTAAAAGCCCATAGGACATCTAACTCCATAGTAATGCATGTGGATAAACATGGTCACCTTCCAGACTGGAACAACACAACCGTATTAAATAAAGGATCATCCAAGAAACTAAGGAAGACAATTGAAGCAGCATATATCAACACTAATGAAATTCTCCCATTACTCCTCGTCTACTTCTTTCACCTTCAATCTTATTTGTCATAACATAGTCAATATATATATATATATATATATATATATATATACATATATTTATATATATATATATATATATATATATATATATATATGTATATATATATGTATGTATATATATATAACCGCTCTGTTCCACAGCGTTTTCTCCAGCAATAGATCGGTATCCGTTGCCTTTCTGTACACGCTGGTGACCAAAATGTCACCCACGCGTTTCACCATTACATCCAGGAACGGTAGTTTGCCTTCTGTCTCCTTCTCCATCTCGAATTGGATAGCCTCATGCTTCCCATTGAGCTGCTTCAGGAATCCATCCACATTTTTTTTTCAGGATTGCGAACACATCGTCCACATACCAGGTCCACAGCTGAAAGAGAAAAGAAGCAAGTTGAGTAGGGTATTCCGGGCTGACGGTTATCCGAATCAAGTAGTGAAAAGGTGGACGACTCTGCAGAGGAAAACAGACCGGAAAGAGACACGAGCAGCCACAACTTGGATAACGGTCCCTTACGTGAGGGGTGCTTCAAAGGTTGCAGCGAGAATACTGGGTAAGAACTGGATATGCGTTGTTCGCAAATCCAGCAACACGCTGCACGGATCTTACCCGGGTCAAGGATAAGGTGACCAAATTGGACCAGCCCGGGGCGGTGTGCAACTTCAGTTGTTCCGATCGCACAGCACACTATGTGGGTGAAACAGGCAAACAGACTAACGCAAGACTATAAGAACACCAAAGGGCAGTCAACAGAAAAGACCAGAGTTCGGCAGTGTACACACATACTGAAGAGCACCAACACGAGTTCGACTGACAAGGTACAAAGGTACTTTACAATAACAACAGGAAAGGAGGCAGACTGTTCTTGGTGGCGTGGGCCACTAGCGGAGACAGCATAAATAGGTCTATCACACTCAATCACATCTATGCGGCGGGGTGTAAATGTCTCCCCCCTCCCCATCCTCCCCTTCTCCCACTCCCCACCAACACCACCACACACTCACCAGCACAGGACCACCGAGCAAAGGTTGCCACGTCCCTCTCCTAAAGACGTAGTCGCTCGTATATCTATACCATGTGATTTCTGTATTCCATTGTAACCCCTGAGGACGGGTCCCGAAAAGGACCCGAAACGTCGGGAATAAGTTACCTACTTCTGCGTCTGGTGTTTCTACGTTTCCACCATTATGGTTCCCGAACTCCAGCTTTTTTCGTGCATACATACATATATATATATACTGTATATATATGCATACACACACACGCACACACACACACACACACACACACACACACACACACACACACACACACACACACACACACACACACACACACACACACACACACACACACACACTCACACACACACACACACACACACACACACACACACACACACACACACACACATATATATATATATATATATATATATATATATGTATATATATATATATATATATATATATATATATATATATATATATATATATATATATATTAAATACGTGGAGCAGGCATTCAAAACTCCACCACATAATTTCAAGTTAGACATGGAAGCTTGAATTTTAACTATATCCTGCAATATTCTATAAAAAAGATAATGAAGAGTAATTGTGAAGAATATAAGAAATAAACAGATTTTTTTTTCCACATTTAAGTACAAATTAAAAACCGAACATAAGAAATACACGAATATTACTAGAGAGAGGCATGGAAACAAGAAAGAACAAATAACTTAAGAATATGAAAATAACATTTCAGAACATTCCAGGACTTTTCCACATTCAAGTACAGATAAAAAAAAAAAAAAAAAAAAAAAAAAAAATGCATGACCATTACCAGAGGGAGGTATGAAAACAGGATGGAACAAATAACTCAAGAATATGAAAGTAACATTCCAGAACTAACAAACAAATCTACAATACCATAACCAATTAAATAAGATAGGCACGCACGTCAATTAAGATCTAAGAACTAATACAAAGAAAACTAAAATAAATTCCTTTAAGTAAACCAAAATTCAATTGATAGCATATCATCATGAGAAATTAGTTGTCATTTATACATTAACATAATATTATAACACTATTAGCGTGAAATATGATGTGATCAGCTAGATAAATAATTTTCTTATTATTAAGTTAATTGAAACAATCGAAAATATCTTGATTGTTGAAATCTAACGCGTGCATTCAAATGCACGATAAACCTATGTAACACTTTAATGACGAATAAATCAACATTACAATCTAATCTAGTACATAATAAAGTTTGTTTCATGCAGTCTTCTACTTCAAGAGAAAAAATTCTAATAACACGTCTCTTACATTGCAATCAATCTTGTCTGACACTTCAAGAGATAGCGTTTTATCATTTCACTCTCTTATTTGCGATGTTACATCACAATTTTTCTTGCAGAATCTGATCAAGATGCAAGCAACTTATTTTGAGGAAGTCTCGAGCAGCACATACTGTGTCGTTCGCCACGGGATAGGCGGGTCATGTAATGAATTATTTAGGGTACAACCGACTAGGCTCAAACAATGATTAAGTAACATACGCTGATGCGACAGTTGACTGGCGATAGCCAGAAAAAATATTGTGAAATATGAATGAAAGTGTTAATCGAAACAGATTTTACTATTTCGCTGGGCATATAAATATGCATTTACACACGCACACGTATATATATGTATATATTTATGTATATATATGTACATATATATATACATATGAATATATATATATATACATACATACATACATATATATATATATATATATATATATATATATTAAAACAGAGCGCTTTCGTGTATTCACATCTTCAGCGCAAATAATACATAGTGAAAGGTACAAAGGTGCAGAATATATAGGTGGTAAACATGGGGGACGTGGAGACATCCTGATAGGGGAGGTGAGGTAGTACCCATGGACCATCTGTCCGTCCGCGTTTACAATGGGTGCGGAAATGTCCTACATGTTTACAATTTATACATCTTATAAGTTTTCTCTACAAATAAAGTTGTTTAGTTTATATTATCATTTTTCAGTGCGAATAATACATAGTGAAAGGTACATAGGTGCAGACAATATGGGTCATAGTGTGGTCCAACTGTCCGACTGTGCTTACAATGGGTACAAAATGTCCTACATGGTTACAATTTACATCTTGGAAATTTCTTTACAAATAAAGTTATCCTACATGGTTATAATTTATACATCTTATAAATTTCTAAGATGTAAGATGTTGAAACTCAAAACGAGTCAAAAAGAAATAATCACGATTTTTTTTTAAACCATGTACTTTAATGCTCGTAGTATTAGGAACAAATTCCAAGAAATCCAAGCGTATGTCAAAAGCAAAAATTGTGATATAATAGGAATATCCGAGACATGGTTAAATGGTAGAGCTTGAAGCTGAATTTAATATTGCGGGATTTAAATACTTTCATCAGGATAGAAACCACAAGAAAGGTGGGGGTGTTCTATTGTACGTTAAAAGCAATATCTATACCTGTGTTTTAGAGAAAGTGAAACAGGACAAATGGACAAAATATGAATATAGGTGTAATATATAAGCCGAAGATATTATCATTAGCAGGCGACAAAATGTTGTTACAAGAATTGTCTAGTTTTTGCAACCGTTTGATAAATGATAGTCAGCATGGATTCAGACGGAAACGCTTGCGTGACTGACTTACTTAAATTCTACAATATAGTCATCTCGAATTATGACAAAAGAAAGAATATCAATTTAATGTATCTAGGCTTTGTAAGAGCTTTTGATACCGTCCCACACGAAAGACTACTTACTAAATTAGCTTGACACGGAATAAGTGGTAGTCTAGTAAGTTGCACTAGTAATTGGTTGAACGATCGAAAACAGAGAATCGTTCTAAATGGCAAAACTTTTAGATGGAAAAATGTTACGAGTGGAGTTCCTCAGGGTTCCGTTCTTGGACCACTTCTATTCATAGTATATATATAAATTATATAGATCACGGACTGAAATCTATTGTCTCCAAATTTGCTGATGATACAAAACTGTGCAGAATGACAAATCAATTAGATAATCAAGAAGACTTAGATAAACTACAGCAATGGTCTGAGAAGCAGCTAATGAAATTTAACACAAATAAATGAAAGGTTATGCACATAGGTTAAAACAACA
>NC_134804.1:12335286-12352786 GCF_046742065.1 Oratosquilla oratoria | reverse complement strand
CTTGGATCACGTGTTGGACTCATGATCGACATATATTTCCCTCTTGGAAGAGAGCTCAGACCCAACTCCCCGCCCACGAGAGTTGGAGTAACGATTCGCAGCGCAGCGATACTGAAATTATTTCAGTCCTTGGCGGAATTCGATCCCGGACCACCATATTAGCGGCCGGGAACTCTAACTACTGTGCCATCGAGTCGCACGCGCGCGCGTGTGTGTATGTGTGTGTGTGACTTGATCTGTCATATGTTGGGTACCTACTGCTCAAACCAAAGTCAGTAAGCCGCAAGTATGAGTGATTCGGACGCTATTGGGAAATTTGGAATCTTCAACAGAAAAAAGACATTTAGTAATATGTGCTTCACTCTTTGGGTACCGAGGGCTATCTCTCAGCTGAATAAAATCACCTGGCGAAAGTCTAAATAATAAAAAAGAAATAAGTGAAGATGTATTTCATCAATATATTCAACCCTTCCAAAGCCTACGGGTGAAGGAGATTGGCTGGCAGTAAATTAAATAAAACCCTAAACGAAGCAAAATTTAAATTCAATCCTTGTCCGTAAATGTCACTGTTGTTGATATTCACCTGTTGTGATAGTCGTGGTCATAAGTTCTAAATGAATCCTTCTTGCCCTTTGCCACCTTTTCTTTGTGGGTTATACTGCTTTCGTTGTTTGGATAAGTTTGACCAAAAACATATATTTTAGTTACTATCGTGATACAGTGTGTGGCGTTTCCGCCTCAAATTCGGGGTCTACGGGTTCGAATCCCGAGAAGTGCAGTTTAAACTAACAGTTACAACTGTTCAGTTATAACTGTCAGTTGAAACTGCACGTGTGAGATACCCACACACGTGCAGTTTCAAGTGACAGTTATAACTGAACAGTTGTAACTGTCAGTTTAAACTGCACGTGTGTGGACGGCCTTAGGCAATCATTCAAGTCACACCGTCATGGTTTCATACCCCTCTCTGCAACGGCGGACATCAGAGTATTAGTTTTTTATTGCTTTAGTATTATATTTTGGGCCTGACACTTAATCAGCACGGTCGAACAGATTACACTGAATTTAAATCATTTACATTAACAGTCATTATAACATTAGATATTTCACATATTGTCTGCGCCATCCATACAACGTTAACAAACCGAATTAACCATGAGACATGTACACTCGTCCGAAGGATAAGTAGGAATTCCTATCGTGGACACACAAGTCTGAATTTTTTTTACTATCAAGAGAAACTTCTGGCCAATACAAGGTTGAAAAACATATTGGCTGACTCATTAATGCCTACAGACTACCTTCACGATTTTGGTCCGGGTGAAGCCAAACTATTTTACACATCCCAGAGGGACCCCTGGACCCTAAAGGGCAAGTGAAATCCAGAAAAAAAAAAGAGTGAAAAAAAGAAGAGGAAGGGGAGGAAAGAGGGGAGAACCAGGTAGTCTAAACTCGAATCCGTGAAAGGAAAAGAGCAGGTACTGGGGAGATCTTTGAGGGCGAGGGGCAGGTAGGCGTCAGGTGTGAAATAGTCCAAATGAGAAGCTTAAACATGAGAACTACAATAGGGACGTGGTAATGACCTCCGCAAACTTTTAGACCCCATATGCACCGCTGACCTCTCTCTCCTCTGGCACTTCTTTACTTTTCCAGTGGTTATCAAATTTTGTATGTATTCTAGTTTATTAATATATTTATTCATTCATCTAGGTCACTAATTCATTCTAAATTACTCTTCAATTTTTTATTTGTATATTCATTGTGTCTTGGACTGGAAATTTAAGCAGTCATTATCAACTCTCTAACAAATGCCAACACTCTGCCGTCCTTAAAATCTACAATGAAACTGACATGACAACTTAAGCTTACAGTCAATCAGCTTGAATATACACATTGGTATCATTCACTTTCACACGAGTATTCAGTATGTAATACAAGAGCCGTGTGAGAGTAACAGTTCTGTATTGGTGTTTGTGGGTTTGCAACAGTAAATGTGTGTGGTGTGGTGTGGATGTGGTGTGGTGTAGTGTGTGTGTGTGTGTGTGTGTATGTGTGTGTGTGTTTGTATTTGTGCGTGCGTGCGTGTGTGTGTGTGTGTGTGTTTGTATTTGTGCGTGCGTGCGTGTGTGTGTGTGTGTGTGTGTGTATTCACCTCGGATCTGCTGCAGTCTCTGTCGAGACAGCCAGACACCACCCTACGGCAGTGAACTCAGAGCTCATTATTTGCCGATCTCTGGGTAGGTCTGAGACCACTCACACACCACACACCGGGACAGCAAGGTCACAACTCCTTGATTAACGTCCCGTACCTACTCACTGCTAGGTGAACAGGGGTTACACGTGAAAGGAGACAAACCCAACTAATCTCCGCCCGGCCGGGGAATCGAACCCCGGTTCTCTGGCTTGTGAGGCCAGTGCTTTACCAATCCGCCACCGAGACGTGTGCCAATCCGTCACCGAGCCGTGTAATGTGTGTGTGTGTGTGTGTGTGTGTGTGTGTGTGTGTGTGTGTGTGTGTGTGTGTGTGTGTGTGTGTGTGTGTGTGTGTGTAATTCACAATGGTCTTGGATCACGTGTTTGGACTCGTGATCGACAGCTACTACCTTCCCAGATGAGAGCTCAGAGCTCATGTATAACCGATCTCTGGGTAATGCTGTGACCTGACACACACACCCAACTCCCCGTCCACGAGAGTTGGAGTAACGACTTCCAGTGTAGTGATAATGAAATTATTTTAACCCTGGGCGGGATTCGAACTCGGACCACTGTAGTAGCAGTTGCGAACTCTACCACTGTGTGTGTGTGTGTGTGTGTGTGTGTGTGTGTGTGTGTGTGTGTGTGTGTGTGTGTGTGTGTGTGTGTGTGTGTGTGTGTGTGTGTGTGTGTGATTCACCATGGTCTTGGATCACGTGTTGGACACATGATCGACAGCTATTTCCATCTTGGACGAGAGTTCATAGCTCATATATGACCGATCTATGGGTAATGCTGTGACCTTACACGCACACACACACACAACCCCCCGTCCATGAGAGTTGGAGTAACAACTCGCAGCGCAGCGATAATGAAATTATTTCAGCGCTGGGTGGGATTCGAACCCGGACCGCCCGGAGCTCTAACCACTGCGCCACGAGGTGTGTGTGTGTGTGTGTGTGTGTGTGTGTGTGTGTGTGTGTGTGTGTGTGTGTGTGTGTGTGTGTGTGTGTGTGTGTGTGTGTGTGTGTGTGTGTGTGTGTGTGTGTGTGTGTGTGTGTGTGTGTGTGTGTGTGTGTGTGTGTGCGCGTGTGTGTGCCTGTGTGTCAATGCCTGTGTGTGTGTGCCCGTGTGTGCATTTGTAATACTTATTAATGTACCTAATTGTGATGTTTTGGGAAACGGCTACGTTCATGGTGCCCGTCTCTATCTCGATCGATAAAACTTGAGTTGAAATTACTTTTTTTACTATTTTTTTCACAAAGTTCTTAAAAACTATTATATCTAATGAGGCACTGTGACAAGACGAGGAAGGTAGATGAAAAAGGCAAGGGTCGAGGTCTCAACTTTTCTTGACTAGTTTCTCACTACAATACTAGTCTTCATTTATTTTCCTCATCACTGACACATCTGTATGTGCGTGCACATGATTGTATTCGTATATGCGTTCCGGCGTGTGTGTGTGTGTGTGTGTGTGTATTCACTTGCTCTTTGGATCACGTGTTGGACTCGTGATCGACAGCTATTTCCCTCCTGGAAGAGAGCTCAGAGCTCGTAGGTCCGATCTATGGGTAATGCTATGACCTTGCACACACACACACACCCAACTCCCCGCCCACGAGAGTTGGAGTAACACCCCTCAGCGCTGCGATACTGATATTATTTCAGCCCCGGGCGAGAGTCGAACCCGGACCTCCGTAGTGGCAGGTGTGTGTGTGTGTGTGTGTGTGTGTGTGTGTGTGTGTGTGTGTGTGTGTGTGTGTGTGTGTGTGTGTGTGTGTGTGTGTGTGTGTGTGTGTGTGTGTGTGTGTGTGTGTGTGTGTGTGTGTGTTCGTGTATGTGTATGTATCTTTGCATGTGTATGTGTGTGCGTGTGTTTAGTGTGTTCCACAATTGTATGTAATTACAACACATAGTTGTACACATATACACAAGTTGAACAGGGAGGTACGAAACGCTGGATCACATCCACGTGGTAATTATTTCTCCTCGGCGCGTTGTGAAGTTTCGTTTATTCAGTATACATTAGGACTGTTCCTATACAGACTGCTTGTTTTGAGACGTCGGCTCTGATTGGTCGGTGTCAGACTGTTTACACGGCTGTCTGTCCAGATGTCGAGGACTGAAAGGACCTCGCATCTCCCTCTCACACCTCAGTTCCACACCTGTCACCATGTTATTCGCGGCCCATGTTACACACACTACACCATTTGGTATTTCCTCTATAATAGATACTCCATTTTTATAAATCTCTCAGAAATGGTAAAAACTAAAGTAGATTCGAGTGTCTGTGTTCTATTTAGAAATATTATTGCTATTATTATCGCCAGTATACAATATAATAACCTATCAGAGTTTTGATCCTTCCGAGCAATCCTACGCCGGTGCTGAGAAATACTTTAGGCTCTTAGTGTTGGTTTGGCTACTTGGAAGTAGGTATATATGGAAATATAATATTCTCCAACAATACGTGTTCCTAAGTGTCAAGACCAAAATCTTTTGTAGTGGGGTAATTGCAGTTAAAAAAAAAAAAAAAAAATCTTTCTCCTTTAGAAAAACACGAAGGGACTATACCAGAATAATTTTTTGTTTCAACTATTTTATTTTATTTTTCAAGTACAGTTACATCCATTTTTAAACAGAGACAATTGTTTCAGAATTATCTATATGTATAGTTTGAATCGGACAGATGAAAGTTTTGAGAAAGGGTAAGTTTGCAAAACCAATCAACATATAAATTATAGTTATGTACTATTGTGGCAATCCAAATCTATGACACACCTTTTTATTGTCACTATAACCTCATAATTTTGTTCACCAAAAAAGTCAGTGTTCTTGTAAGAGGCATATACTATGTAAAAACAAATTACCACAACGGCAGATACCTTTCGATGACTATATATTATTTGCCATGTCAACACAATAACGTAACTTACTTTTTTGTTCATTTTTTAATTCATTAACTATTCATTGTATCATTATAATTGTTTCATTATCATTATCATTCTTTCTACATACCAAGAGCTTTTTCCTCCTTACAAGGGAGGTAGCCAAGTCAAAGCACGTACCTACTCCCACCCATTCCACTCCCATCCACCACCCCTTCCCCCCCTCTCATCTTAGCTCCTCATGGATGACGGGTCATCCCTGTATCCCGCCCACTGCCCTGGGTCAGAGGCGATGTAGTAAGACACAGTACACCCACACCAAGGCGCTTGACTTAATCGGTGACCCCCTTCTTTGCCCCCTCATGCAGAGCAAGACTTGGAGAAATCCCTTCAGGATGCGTCAAAATGTCATTCACACATAAGCATCCCCCACCACCATCCCCCACCCCTTCCTTCCTTGTATAACAGTATCATCTACACTGCCACTCTCCAATCATCCCTATCTTCCGTCCTCTCCCTTTTTTGCTCAATAGACATTTCCCTCTTACTCAACGCCCCCTTCACCCCATCCATCCATCTATTCCTCTATTGTCCCCTCAAGTTCACTCCCTCCACCTCTACCTTTTACATCTCTTTTATTAATCTTTCTTGACTCATCCTTCCCATGCGTCCTAACCACCCCAATACTCTTTCATCAACCCCATCTCCCAAGTCCCTTTCCATCTCCATTCTCCTCCTCACCTCCTTTCTAACTCTATCCAACCTAGTAACCCCTACCACACTTCTCAGATATTTCATCTCAAACACACTCAAACTTTTCCTCTCTGCCTCTCTTAACTTCCATGTCTCTGCTCCATACAAAGCCATCGGCACAATTGTCCCTTAATACAATCTCCTCTTTGCATCCATTCCCAGATGACACTTTTTAATCCTAAAAGACATTTACTTGCTTCTATCAATCTACAATTTACCTCCACAGCCATTCATCCCTTTCCTGCCGCATGCAACCCCAAATACCTAAATCTACCCACTTCTTCCGGCCTCTCTCCTTTAAGACTTACTTCCAGCTCACTAAAATCCCCTCCACTTGTACATCTTATCACCTTTTTACCCACATTTACCTTCAACTTTCTCATATCGCATACCTTCCCAAACTCCGTCACTAACTCCCTTAATTCCCCAACTAACCCTGCCACAAGCGCAGTGTCGTCAGCAAACAACAACTGGCTCACCTTCCACTTTTCTCGATTTTCTTTAACTATCTCCAGTCCCCTGCTCATTACCCTTGCCTTTACCTCCCGCCTCACCCTTCCATGTACACATTGAACAGCCACGGCGGCATGGCACATAGCTGGCGCAGTCCTACCATTGCCTCAAACCAGTGGCTCTCTATTTTCCATTCTAACACAGGCTCTACTACTCTCGTAAAAATTCTTGACTGCCCTTAACAACTTTCCCCTAATCCCATATATCTACAAAACCTCGCACAGTACCTTCCTGTCTACCCTATCATAACTTAAAAAAAAAAAAAAATCCATAAGTTTTTCTAAAGCTTTCTCACAAAAATCTGATCCACGCAACCTCTGCCTTTCCTAAAACCACATTGTTTCTCACCAATTACTCACCCTGTTCCTCTCCTAATCCTCTCAATTAAAACCCTTCCTAACTACACTCAACAAACTGATCCCTCTGAAACTACTACACTCACATGTCCCTATTTTCTATGTAAAGCGGTACTATGCAGGCATTACTCCAGTTCTCTGGCCTTCTACCCTCTATCATCATCATCATCATTATTATCATTACTATTATTATCATTATTATTATTATTATTATTATTATTATTATTATCATTATTATTATTATTATTATTATTATTATTATTATTATTATTATTATTATTATTATTATTATCATTACAAGCACCGGCTTCGCCGCTATGGCTTCGACGCTATGGCTTCGACATGGGCGCTTGGCCTGCGGCGCTGCTCGCTTCGCCAGCAAGCGCACTGCGCCCTGTCATTCGGGTTGATTTTAATGAAACTTATGTTTGTATGTAAAATAATTAAGACATTAAAATTATGGGATTTTCATAATAAGTTTTATTTGGCAGGAATACAAATTTTTAGTTGTTTTGCCCAGCTCTTTCGAGTGGAACGGGCATCAGATTCTTCATCGAGATCCCATTGATACCCTTACGGAAGTGTTTCCCCAAACACCACCACCATTGAGGTTATTTCCTCTAGTTTTAGCCCCCCCCCCCTTTTTTTTTTTTTTTAGCTTTTTCTTCTTCAGCCAAACGTTTCTTCTCTCGTAGAGCGCGTCTGTGAAGTTTTTTCTCTTACGCGGTTTGCTTTTTTGTCTTCATCACAGCTCGTTTCTCTTCGATCTGTTCTTGGTTTAAGGTAGATGGAGCTTTTACCTTTCTTATAGCGTTTTTTTTTTTTTTTTTTGCGAATAATAATTCTTTTTGACGTTTTGTAAAGTCTAACTAAGAAATGCATCTGAAAGTTCTTGTGATCAAACTTTGCACCGTGTTTAACAGTTTTTATATCCTGAGAAGTAATGCCGCATGAACTACTCCGAATCCTCATCAGATATATCGTCCGAATACGTCAAACATATCGTTACTGTATTCAAATTGTTTTTCGTTCTCTAGAGTTGATTTGAAGCCTATCACCTTCCTTTGGAACTCACGTATGAACGCTTACACGTTAAAGATCTCGATGTCAGTGTATAACCCAGGAACGTTTTACTGTGCTCGTTCCTTAGCCTAGCTGCCAACACCTTATGTTCTTGGAACATCTTCTTCGTTATACCCTTGGTAGCCGTGAGCCACTTCCACAGGTGCCTCCATCTACGCTTCTTTGCCGTTTCGTCTCCTGGCATCGAATCAATAATCGAGAACCGGTAGTGTATAGCCAATTCACTCACCTAGCAATACCTCGTAAATACCCTTACGGAAGTGTCCCCCCAAACACCGCCACCACTGAGGTCATTTCCAAGTCTAATGTCTGGATTTCTATTGATTCTTCGTCAACTGGTAGATCTTCACTCCTGTATATCATTTTTTTACCTTTAATACGATAATAAACGATGTCGTTCATTACATTTACATTAAACGTTAATTGGTGATATGATTGATCGCTTTTTGGAGTAAACGTTGTTCAACATGTTGTTTTCTAGATCATCATACACCTTTTTGATCAACTGATGCCTTGATGCGACCTGAACACAGAATTTCTTAAATAAGCGCACCTTTACACTTGACTCATCGAAACCCTAATATGGTCCATGACTCATGCATTTTGTTACTATATCTAACAATTTCGTCTCCTGGCTTCGTATCGGTAGTCGAGAACCGGCTGTGTATAGCCAATTCACTCACCTAGCAATACCTTGTAAATACCCTGACGGAAGTGTCCCCCCAAACACCGACACCATTGAGGTCAATTCCAAGTCATTCTGAAAGAGTTTTATCTTTATTTATATATTGATTATTATTATTATTATTATTATTATTATTATTATTATTATTATTATTATTATTATTATTATTATTATTATTATTATTATTATTATTATTATTATTATTATTATTATTATTATCATTATTATTACTATTATTATTATTATCATAGTATTACCATTTCTGTTTTGTTTTTTAACTTTTTATCCATTTTTTTTATTTAACATACAGACATAAACCAAGTGCTTTTTCCCCTTTACAAGAGAGGTAGCCAAAGTCAAAAGGCATAATTCTACTCCCACTCATTTCATCCCCATCCACTCCACTCCCATTCATTACTCCTCCTTCCTTCTTTTCTTGGCTCCTCCTTGATGACGGGTCATCCCTGCATCTCGCCCAATGCCCTAGGTCATAAACAATGCAGCAAGACACAGCAAGGCCGCGTCATTTAATCGGCGACCCACCCTCTCCGTCCCCTCATGCAGAAAAAGAGAAGACGAGGAGAAATCCCTTCGGGCTGCGTCAAAATATCATTCACATATAACCACTCCCTCACCCACCCTACTGTGTGGAAGGCACAGGTGGATGGAGTGAACAGGAAGGAATGACCGAGTGTGAGATGGATGGATGGGGTAAATGGGGCGTTGAGAAAATGGGGGATGTCTGTTGAGGAAGGAAGGGAGAAGACAAAAGATAGGGGTGAGTGGAGAATTATTTTTCATTTTACTCGGGGTTGATTTAGTAGCGGATGGAGGAATGGAGCAGGAAGAGAGTTGCAGACTACCGGCCACAAGATGGATGGATCATTCAATACACGAAAACGCAGGAGAGGAGGAAGATTGGAGAGGAAGCAATCGTGGAGATGATGAAGAGAACAGACGAAACAGTAATACTGTATGGGTGTGAATTCTGAATTATAAGATTATTCATACAAAAAGTTAAAGTAGGAGTTGAAAATGAACAGTTTGAGAGACACTCATGCACGTAAGGACAAAAGAAAAGAGAAACTATAAAAAAAAAAAAAATGAGCTTGGAGCCAAACAAACCGTGTCTTGTTTGTATGAAATGGATTTCTTTATTTATTTATTTTTTTTGTAAAACAGGTTACTTAAGTGCATGAGTCAAATTCACTGGTAGGGAAGACTTAAAATTAGGCAAAAGGAGACCGTAAACGATAATGTGGAGAGCGGACGGTTTAACAAGAAAAAGACAAATAGAGAGGAAGAGAAATACGGAAAAGAGGGAACAGGAGAATGTTAAGGTGTATAAAGGAAAGGTAATAAGGAGGAGTATCATGTGAAAAATATAATGAAAAAAAATGAACAAGTCGTATTATGTAGTCTCCTGTGAAAGAGAGAAGCACAACAACAAACCAAGAAAACTGAGAGGGAAACAAGTGAAGTAACATTACGAAAGTCAAAAAGGATCTGAAAATGATCAGTCAGAAAAGAAGCCTTGATGATGAGGAAGACTTTAGGCTTCTCTTGTACTTGAACACAACAGTATGAATCGTTCATACAAAAAGATATATGCATACATTTACTGCAGTGCCTCTTTTAACAAAAAATACGCCTTTCTCCGTGCAATAATAGGTAATTTCTAATTATCAAAAGAAAAATATCCATCCCTATGCAAACCACGTGTGGCAGTATCTAATTGTATAATAACAAAACACAGCTACATAATCATTCTAGCTTCACTGCATCTACCTGTATAGAAACTCTTACTCGCCCGGTAATTATCAGAAATCAACCTCAGAAAATGGCAATATCGATGTGACGGTAATTTATATGAACAGAAGTGCCAAGAATAATAAACTTAATATCGTAAAAACCGCAGTAATTCCAAATGTACTTACGTTATAAAAGCATGTGTGTTTAGATCGTAATGGTTTATAATTACACTGCTATTAGGAGAAGAAAGACTCCAGCGACTAAATATTTACTGATAGTTTAGATATCCTTTTTCAGTTGTCCATCCACTTCCGACAATCAGAGGCAGAAGAAAACGTTAAGTCAAGCAGAATTAGAAACGTGTGGATCCGTACCGAGGGAAAGAAGGAATATGGGAGAGAAAAACACTAATGCACACAATGCTACAGGATTAACTATAGCCTACTCAATCTCCCTGGCAATTGTGAACCTTTACACGCTATGCGTGTGTATGTGTGTATCAACGTGTGTGTATATGTACCATATGTGTGTGTGTGTGTTTGTGTGTGTGTGTGTGTGTGTGTGTGTGTGTGTGTGTGTGTGTGTGTGTGTGTGTGTGTGTGTGTGTGTGTGTGTGTGTGTGTGTGTGTGTGTGTGTGTGTGTGTGTGTGTGTGTGTGTGTGTGTGTGTGTGATTCACCATGGTCTTGAATCACATGTTGGACTCGTAATCGACAGTTTTTACCCTCCCAGAAGAGAGCTCAGAACTCACACATGACCGATCTATGGGTAATTCTGTGACATCACACGCACACACACACACAAATCACCGCTCACGAGAGTTGGAGTAACGATTCGCAGCGCAGTGTTACTGAAATTATTTCAGCCCTGGATGAGATTCGAACTCGGATCGCTGTAGCAGCAGTTGCAAACGCTACCACTGCGCCGTCGAGAGAGAGAGAGATAGTGTGTATCTGTGTGTGTGTGTGTGTGTGTGTGTGTGTGTGTGTGTGTGTGTGTGTGTGTGTGTGTGTGTGTGTGTGTGTGTGTGTGTGTGTGTGTGTGTTTATGTGACAGTGCGTTCCACCTCCTAACCTGAACGAATTTTAGACCATGATAAAATAAACTATTTGACCCGCTTCAAACATAGAAATATGCAGAATGTATCTTAATTAAGCATTCTAAAAAGGTCGAGCGGTTGGGATTTGATAAAGCACATGTGTATTGTACGATACCACTTACACACACCGGTTTTCCATTAGACTAATGGATAATCATGTCTTTTATACATTGCAAAGTTTTATCAAAATTTTACTCTTATTTTGTCTAATATCTTCATCCAGACTGATAAAACTGGTGCTACAACCCATTACTATGATACACACACACACACACACACACACACACACACACACACACACACACACACACACACACACACACACACACACACACACACACACACACACACACACACACACACACACACACACACACACACACACACACACACACACACACACACACACACACACACACACACACACACACACACACACACACACACACACATACACACAACCACACACACACATTCAGTCACACATAGCGCTCAACCGCTAATCAGCTATGTGAGCTCGAGTTCCCTGGGCTCAAAATGTCCGCATCGCCGCAGTGAGGGATGGTACCCCAACTCTGGCGGGCAAGGAGTTGTATGTATGTGTGTGTGTGTGTGTGTGTGTGTGTGTGTGTGTGTGTGTGTGTGTGTGTGTGTGTGTGTGTGTGTGTGTGTGTGTGTGTGTGTGTGTGTGTGTGTGTGTGTGTGTGTGTGTGTGTGTGTGTGTGTGTGTGTGTGTGTGTGTGTGTGTGTGTGTGTGTGTGTGTGTGTGTGTGTGTGTGTGTGTGTGTGTGTTTGTGATTCACCATGGTCTTGGATCACGTGTTCGACAGTTATTTCCTTTCCAGAAGAGAAGTCAGAACACACACACACACACACACACACACACACACACACACACACACACACACACACACACACACACACACACACACACACACACACACACACACACACACACACACACACTCACACTCACACACACAAACACACCATATATGAGCTGTGAGCTCTTCTCCGGAAGGGTAATGGATGTCGATCACGAGTCTAACACGTGATCCAAGACCATGATGTATCACACACACGCACAGACACACAAACAAACACATGGATAGATAAGTAATTAGAAATTCAGATAGACAGGTAGTCAAACGGGCAGATATACAAGCAGGCAGACAAACAGGCAGGCAGAAGAGAGAGAGAGAGAGAGAGAGAGAGAGAGAGAGAGAGAGAGAGAGAGAGAGAGAGAGAGAGAGAGAGAGAGAGAGAGAGAGAGAGAGAGAGAGAGAGAGAGAGAGAGAGAGAGAGAGAGAGATAAAGAGAGAGACAGACAGACAACAAAGAGACAGACAGACGGACTATTATTACAAAACAGAGTATAAGAGGGATCCACAAAAAGTCACAAAAACACGATGAAGTGAATTTGCGAACAGGATACACAGACACGAGTCAACGCGAGGAGGAAATTTCCGAGCTGATATACTAGACATGTCAAGGCCCGGGGGGGGGGTTGCCGAATAGAACAAGGCACGCCATAACAAATGCGTTATAAATCCCGCCTCTGTGGGGACGAGTAAATTACAGCTACAAGAGCTCAAACCGGCCAACGCATAAGCTAAAACATACAGGCGACGACACGACAGATCGAACCAAGAAATATCACGCCTTAATCCCAGGAATGACCCAGGAGTCGTTGTCGGTGTTGCAGATCCACAACACGCCTGTAATCCTTGCAATGGACTCCACTGGATCAAGGGATTATGCCCAAAGACGAGCACTATCCCGTGGAAACATTTACTATTGTATACTGTGAAAAATAAACGACGCTAATTCACATCCGACCAATGTTTACCGTAATACTGAAAGTGTAAAACAATCAAGTAAAATCAATCACGTAGACAATAGCATTGAAGTCATGGCATTTCCAATAGATTTGTTCACTAGGTATTTGTACAGATTATTTTATAATCTTTTTCCTAATCTACTTAATCTAACGAAATAAAGAAAGGTAAAATAAAGAATTAACTATTATAAATACAGACGATCTGTATATTCTATAATCTACGGATAACTACAGTAATAATACGTGCACGTGGTAGCCGAGAGTCTCATAGATTTTGTCAAATCACAACAGTCCAGCCATTTATTCAATATATTTTAAAGTTTCATAACCTTTAATTCTATGCTAGAAGTGTTTAAATACCCCTGTGCATCATCGTCCAATACTTGGTAATATTTAGTAAATGAAAACACAGAAACACATGTAAAACTACAGTAAGTTTGGTAGGCAGTGACAAAAATAGTTGCATAAAATAGTGTAAAAAAAGGAATAAATCAGACTCAAGTTCATCATAGGTTTTATATTCAGAATGCTCTCGCTCTCCCTCTCTCTCTCTCTCTCTCTCTCTCTCTCTCTCTCTCTCTCTCTCTCTCTCTCTCTTCTCTCTCTCTCCCTCTCTCTCTCTCTCTCTCTCTCTCTCTCTCTCTCTCTCTCTCTCTCTCTCTCTCTCTCTCTCTCTCTCTCTCTCTCTCTCTCTCTCTCTCTCTCACACACACACACACACACACACACACACACACACACACACACACACACTGCCGTAGGATGGTGTCTGGCTGTCTCGACAGAAACTGCAGCAGATCCGAGGTGAATACACACACACACACACACACACACGAACAAATACAATGTAGCAAGGGGGTCGAAAACCTACTTCTTCTAACTGGGGGCCCCTCTCCACAAAATTGCAGTAACACTTCTCATTCCTGCGTACCCAGTTTCCGGTATACACCAGAGTTGTTGATCAGATATAAGCCTTTAGAAGTGTTGGCTACACCTTTACCATTTAAAGATTTCACAGCAAGGAACCATTTGAGCTCGAACTAGGCAAGTAAAGCTAAAGTTTTGTGAATTTAGATTATTCCAGTGGAATTCCTTCAGTTAAATACACAAGGTAACTCTCTCTAACTCTACCACCTACCTATCTATCTATCTCTTTCACACACATTCATACACACACACACACACACACACACACACACACACACACACACACACACACACACACACACACACACACACACACACACACACACACACACACACACACACACACACACACACACACACACACACACACACACACACAATACATACGCATTTACCAGACTGGTTATCTATACCGCTAATCCAGTGGCAGTGTATATATATTTTTCCTCAGTCATGCTCAATCCCTCTGTCTGTTGTCTGGATCCACACATTTCTAAGACTTCTTCACTTCACATCTCTTCGGGTCTGAGAGTGGAAAGTAGATAAACAATTGAAAGAGGCTGCCTATGCAATTGCTAAACATTTCGTCACTCGTATCTTTATGTCTCGTAATAGCGCTTGGATTGTAGAGTTAAGATCTGAACACAATTTTCGACGTAAAAGTGTCTGCAAATACTGAATCACTTATCATATTATGTGCTTATTATCCACGGTACTATTATTCGTATAATGTGCTATCACATCAAGGTTGCCATTATCTGAAGACAGGATGATTTGTAGCTTTGCTGTCTACATACAATTCAATATCGAACAAACGTGTATCATACAGAAGTTGTTGCTTATCTATAAGGCTTTATGTATATCCATTAGTGTGCGGGGATATAAAGTCTGAATACATAAGGATTTGGTCATAAATCCAAGGTTTCCCCAGATTACTGATTCATAAACCTACAACACTAATGTACCTGAATATAACTTAGGTTTTAACCCAAAGAGTATGGCACATGTAAATATACCGTACGTGTATCGAAACAATCCTATTATGAGAATAATATTATTCATGATATATTTCAAAAGACAAAGTGAATACATTGAAGAAATTAAGAACTGCACACAGATGTACCCAGAATAAGTCAAACCATCATTTTTATTGTAAGACCATCTTATCTTAAGCTGACATTAAAGGGACACGACATTTGCATTAAGCGACAGAAACAATAATAATAATACTAACAGTCACAAATTCCTTATATTTCTCGTGTGGACTGCAAGAGCTATGAAATGATGTATAAATACACATACACGCACGCGCGCACACACACACACACACACACACACACACACACACACACACACACACACACACACACACACACACACACACACACACACACACACACACACACACACACACACACACACACACACACACACACACACACACACATTTAAACAGTTTTTTCTAAGCAGTTGTGGAAGAGGAATTGGAGTGTTTCAAGGAGGAAGTAACAAGGTGTGCAAAGGTGTATGTGGAACAAGAAGGATGGGAAGGAATCGAAGGAAGAGCAGTGAGTGATGGGAGAAGGTAGTAGAAGAAAAGAAGCAAAAGTTCAGGGACTGGTTGCAAAGTAGGAAGAGAGATAGATATGAGAGGTATAATGTAAAAAAGAGAAGCAAAACAAAAGATAAAAGTAGTAAAAAAGGAGAGCAGATGCAAAATTCAGAGAGAAACATAACAGTTCTTTTTAAGCAATCAAAAGGTTTTTTGAAGGAAATAAAAAGAGGAAGGGAAGGTGAGTCAAGCAGAGAAGAAAAGGTAAAAGGAGCAATTGGACAGATCTTAAACGGAAAAGGAGGTGGTAAAGGGAAGATGGGCGGAGTATTTTAGAGAGCTGTTGAATATAGAGGAGGATACGGAGGGAATGGTGATAACGGTGAGAAGCGCTAAGAAAATGACGGTGATGGGAGAGAAAAATAAAGAAATGAAAAAAAGATAAAGTGCAATTAGCTTTGAAAATGACGAGAACAGGTAAGACACCTGGGTTAGATGGGTGTCATGCAGAGTGTCTGAAGAAAAGAGGTACAGTAATAGTGGACTGGCTAGTGAAGTTGTTTAATGTGTAACTAATGGAAGGTAGAGTGCCTGAGAACTGGTGGAGTGCCTGTATAGACTTTACAAGGGAAAAGGGACAAGTGTGAGTGGAGTAGTTTTAGAGGGATTGGTTTGTTGAGTGTAGTTGGGAAGGTTTATGGGAGGGTTTTGAGAGGATTAGGAGAGCAAAAGAAAAGGTAACTGGTGAGGAACAATGTTGGTTTAGGAAAGGTAGGGGTTGCGTGGATCAGATTTTTGTGCTAAAGCTGATATGTGAGAAAGCTTTGGGAAAAAGAAAGGATGTTTTTAGGGCCTTTATGGATTTGGAAAAGGTTTATGATAGGGTAGACAGGAATGTACTGTGGTAAATTTTGCAGATATCTGGGATTGAGAAAGGTAATAAGGATAGTCATGAGTTTGTACGGGAGTAGTATCGTGTATGTTAAATGGGAAATTGAGAGAGTAAGTGGTTTGAGATAAAGGTGGGACTACATCAAGCATGTGTCATGTCACCATGGCTATTCAATGTGTAAATGGATGGAGGGGTGTGTGAGCCAAAGGCGAGGGTAATGGATGAGATGATTAAAAAATAGAGAGAAGTGGGAGGTGAGCCAGTTGTTGTTTGCTGATGACACTGCGCTTATGGTAGGAGCAGAGGAAGGATTAAGGGAATTAGTGACAGAGTTTGAGAAGGTATGCGATGGAAGAATTTTGAAGGTAAATTGGGGTAAAAGTAAGGTGATGAGGTCTACAAGGGTAGAGGGCGGCAGTGAGTTGGAGGTAAGTGTAAAAGGAGAGACATACATACATATACCAAGGCTTTTTCCCCCTTCCAAGGGAGGTAGCCAAAAAGGGAAAGGCATAAAAACACTCCCACCCATTTCATCCCTAAATGAGAGACACTGAAGGAAATTAATAGCTTTAGCTATTTAGGGTCGCAAGTGATAGGAAATGGAGGAAGGGGATAGCTTTAGGCATTTGTGGTCGTACGTGACAGGATATGGAGAAGTGGAGGTGGAGGTAAATTGTAGTCTGAGTATATATATATATATATTATATATATATATATGTATATATATATGATATATATATGATATATATATATTTATATATATGTATATATATAATATATATATTATATATATATGTATATATATATATATATAATATATATATATGTATATATATATATATATAATATATATATATATATATCTAAGTATCTATAAAAATATTCTTCGGGGTCCATGGTACTTTGGGGACACCTGTGGGCAGTGGCGCGGTGTAAAGATGCCGGAGTCTTTTGCTGCTAAGAAACGA
>NC_134804.1:12322786-12325286 GCF_046742065.1 Oratosquilla oratoria | reverse complement strand
CGTGATTACCCACTTCTCGACGACAAGTATCATATAGATTATAACATGAAGTGATTTTACGCAGCTCAGAAGATATAACACCATGTGACTTTGGGGAAAACAAGAATCCTCCAATGCTATTTCTTCCTGCCTTGTTGAATTCCTGCCCTGGTTTTATAAACTGTACGCCATAGAAATATTTGACATCACGAATCGGTGATTATCACGTCGGGTTGTGATCAGTTTCCGTCGCTTCGAAAACAACAAATCTCGCTCTATTATTTTAACCACATTTTGATAGTGATTATATCCATTATACCAACTTAAATCAAAGCTGGTAAAATTCAATAATCACTAGTGTTTTGCTGAATTAAGTACATAAAACCGGCTTCACTTAAAAATAAATGTACGAAAAAGTAATATAAAACTTTGATGAATACATAAAGTCCCAACCATGAGTCATGTGATATAGTGTCGTTTGATCATTATCATTCTATTATGATACTAGTTATTGATAGTAAGTATAAATAAGTCACGATTATTTGTGTCACTAATTTGCGAGGCGCAATCTTTTTCTCAGCATGTTACAACGTATGGTACAAATAACGTGTTGTTTTGATGTGTGTATTTGTTGGCTAAATGGATGTTCCGTGTCCTCTGGAGGATTTATCAACGGAAACCCTTTATTCTACGTCATACTACGTTAGACGACCACAGAATACTGTCTGCTAAGCATTACACATATCAGGTAAGGAAACCTGGAACACAGTCGTTTTCATTTCTGACATTAGTTTATTCATAATGATTCACATGTAAGTAGGCACAAGTGGGTGGTAAAGCAGTTTCCACAGAGATTTACGTTATGTCATTCAGACAACTGCCCCTCAAGAGTGAGTAAGCTGAGCAGTTCGAGTGTACATTTATGGACCTTGTGAAAGGTGTCAAAGATGTTTGGCAGGATTTCATGTTGATTAATTCCAATCGTTTCGAATGACTGAAAGACGGGGCTCAGATTGATAAGAGCTTCGCAAGAATAATCCTGAACTGTTCCGAATTGTAATGCATGGTCTCCTAAAGATCTTAATCGATGCTGAAGAAACAGATGGTAGATGGAAGAGTTTGTAATGACCAGAAAGTGCGATCTACAGATAAAGTCGTTATCGATTTATTTCCCAAGATTTTGGTAAGTGAGGGTCAAAGGAAAAGTTTTTTATTTGGGTGATTAGAGTGCCTTCGTTTACATACATGAATTTTTCGACACCAACAGCATTACACAGTAGAGTAAAAAACAGCGAGTAGAGTCTGTGGTAGATCCGAGTATAAGGAAGACCCAAAGACCACCATGGAATTGTTTTATATACTCCAATGATTCCTTATATTGCCAAAAACTGCCTATAATTGCCCTAAATTACCTTCACTCACCTTAAATTGCATTGAATTACCTTGAATTTATTTAAATTGCATAATCTTCTCTAATATTGCCTTAAATTACTTTAAATTGCCTTATGTTACCTTAAATTTCCATATATTGCCTCACCATGCCTTAACCTTCCATAACCGCCTTAAATTTCCTTAAATTGAATTAACTCAACTTATATTGCCTTATGTTTTCTTTAAGCTTTCTTACATTTCCTTTTCGTTCATATTTCTTTTTTCTTAAACTTTATTGTATATAAACTTATTGTAAATCTTTGTATATATCTGTTTTTTCATTCCTATGATTTCTTTAAATTGCCTTATATTACCTTAGATTTCCTTGAATTTACTTAATTTGCATTATGTTGTCTCCTATTGCCTTGAATTGTTTTAGATTACTTTAATTGCCTTAAATTGCCCTATATTTCGTCATATTGCCTCACATTGCCTTTTAGTGCCCAAAATTGCCTTATATTGCCTTGCATTACTTAAATTGCCTTAAATTACCACATATTTCGTCATATTACCTTATATCCTTAAATTCTCTTGAATTGCCTCATACTGGCTTAAACTTCCTTAAACTACTTTATTCTGCCTTAAATTGCATTAATTGCCTTATGTTTCTTATATCTCCATGATTTTCCTTAAATTTTATTTTATTTTATTTTATTTCTTAAACTGCCTTATATTACCTAACATTGCTTATATTGACTTAAATTAACGTAAACCTACTTAACTTGCATTACCTTGTCTCCTATTGCCTTGAATTGCCTTAGATTATTCTAATTGCCTTAAGTTGCCTGAAGTTAACATATATTCCGTCATATTGCCTTTTAGTACCTCATCTTACCTTATAGTGCCTTAAATTTACTTATATGGCCTAATCTTACCTTAAGTTTCCTCAAACTACCATAAGTTGTCTTGAAATGCCATACATTGTCTTGTGTTTTCTTATATTTCCTTAATTTTCCTTAACTTTTCTTATATATTCTTTAACTTTCTTAAAAATCTTTATATATGTTTAAGTTTAGTTTCTTTTTTGAATTTTTTTGTTACGTTAGATTGCCTTAAATTGCCTGAAATTGACTCATATTGCCTTATATTG
>NC_134804.1:12315286-12317786 GCF_046742065.1 Oratosquilla oratoria | reverse complement strand
CATTACAGAATCTTGCTTAGATGTTTATCAAAACGAATCGTAAAGCTTTGAACTAAACTACATTGCACTGCCTCTGCCGGAAGTTTATTCCATTCATTAATTACACGGCTGGCGAAGTTCTTTCTACCCACTTCCAAATTAAAACTATTAGGGAAAAAAAATTCATATGTTTTAGTCGATTTTCGTATGATTTATTTTTGATATTTGGAATCAGTTTTGTAGCTCGCCGTTGAACTTTTTCCAATCTGTGAATGTCTTAAATGAGATTCGGTGACCATACGGAAACAGCATATTCCAAATGTGGACGAACAAACAATTTATAAAGCTCGTTAATGAGAGATGGACTTTTAAAGCAAAAAAGAAAGAAAAAAAAATCAGTACTAGAATCCAATTTGCTTTCTCAGATACTGATATATACTGCTTAGATGATTTCATATAGTTACTGATAATTACGCCGAGATCCTTTTCATTATCAACTTTTGTTAACGATATTCCAAGTGATTTGTAATCATACTTACTGTGTGCATGCATGATGTATTACATAACATGTATATATGTCGACGAAGAAAACAAAAATGCAGAAGCCAAGTCCATAATTAAATGCATAGAAAATACCCAAAAGAAATTATTACTGCTTTCTTCAACAGAATATGTCGATAAGAATATCTATTGCCGAAACATGAATACATACACAAGTATATATATATATATATGCACAAGAATCACAAAACACACGTGACTACACTGTTATGCTGATTACCACAGGGAAAAGAAAAGTTCTTGAAATCCGAGCGCTTTCGTGATATTTGTTCACATCTTCAAGGATTACAATAGAATGAATAAGTACAGAGTAAGATGAGATATATATACACATGAGAGAGGTTTGACAACTGGAAAGGGTCACCACTTAAGCTAATTATATCAGGTCAGGTCAAGTCTTGAAGGGTAGGGGTGGGTGACCTTATTCCTTACAGTAATTATCATGTATACTCTTAACAATAAATGGATCAAGTTTGTATAGACCTAAATTGTTATTGAGGAGTTTTTCAAAGTCATGTTTGATGATACAGGATTCTATGATATTTCTTTCAGTCATGTCTTTACATGGTACAATTTTTGTTGCATTTTTCCAATTGATCGGATGGTCAAAATCCCTTACATGAGTAAACAAGGCATTAGAACATTGGCCTGTCTTAATGCTATGTTTATGTTGTTTTATTCTTACATCTAAATCTTTGCTTGTTTGCCCAACATAATATCTATTACAAGTGAAACATGGTATTTTATAAACACATCCTTTAAAATCATTTGGGGAGTTTTTTATCAGTAGATTTTTAACAGTAGAATTATTTCTAAAAACAACATTAACATTAAATTGTTTTAGCATATTGGGAATTTCTATCATATTTTCATTGTATGGAAGTATCAACAGGTTTGTGTTATCAAATTTTTGTTTACTTTCAGTATTATAAAATGTCCTTTTTGCATGTTTAAAACAATTATCCAAAAAGTGTTTTGGGTATTTCAACTGCTTTCCAATTTCATAAATCTTACATATCTCATCATTAATAAATTCAGGGCTGCAAATGCGTAATCCACGGAGGTACATAGAAGAGAATGTTGATTTCTTAATTCTAACATGGTGAGCAGAATAGTAATGAATATATGAATTTACATTAGTAGGTTTACGGTGAACACTATATTTAAATTTCTTATCACATCTGTAAACTTTACAATCCAAAAAGGAAATGCTTGAATTATCTTCAATCTCCACAGTGAATTTTATTGAGGGGACTAAGTTATTTAATTTTGTCAAAAATGAATTGAGATTTTCATTGCTAGGCCATATGCAAAGGATATCATCAACATACCGAAACCATTTGACCTTATTTGGCAGTATATTACTTAAAATCTTTGATTAAAAAAATTCCATATAAAGGTTACTTAAGACAGCTGATAAAGGATTACCCATTGCCATTCCAATTTTTTTTTTTTTTTTTATAAAACTTTCCATTAAATTCAAATTTACAATCCTTAATGCACAACTTAATAAGGTCAATAATAATTTTGGTATCGTAAGCTATGTTATGCTTGGGAAGTTCATCTGCAAGAAATTCAAGCAAGTCATCTATGGGAACTTTTGTGAATAACGAGATAATATCAAAGCTAACTAATTTGAAATCATAATTTAACTCTAAACAGTTTAATTGATCAATTAAATCAACATTGTTTTTTATGTTCGTTCCAGAGATTTTTCCTATTAATGGGTTTAACAAAGTTACCAGCCATTTTGATAATTTGTAAGAAGCCGATCCTATTGAGCTAATAATGGGTCTAATAGGATTGTTTTCTTTGTGAAACATATTGTGAACTTAGTAAAAACCCATTAGAGTCAGTGAACAGTTCTTTTAACAAGAAAATAAAAAGTTTATTAAAAAACGAGGACACCTTATGTAAAAAGTTCATGACCATTTCCCCACCTTTACCATACATGTATGGG
>NC_134804.1:12295286-12300286 GCF_046742065.1 Oratosquilla oratoria | reverse complement strand
CCCTTTTGCCACGTTTGACAAATCTTACTATTAATACAGATGTCATTTGATTTTATTCATCTCCGTAACGAAAGGACCACTTTTGCATTTGTGGTTGAAGAACACTGTTCAGTTGGCTTTATAAAAGACACATATTCGTCCACTCAGGTTTATCGGTACGGTAATGAAATCTGTCCATACATCTCTCCTGGTGGTCAGTGGAATAAGGTCGACGACTTTTTGCTGGTGTGAACTCTGCGTCACTGTTACGTATCTGCAGCAGATGTGTCCACACGGTGCTACCTACATGAGACCAACCCCAACGAAAGGAGACACCTGGTTGAAAATCCTAGCGGCAATTTGCAACCTATGTAGGTCACACAAAAGCTAATGTTGCTGCAACTTTTGACAAATGGGGTATTTGTTTTCCACTGTTCTTCAGAGTTACATCGCTCAAAACAATTGCAGAAATCGTTAATTAAATGATCTTTTGATATATCTCGTAACACTCTCTACACAAAATGTCCTTTTAACTGATTAAAACAGCTTGGTGTTAACCAGAATGAAATCTTTAATGTGTGTCGTCGCACTGAAATCGTTAAACTTCAACATGAAGGGTAATCATGTTTTCAATTGAAATTTTATGCAATTTGTGTTTGTATTTCAAGACAGTGTTTATTATCTGCGGTTGCGTACTCTTCAACATCTAATTAAAGTAAAGAAGGCGATGGTGTTTATTATCGACCATTTTTTCAACGTACTAATATCACTTTTGTTTTCATGTAGCAATTCTGTTGAAGCAAGTATTGACCCAAACTTCCATTGTTTTAATTGAAAGTGAAGGTGAGGAGCATACGCTAGGAGGCGCTTAGCTGTGGCCGATACCGTCAACTTTGTCCTATGCGTTTGAACGGTTAAAGCAGGTAATATTCACAGCTGGGAATCGGAGGGGGGGGGGGCTTGAACCCAGAACTAAGCGAGTGCACACCAACACGCTTACGATTACGCCACCAACGCACAGAAATGCTACCAGCTTTATCCAACTATATAAAAAATTCAATAGAATTAAGAATTGCATAAAACGACATAAATATTTTTTTCCACAAATCTGACAAGCGACGAAAAAAGGTTGATAGTTGATACGGGAATCAATGTCGCTTTTAATATATAATTACTAGTTGAGATGGATAATCACTATCAATGAAAATGTAATGAAAAAGACCATAATTGAAGATCTTGGAGAAATTACTAAAATGAATCTTCAGCAACAAAGTATAGTATTTCCTTCAGACGAGAATTAATTCGTATTATAAAACTAATTATAGCGTTTTATTCAACAGTTAGAATGCATTTAGGAACTTATACGTGTAACCAACCCGTCTTTGTTTGGACAGAGGACATAAATATGGATTAATTTTCTTACCTGGACTGTTGAGTAATGGTGGTGTTGAAATCTGGGTGGTCATTGTGTTGGACCTGACTGAGCTGGTTGTGTGGCATAATTAAAGGCGACATACGAAAATAAATAATAAATGAATAAATAAATAAATAAATAAATAAATAAACAAACAAATAAATATATAGATAAATGAATAAGTAAATAAATGAATAAATAAATAAATAAATAAATAAATAGATAAATAAATAAATGAATAAATAAATAAATAAACGAATAAATAAACAAACATAAATAAATAGATAAAAACAAATAATGTATAATAGAATAAAATAAAATAAATAAAAAATAAGGTAAATTATGTAGTGAATAGAATAAATTTCATGTTAACATTACCGGGTAAACATTTGGGTATGTATAGCCAGAATCTAAGACTAGTGGAGTCATAGAGTTGGTTTACAGAGAGGCTTAGGGAGGCTAGTAAAGGAGTGATAGTGAAATTTTTAGGCGATGAGTATAGAAAGTAATTCCAATCGCAGCAAAAACGATGAAAACTATCATCAGAGATGCTATCGAACATAATTTAGAAAGTAACTTTGATAAATGATAGCCAGCATGGATTCAGACGAAAACGTTCTTGCGTGACTTACTCGAATTCTACAACACAGTCATCTCGAATTATGACAAAAGAAACTATGTAGATTTAATATATCTAGAGTTTGCAAAAACTTTTGGTACAGTTCCCCGCGAAAGACTACTTACTAAGAATAAATTAGCCTCACACGGAATAAGTGGTAGTCTATTAAGTTGGACTAGTAATTGGTTGAATGGTCGAAAAGAGAGTTGTTCTAAATGGCAAAACTTCTTGATGGAAAAATGTTACGAGTGGAGCTCCTCTGGGTTCCGTTCTTGGGCCACTTCTATTCATAGTATATATGTATAAATGATATAGACCACGGACTAAAATCGATTGTCTCCAAATTTGCTGATGATACAAAACTGTGCGGAATGGCAAATAATCACTTAAACCAATTAGATATTCAAGAATATTTAGATGAACTACAGCAATGGTCTGAAAAGTGGCTTATGAATTTGAACACAATTATATGCAAGGTTATACACATAGGTATAAATAACAGTAAGTACGATTACAAGTTATTTAGAAATTCGTTAACAAAAGTGGATAGTGAAAAGGATCTCAGTGTAATTATAACGATCTCAAATCATCTAAGCAGTGTATTTCAGGCTCTGAGAAAGCAAATAAGATTCTAGGACTGATTGCGTGATATTTTGATTTCAAAAGTCCATCTCTCATTAATAAGCTATATAAATCGATAGATAGCCAGAAAGTAGTATGGAAGGAAGAACAAGCATGTTACTTATTGGATGCTGCGAGGCGGGAAGCGTGCAAATAGGAGACCAGACAAAAGGTGGAGAGACGAGATAGAGGAGTGAGATAGCAGAGGTTGCGTTAGTGCAACTCATGGAAATGAATCTGGAGGAACTTTGTTTAGCAGTGGACTCCGACTGATTGATTGATTGATTGATTGATTGATTGATTGATTGATTGATTGATTGATTGATTGATTGATTGATTGATTGATTGATTGATTGATTGACTGATTGACTGCTTGACCGATTGATTGAAATTAGTTTGTCATGGAATGAATCCTATTTCCTCACAAAGACTCTTACATATTTCTCTATGTCTAATTCATAATTTGATATGGTGTTTCGTTTCACTGATTGGCTGGTTGAGTGACTAAATGACTGATTAATTGATTGGCTGATTAATTGATTAGCTGTTTCTATGCTTGCTTACCGGGTGACACGCTTGACTCTTCGTCTGATTGGTTGTCTATTTGATGTATCTATTGTTTGATTTATTTGTTTTGTTGGTTTACAGATTGGCAGCTGTTCTAATGATAACAAGATTGTCAATTGGTGCATTTTTGTACAGGGGTAAAGGTAAGTTCTTCGACACCTTATATACAGTAGTTCAAGATCATAGATAAAAGTATCAAGTCCTTTGTGTTCCTTTGTTGCTTAGTTCTTGGCTGGTACCCTCTCAGAGATTTATGAGTCATACCACTTAGATACCGATGTATGTAAGTAAAGCATCGAAGAACACATTTTCCCAACTATATTATATACCACTAAACCTAACAATCTAATTCAACTAGTGGCCATTCTTAACCTTCTAAGTTATTTTATTCCAACTAAGTTTTCTTGGCAAATATCCTTACTTATACTTTACCACACTGTCGTCAATATCGCTATTATCTACACCAGTTCTGTCTTCATAACTACAAAACAAACCTGAAAAGTCAACGACTTGTGTTTGTTGAAACGAGTTTGTTTACCAACTCACAGAAAAGTGTAAAATGTTATTAACATACATACATACATGCATACACACATACACACACACATACATACATACATACATACATACATACATATACATGCATACATACATACATACATACATACATACATACATACATACATACATACATACATACATACATACATACATATATACACACACACATATATATATATATATACATACATGATACATACATACGTACATACATACATACGTGCATACATACATACATACATACATACATACATACATACATACATACATACATACATACATACATACATACATACATACATACATACATACATACATACATACATACATACATACATACAAACATACATACATGCATACATATATACATATATATATATATATATATATATTTACATACATACATACATACATACATACATACATACATACATACATACATACATACATACATACATACATACATACATACATACATACATACATACATACATACATACATCAACACATACATACATACATACATACATACATACATACATACATACATACATACATACACACACACTTATACTATATATACATCTATGTATATATATATATATATATATATATATATATATATATATATATATATATATATACATATAATTCTAAAAGTAATAAAAATATCTTTTGGAAAGACATTTAGAGAGGAAGAGGAGGCGAATCAAGTAAAGGAGAAAAAGTAAAAGGTGCAGATGGAGAGATGATAATGGAAGAAAAGGCAGTAAGAGGAAGATGGGCCGAGCATTCTAGGGAGTTGCTAAATGTGAAGGAGGATAGGGAGGGAAAGGTAATTGCAGTGGGAAGTGTTAAGAAAGTGACCGTGATGAGTGAGGAAAGTGGAGGAGAAACAAGGAAGGATGAAGTGAAGGCAGTTGTTAAAATGATGAGAGCAGGTAAGGCACTTGGTCTGGATGGATGCCATGCAGAATGTCTGGAAAAAGGAGGGACAGTGGTGGTGGACTGGCTACTGAGGTCATTTAATTTTTGTTTGAGAGAGGGTAGATTGCCGGAGGACTGGAGGAGTGCCTGTATAGTTCCACTTTACAAGGGAAAGGGGGACAAATGTGAGCGTAGTAGTTTCAGAGGGATTAGCTTATTGAGTGTAGTTGGGAAGGCTTATGGGAGGATCTTGATTGAGAGGATTAGGAGAGGAACAGAGGGAGTAATTGGTGTGGAACAGTGTGGATTTAG
>NC_134804.1:12280286-12282786 GCF_046742065.1 Oratosquilla oratoria | reverse complement strand
ATATATATATATATATATATGTATGTGTGTGTGTGTATATGTATATACATATATATGTTAATATATATATGTCTATATGTATATATATATATATACATATATATGTATATATGTATAAATATATACATATATATGTACATACATATATATATATATGTATATGTTTATATAAACACATACATACACATACACTTAGATAGTTACGAATGAAGAGTGTGAAAAATTGTGGGTGGTTTAAGGAAAACAGCGAGAGAATGCGGTGAAAGAGTTTGATGTTGTACAAAGTGTGAAGCGAAGCGTGTGTTCATTGTTGACTCCACAACAATCATGTGGCGAAGAGAAATTGAAGGCCGGCACTGAATGGATGTTAACCTCTTCAAAATCATGTCAAACTTTATATATTTCTTTTTGCTAAGCATCGACCATTTTTCATTGAAGAACTTGGATGAATACTTCGGACAGAATAGTATTTTGATCGATCGAGACCTCTTTTCTGTTGAAGGTCACTTAGTTTGCCTAAAAATTATCTATAAATTATGACGTGATACAGAGTGGAGGCTGAAACCAACGAGTTGAGGTTTTCTTGAATATTAAATGACTGACGTAACGACGATGCAACAGGAATATTGGCTGATGGAGTAATGACTATGAAATTTTCAAATAAGAAAAGTGATGACTGATCAGATAAGACCGCCTTACACAAATGGTGAGTGGCAGGGGAGTAGGAAAGAGATAGTAGAGTGCTGACAGGCTGTTGGATCCTGCTGCGAATGATTAAAAGGTCAACAAGAGTTGGGATGAGAGCATAGATTTATGATGATTTTGGATTAAATGGTTTAGTGATGAGGGTTGTTAAAGGACTGTGGAATGTGTTCATGACAAGATGATGAAGTAGCATCTGAGGAAAATGATGATGATGAGATGAGGCAAGACATGAGTGAGGTCTTGGTTATAATGAAGGTTGTGATGACCTTGAGGGCAGATTCAGAAGAACAACAAAGATTGTAGGAAAAGACTAGAACAGTCAACGTGAGGAAATTAAGTTGTTATGGTGGGGGGAAAGGGGATGAAACAAATAAGATACACGAGGCAGCTTCAATGAGGCAGGTTATATATATATATATACATATATATATACATCTATATATATATACATACATATATATATATATACATATACATATTTATATATATATAGGTATACTCATATATATGCATATATATATGTATATATATATATATATATATATATATATATATACAAATGTTATATATATATATATATATATGCAGAATAAAACACTGGGAAATAAGAAGCTTAGTCCGAACGTTTTCGTCTATTTAAGACATTATCAAGGAGTATTGAATTACTGCAATATATATATATATATATATATATATATATATATATGTGTGTGTGTGTGTGTGTGTGTGTGTGTGTGTGTGTGTGTGTGTGTGTGTGTGTGTGTGTGTGTGTGTGTGTGTGTGTGTGTGTGTGTGTGTGTGTGTGTGTGTGTGTGTGTGTGTGTGTGTGTGTGTGTGTGTGTGTGTGTGTGTGTGTGTGTGTGTGTGTGTGTGTGTGTGTGTGTGTGTGTGTGTGTGTGTGTGTGCGCACCATATGTTCAAGTACCTCTCCCTTGCGGGAGACGCTGCTTATAGAGGTGACAGCGTTGGTTGCAGCAAAGCGTCCCCTAACGTAAACTTTTGCCTTTTGTGATGCAGTGAACAAGGGAAGGACTCGCCCTACCAAATACTTGGTTTGGATTTATGATTTAAGGTGTGCGTCGTTTATTGTTTAAATAAAAAGTAATGTGGTGAGAGTTGACCCTTTCACTGGTGAAAGTGCGATAAATAGCTGAATTAAATCGTCTGGTGTTAACTAGAATAGAACAGATCCTACTTGGTGAGGAAATGGTTAATCGAGATTGGTCTGATCTCTTTGCAACCACAGAAGTACCACAATTTAAATAAAATATCCTGGTATTAGGCAAAATAGAATAGATAACACAATCACAGAAAAGACTATCTGAAAATGCGCATTTGGTGAGTCTTTTCTATTCTATGTTTCGAATCTTTTGTGAACAATCCACATTTTTTGTGGGTCATTTTTGGTGTATATTTTGTGCCAAGTGTTGTAATTCTAACACCATTTGTGCGATTGACACCCTGTGGCCTTTGAACGTGGCCTAACACGATAGGTCGTTGTAATGCCATAGACATGCTAAAATTCTAAGAGGTGTTGACGTTGCTTTTATATATGTGTTGGAGTGCTGCGACAAGCCAGGGTGTTTTGCGCCGCGGCCTCTGGTTGATAATGTACCTGCTGGGGAAGCGATGCGACGAGACGCGGCAGGTTCCTGGGAGCTTCGAACTAGAAAATGAACGATGACATCAACAAATTAGTTAACGGGAAAACAAAGAAGCAAGGCAAGGGAAAGGTGAGAGTGGAGGAGGCCGGTTGGCGGGGAACGGGGAGGGGAGGAGGTAAGAGTGGGCAGAT
>NC_134804.1:12257786-12262786 GCF_046742065.1 Oratosquilla oratoria | reverse complement strand
GGGGTGTTACTCCAACTCTCGTGGGCGGGGAGTTGGGTGTGTGTGTGTGTGTGCAAGGTCATAGCATTACCCATAGATCGGACCTACGAGCTCTGAGCTCTCTTCCAGGAGGGAAATAGCTGTCGATCACGAGTCCAACACGTGATCCAAAGACCAAGTGAATACATACATACTAGTATATGTACTTATATATATATATATATATATATATATATATATATATGTGTGTGTGTGTGTGTGTGTGTGTGTATGTGTGTGTGTGTGTATGTATGTGTGTATTTACATGCAAACACACACACGCACACACACATACACATGTATATACATATATATGTGCTTATATATATATATATATATATATATATATATATATATATATATACCCATCCACGAGTTGACATCTTGACGTAGTGGATAGGCTTGAGAATCTTAATGATTACAAAAGCTGCGTCGATAGAGAGGATATCTCTGCAATGGTCACCCATATAGAACAGGTTTTGTAAGGAAGATCAGACAAAGAGCAGCTCACACACACAGTCACAGGACCCACTGCTAACTGGCACGCCCCTAATGGCAAACAGGGAAATTCCTCATACATGTATGAGGTACTATCATAATGACGGCGTGGACCATTGGGCACCCTATAGATATAGGGATTCACCGAATATAATGAATAAAGTGACACCAGAGATATATCTCACCAGAAACCAGTTGGTAAGGAGGTGAGACTGCTGCTAAACCCCCTTCATAGCAACCATGAATAGTACAATCAAAACAAAAGCTAAAGGTCCAACCGCATTGGCTCGTGTGCTTACGGGCAGTGCATTACCGAATGTGAGTAAGCACTGTCTAAGCAGATCCAAGTCTCGGACATTAAACAACATGAAGAAAATGAAGATATATATTTACAACGTAAGAACTCTCTCAGAAGACCACAGGCTGGAGAGTTTAATGTGAGAACTAGACAACATCCAGTTGGACATCGTAGGACTGAGCGAAGTCCTAAGAGCGGAAGAAAAGCTGATGCAATTAAAAGATGGTCACCACCTGTTCTACTATAGAGGTAAGGACAAAGAAAGATCTAGCAGAGTAGGATTCTTGATAAACCGAAAGGTTGTTGGTAACGTAGTCAAGTTCAGTAGTTTGTCAGACAGGGTAGCTTGGATTAAATTTAGGTTGTGTAAAAGGTACACTCTAAAAATAGTTCAGGTTTATGCACCAACTTCACAGAGTTCAGACGATGAAATTGAGTCCTTTTATGATGATTTAAGTAAGGTAATGGATCAAGAAAAAAGTAAGTACACGTTGGTAATAGGAGACTTTAATGCTAAAGTGGGAAAGAAGATGGGAGACGAGTCATGCATTGGGAAGTTTGGAGTAGGTGAAAGAAATGACAGAAGCGAGATGTTAGTAAATTTTGCGGAGAACTACAACATGGGGATAATGAACTCTTTCTTTCAAAAGTGTGTAGGTGTGACACTTGGAAACTGACAAAGGTGATGGAGACGAAGCTAAGGACTACACAGAGAAGAATAGAGAGATCAAGGATGGGAATAACGTTGAGAGACCGAACGAGACCAAGTTGGGTGAAAGAGCAGAATAAAATGAAAGATATTGTGGACGAGGTAAAAGAGAGGAAGTGGAATTGGGCAGGTAAGTTAGTGCGAACGACTGATGAGCGATGGAGCAAGTGTGTAACTGAGCGGACGCCGCGAGATGGGAACAGAGGAAGTGGGAGACCAGACAGAAAGTGGAGAGACGAGATAGAGAAGTTTGCAGGAGTGATGTAACAGAGGTTGGCGCGGTCGTACGAATCATGAAATGTTATGAAGGAGGCTTTTGTTCAGCAGGAGACTCAGAATGGCTGATTTGATTGATTGATTGAATGATATATGTATATATATATATATATATATGTATATATATTTGAATATATATATATATATATATATAATTATAAATATATTTATGTATGAGAGAGGCAGAGGGGAAAACACACAAATAGAACGAGAGTTTATTCTTTAACTAGTTTCGCACTATGATGCTTCTTCAGAAAGAATATTCACACACACACACACACACACACACACACACACACACACACACACACACACACACACACACACACACACACACACACACACACACACACACACACACACACACACACACACACACACATATATATATATATATATATATATATATACATACATACATATATATATATATATATATACATACATACATATATATATATATATATATATACATATACATATGTAAATATATACGTATATGTATATACATGTTGGATGGTATCTCAACATATGAGTTGTGGTAGTACGTGGTCGTAGTTGAGCGGTGTTCGGAGGCTTTAGAATAAAAGCAGCGGAGCAACGTGTAGCTCTGTCTCTCTCTGTGGTCTTTTCTCCTCTTTATTTGGTGACAGGAGGTGCTTATATACATGGCTCGTGGTTAGGTTGCCGACGAGATAATATTTATTTACAAGATGCAGTTTTAGCAAATATTAGAGATCAGGATAGGTTTTAACTACCTTATACATTGCATATACATATTTACAAATGACATACAGTTGTCCGAGGTTGGACAGGATAGACATATCCCGTAGGAAAGGGATTTAAATATAATGTGTATCAATGCTTGGCTTGGTGGCAATCCTTTAGGGTTCGTGAGGCGTCCAACTGCGCGTGAGGTGTCTGCCTGGACAATAGCGACCTGACCCGTAGTGACCAGGTGCGTGAAGATGTCAGGTCGAGTACCAGGCTACTCTGACTGCACCGAAATGCATCGGTGTCGTGCCGATAGTATAAGCAGAGGTGGTAGATGAATGTCTAGGAGATTTTGGTGGTAGATTACGTCTTCTAGGAGGTCTAGATGCTAACAGTTGCTCGGCATACGCTACCAGTGTCCGTCCTCGCGACACCATGAGCTTGAGATCCACATAGGCTTGGTGCACGAACTGTTAAGGAGATAGAAGAAGGAGGGGTGTGCCTAGGTGAAGGGGTTGACCTTCCCTGAGTGGCAAAGGTGATCTGCACAGCTAGAAGGGAGATACTTTGTTATGGCATGATAAGATGAACATGAATGATAAATATTGGTTTTGGAAATAGATGCTTGGATTTGTTGGGGCTAAAGAAACTTATACAATTCTATTTCTGAGGCTATAGCGAGGTGTCGGGATCGGTGGAGTGGTAAAGGTGTTTTTGTCTAGAGTCTCGGTCGTGTGTGTTGGTTGTAGTATGGGCGGGGATTGAAAGTCATCCATGTCGAGACCTCTAGGAACTAGTTTGATATGATCTAAATGTAGGATAGCCTCTGTGAGTTCGCGTAAGTGGAGAGCTTTGATCTTATTGTGCGGAAGTATGTCGGTGACCCGAAATGGACCATGGAATTTGGGTGCAAGTTTTGATGTGGGTTGGTGGTTGGTGTGGTATATTATGTCACCTACAGAAACATTGCAATCTCTGGAGTGAGCGTTCTTCAACCTAAGCATATCTGCTTTTGAGAGAGTCAGTGACTCATGTATTCTCTTGAAAAGAGTGTTGAAATTATTGAGAGTTACCTTGACAAAATCATTGAAATTATACACAGGGGGGGTTTCTGAAGTGAGTAGGTCGTATGGCATTTTCTTATCAGATCCAAACAAAACAAAATGGGGTGATTCTGAGATTGATCTATTGATTGCGCTGTTGATGCAGGCTTGTATCATGGGTATGTGTTCGTCCCAAGATGCGTGTATGTCTGTGGCAAGGTGTCTGAGAATATTGAGTATCTTCCGATTTTGACGTTCAACGAGTCCATTTGAGCTGGGGTGGTATGGTGTGGGTGTTACACTTTGTAATGTTGAACTGTTGGCAGATATTTGTGAGGATGTCGTTATTAAATTCCGTGCCGTTGTCTGAGATTAGTGTTTTCGGTGTGGTGTATGGGCAGATGACGTTATTGATTATTGTCTGAGCTACACTTTTTGCTGTCTTGTCCGCTAAAGGAGAGAGGATGCAGAACCGAGAGAAATGATCGATGCATACGAAAAGGTACTGGTTTCCATTGAGAGTGATTGGAAGTTTGAGTAAGTCAATGGCAATGGTTTCAAAGGGTTTGGAAGGTGTTGGGTAATTGTGTATTGGTACTTGCCCGCTAATGTGACCTTTATGAGTTATGCATGAGTGGCATGCGTCTATGTATGTGTGTATGTCTTTACGCATGGTGGGCCAAAAGTACTTTAACCTAGCTTGCGAGAGGCACTTGTCCTTCCCGCAATGTCCTGCTAATGGAGAATCATGTAGTATTTTGAGAACTTCTGGAACAAGACTTGTGGGAACTACTAATTGTGTAACCATGCGGTTTGGTTCACATTTGTTTGTGAGCAGTGTTGTGTGGTAGAGAACCTGGTCTATGAGAGAGTAGTTGTCTATGTTGGGAGGAAAATCGTCTGTGTTTGTAGTGTCACCTGAATTTAGATAGTGTATGATTCTTTTCCATAGGGGGTCTGTCGCTTGAGCGGCAATGATGCGGTCTCGCGGAAAGGCAAGTGGCTCTGATGCTTGACGTATTGTTGCTACGTTTCTACTAAGGGCGTCGGCGACATAGTTTGCATGGCCCTGGACGTAGTGGAAGGTAGGCATGAAGTCCTGGATAGTAAGGAACCATCTGGCTAGTTTCCCAGTTAGGTTCTTGCCTTTGAAGAGGTTTAAAACGGGTTGATGATCTGTGTGTACATGTATTTCGTATCCTAGAATGATGTCTTTAAAATGTTTGAGTGCATATATGATTGCGAGCGCTTCAATTTCAGTGACAGAGTAGTTTTGTTCGTGCTTGTTTAATGCGCGACTGGCGTAAGCTATAGGTCTAAGTTTGGAGTCGTGTTGTTGCATTAGTACTGCGCCAAGGCCTTTGTATGAAGCATCTGTGCATAGTGTGAAGGGTTTAGAGAAGTTTGGGAATCCCAGAACCGGGGCTGTTGTGATTGCTTGTTT
>NC_134804.1:12242786-12250286 GCF_046742065.1 Oratosquilla oratoria | reverse complement strand
ACACACACACACACACACACACACACACACACACACACATCTCGATGTCGCGGTGGTAGCGTTCCCGGCCGCCACTACGGTGGTCCGGGTTCGAATCCCGCCTAGGGCTGAAATAATTTCAGTATTGCTACGCTGCGAGTCGTTACTGTGATTTTTGTGGTCGGGGAGTTGGGTGTGTGTGTGCGTGTAAGGTTACAGTATTACCAATAGATCGGTCATATATGAGCACTGAGCTATCTTCCGGGAGGGTAATAGCTGTAGATCACGAGTTCAATATGTAATCCAAGACCATGGTGAATCACACACACACACACACACACACACACACACACACACACACACACACACACACACACACACACACACACACACACACACACACACACACACACACACACACACACACTCACACACACACACACACACACACACACACACACACACACACACACACACACACACACACACACACACACACACACACACACACACACACACACACACACACACACTTCCGAGCTTTCGAGTTTCCGTGCTATCAACACCTATCAACTACAGTAGAACTCCGAAGGCTGCCGAATAAGACGAAAATTCTCAATAGTGAAAGGAAAACAAGAGGCCTGGTTTGTAATGAATGGGAGGTGGGCCCCTTGTGGTTACTCAAAATTATTTTTCTGCAGTGTTAAATTAAACTGATTTAATGAGAGAAAATGTAAGAAGATAAAAACGATGGTTTTGAGCCGAATGTCGACTCAAAAGCGGAGTCCTCTGGAGACGCTACGCCGAAATTAAATGTAAACAGAGGCCTAGAAACACCAAGGATGTTCCGACTGTATAACGAAGACACTTTCTCTGGTTTTGTTAAGTATGAAAGAGTAAATTTGAGTAGAATCTTAGACATGGAAAGGGACATGAGTAATAATAGAAAATTATGGGAGAACGAAGTCATAGAACTGAGGAAGGATATTGTAGAGTTAGCGCAAGGCCTATTCCAAGCTAACAATGAGATATCTGAACTGAAGAAAATCGATTCTGAACTAAATAATGAGCCAAAGGGATTGAAAAAAGATCTAATGGAGCTTAAAAGTGAAAATGAAAAGATGAAAATCAATTATACTACCAATAGTGAGAACTTAAAAAAAGTAAATAAGATACAGGCAATGTCTGAAAGAACTGAAGAAAACTTAGGGGAGGAAAATTTGCAGAAGATTAAGAAATGGAATGAAAACAGAGAAAATGAAAAAAAAAATGCTTTTAAAGAAACAGAACAACAACAGATGCAGGAAAATGTAAAGGATACAATCATTCAAATAATTAAAGAAAGAGCAAATTGGGTCTGAGATACAGTGGATAGGAGAAAATGTATTGTGATATATGCACTAAAGGAAAAACATGGTCTGGTGAAGTACATGAGAGAAAAAGCAAACAAAGAAACAGCAATTATCAGTTCTAAAAGAAATACAAGATGGTGACCAGGAAGTAGAGAATTATATAGAGATGTATAGGATGGGACAATATTATAAAGAAAGAAATGGACCTCTTAAGATAAAACTACGATTGCAAATGGTAATAGAAGACATATTAGAAGAAGCAACTAAATTGGCAAGGAGTGAATATTAAAAAAATATATGAATAAAAAGAGAAATGAGTGTTGAGGAAATAGAAATAGAAAGGACACTAAGAGGTGAAAAAAAAAAAAAAAAAACGCGAACAGAACGGAGACCGAGGGCAAGGAGTTCTATTGGAGGGTCATAGACATGAGGCTGAGAAAATGGTACATCAAAATAAGCGAAACAAAAGAAACAGAAAATATAATGGAGAAAGAAAAAATGAAAGTTGCATATACTAACTTAGATGGATTACTCTCAGGATTGAATGAACTAGATGATTACCTATCAGATGAAAAACCAGGCATAATGGGAATTGTTGAGACGAAATTAAGGGTTCCAATACCACCTAATAGTGTTGAACAAGGGTTATACAATTATTGGATTAAAAACAGAAACGAGAAACAGGGAGGAGAAATCATGTTCTCGGCCAAGAAAAACTTAAATGTTTCGAAGGTTATTGAGGGTAAAAACAGTGTAGAAATTATCATGATAAAATTTGAAGACAGCGACATGAAAAGTAGAAAGTTTGTGGTGACTTATGTGCCCCCCCCCCAAAAAAAAGGACTCTTGGAAAGAGGGCGAGCATTAAAAAATGTTAGATGATTCAAGGCATTCATTAAATGAGATACTAAAGGATGGAGGTAACCTGGTACTTATGGGGGGTTTTAATTGCAAAAAAAGTCTGTTGGGAGGAGATTACAGTGAAGAACGGAGAGAATCTATGGGTAAATGTATTACTTGACATGGCTATAGAACATATAATGACACAAATGGTCAAAGAAAATACCAGATACAGAAGTAATGAAGAATCGTCGAGACTGGATTTGATATTTACAACAGAACCTGAAATTGTGAATAAAATTGAATACAAGAGACCATTTGGAAAGAGTGACCACATACTAATAGAGGCTGAACTAAAGGAAGAAATATGTATGGAGAGAAATAAAAAATACCGAAAAGGGAGATTGATGAACAACAAAACGAACTTTGGAAAACTTAAGAAATTCTTTCAAAATGCAAATTTGGAAAAAAAATCTACATTGAAGAGACAAAAGTGGAAGAGAAATGGATGATCTTGATGGAAATCTATAATGAAGGAGTGAATAATTACGTACCTAGACAGAAACAAGAGAAGGTGTACATTAAATGTTGGTTCAACAGAAGATGCAGTAAGGAGAAATATAGAAGGGGCCAAGCTTGAAGAAGATGAAAAAAAAAAAAAAAATAGAAAATGGCAAATATATATCAACTATAGAAATTAATATGTAAAAGTGTGCAGTGAAGAAAAAAGAAACTACGAAGAAGACATCATAGAAAAATGTAAAGGTCAACCCAAACTATTCTATATATATGTAAATAATAAACTTAAAAATAAGCAGGAAATGGTGAAACTACGCCACGGATATACAAAATACATAGAAGGTCTAGAAATGGGCGAAGTTATGAACAATCGCTTCAGTTCGGTTTTCACTAAAGAAAAAGTACAGCATTAGGACGAAGGAAGTGAAGTGCGATCTCCCCCTATGAAGGAAATAATAATAACACAAAAAGAAATAATGGATCAATTAATGAACATTGACTTTAGGAAATCGCACGGCCCGAATGAAATTGCAAATTGGATACTAAAAGAATGCAAAGAAGAACTAATGACAAGTTACTTACTCAAAAAAGGAAAAATACCAGAAGACTGGAAAAATGCCAACATTGTACCAATGTATAAAGGAGTAAACAAGGAAAAACCAACTGATTACAGACCGGTCTACCTTACAAGCACTGTAGTCAAAATTTGTGAGAAAAATGATCAAGAATAGATGGGTAAAACACCTAGAAGAAAAAATATAATAAACTCGAGACAATTTGGACTTAGACAGTGAAGATCATGTGCTACAAATTGAATCTGTTTCTACTCAAGACTAATAGATATAATACAAGAAGGGGATGGATGGGCTGATTGTGCTTTCCTAGACTTACAAAAAGCCTTCGACAAAGTATCACACAAAAAGTTATATATAAAAAAGAAATGGAAAACATAGGAGGGATACAAGGGATAAAAGTATCTTTTTCTTATTTTTATCAAGAAATGGTTAAAAAAATAATAGTCACACTAATAAGGCCTAAAAAGGTGTATGTTGCGACACTATGGTCACTCAGTACCAAAAAGAATATAAAGTAATTTGAAAGAATCCAGAGACCAACCACGAAAATGGCCCCAGCGCTTTCAAACCTGTCATATGAGGAGAGACTGGCCAAATTGAAATTACCAACTTTGGAACAAAGAAGAGAGAGAGAGCTGATCTACTGACCATCTACAGAATCATGAAAGGCACGGAAGTCCTTGATAGACAGGACTTACTAAAATGGGAAAAGAGAAAAACAAGAGGACATAAAAAAAAAAAAAAAATGGATAGCTATAGAAGAAATCTGAAAAAAGTTTTCTACACAGAGTGGTGGACATCTAGAACAAACTGGACAAAACAATAGTGTGTACAAACACCATACACGAATTTAAGAGCAAACTAGACACTGCGAAATACAAAGGCGGGACACCACGAACATAGCTCCCCTTCCCGAAAGATACAACTAGGTAAAACTAGGTTAAAGTAAACCCACACACACACACACACACACACACACACACAGATACACACACACACACACACACACACACACACACACACACACACACACACACACACACACACACATACACACACACACACACAAACACACGCGCGCGCGCGCGCGAGCAGTTGGCATTGATGGATGGGAAGTGAAAGTTGTGCAGGGAAGCAAGTGATGACTATATGCAGCGGCTGTGATGACGAGTGGCTGATAATTTGGGAGTAATTTGAGGTGGTTGAGGAAATGAAGGCTGGATTACAGGTGTGGTCGTTGGCTCTGTGGGGATTGGGGAACAAGTAATGACATAGGGAGGGAGAGGATTGAAGGTTAAGACGAGGGAAAGTAGAAAACAAGAAGATAGGGGTGAATAGAAGGTGGATTTATGGAAAATCGCAGTAAACTGTAACGGTGTCTAGATATATTTACTAGACACAGACGTAAACACACGCACACACACACACACAATAGCTGTCGATCACGAGTTCAACATGTAATCCAAGACCATAGTGAATCACACACACACACACACACACACACACACACACACACACACACACACACACACACACACACACACACACACACACACACACACACACACACACACACGCACACATGATTCGATGGCGCGGTTGGTAGAGTTTCCTGCTGCCACTACGGATGTCCGGTTTTGAATCCCGCCCAGAGCTGAAATAATTTCAGTATCGCTGCGCTGTGGGTCGTTACTCCAACTCTCGTGAGCGGGAATTGGGGTGTGTGCGCGTGTAAGGTCACAGCATTAACCATAGATCGGTCATATGTGAGGTCTGTGCTCTCTTCCAGGAGAGAAATATCTGTCGATCACGAGTCCAACACGTGATCCAAGACCATGGTGAATTATACACACACACACACACACACACACACACACACACACACACACACACACACACACACACACACACACACACACACACACACACACACACACACACACACACACACACACACACACACACACACACACACAAGCACGTGCGCCTATATCATTAATGTTATTATTATTATTATTATTATTATCATTATTGTAGTTATTAGCAGTATTGTTGTTATCATCTTTTTATTATTACTACTATTATTAAACATAACAATAGTAATATGGTTATCAAATTGGCATGGATGTAGTTCGGGCGTGAGTATAAAAAAACATTTTGGTAGTATGTTTATGAGTAGAACAATGGATATGTTAGTATTGAGGGAAATGAAACTGAAAGAAAAAGGTAAGTTGGAGTTTGAGAGTATGGTGGGTAGAATGTCTGAAGTGGCGATGGGGCAAGAGAGAAATGAAGTGGCACTGTTGGTAAGTGATGAGAGAGGTAAGAGTGGGGTGTAGTGTAGAGAGGTATCATCTAGGGTAATGTAGGTGAAGGTGAAATTGTGATGGAAGGTAAGGGCTTTTATGAGTGCAAAGGGCCATGGTAGTGAGAAAATTGAAGAGAGATAAGCGTTTCGGGGGTGATTTAAATGTGTAGATTTTTAGGAGACATATAAATGTAGTGGTGTTAGAGGATCTTAATTCTAGAGTAGGAGATGAGGAAATGATGGAGTGTAAGGGAGGTATGGAGTGGTAGGAGGGAATTATAGGGGGGAGAATATGTTAGAGATGTGCGATTAAAGGAAAATGATGATAGCGACCACAGTGTTTAAGAAGAGGTACAAATATAAGTACACATGAACTAGGATGATAGATGGGAGGGTGGTACAATGGGCGTTAAAAGACTATACAGTGGTACCCTAGAGGAGAATTGAAAGAGCTCTAAACTTTTGTTCAGAGAAGAGAACAGTGGGTTAGCAGGTCCTTATCTAGAAGAAGGAAAATTAAGAGTAAAAATTAAGTGTGAATGTGTTTGTGGGGTGGGGAAGGGAGGGAGGCAGAGAAGTGCTAATGTAGATTAAATCAAATAAGAAAGAAAAAGAAAAAATATCAGGCGAAGCTGGGAGAAGTATGAGGTGTCATGAGGGAATACAAAAGTACAGGAAGGATGGCTAGGGATTAAGGAGGAGTGTGAAAAATGGTATATGAAATAAGAAGGGTGTAAAGGAACAAGAGGGACTGTGAACGGTGGGATAATAAGTGAAAATAGTGGTGGCAGATAAGAAGCGAGCACATGAAGGTTAGTTGCAAAAAATAAATAGGGTCCTATACGAGGTGTAAGAAATAGGAAATAAAGAGGTTGGAAGCAAAACACAAGGCAAGAGAGGCTAAGAGGGGAGCAGATGTAAATTGAAGTTTTTTGTTTTGTTTTGTTTTTTAACGATAAAAAAATGCTTTAGAAAGTAATGTAATGAATATGAGAATGAGACGAATCAGGTAGAGAAGAGAAGGTAAAGGAGGATAGAATATTTCAGAAATCTTTAAAATCTGGAGGAAGATAGGGAGACTTTGTGGTAACAAGAAATGCCAGCATATGACTGTGATGTGACAGGAGAATAATAAGAATATAGGAAACAATGAAATACAAAGCAAAGAAAGCTTGTAAGATACCTCGGTTAAATGGTTGTCACGCGGTGTCTGACGAAATGAGCCGATGTTATATTGGAAGGACTTTTGATATTGCTTTTGTACCTAAGAGAAGTAATGATCCTAGTAGACTGAAGGAAGGTTTGTATAGTTCCGCTACAGAAGATAGAAATGGACGCCATGGTGTAAAGGATGATGGTGGTGAGGCATTCATCTACGATCCAAACGGTCACCATTGCCCAATGCTTCCGAATACCCAGGCCAAGTAGTGTTCACAGGTAGTCATTGGGGATTGATCTTGGGCCGGCCTTGTAGGCATTAATCAAGATAACTTTAATTAACTCCTTCAGCACGGGGTCCTAACCTCGGCTGCACCAACACAAACACAGATAAAAACACACACACACACACACACACACACACACACACACACACACACACACACACACACACACACACACACACACACACACACACACACACACACACACACACACGCACACACACACACACACATGCACAAAAAAAAGAAAAGAAAAAAATCCTTTGTAGCGGAGGGAGTGACCGAACCACGACTGAACTCCCTACGTTAGCTTGATTTTTTTTTATTCTTTTTAATATCTGTCCAAACACAGACAAAATTTATTCAACTGAGAAGCAGGCCAGGGTGAAAGAATGTCTTCAACATCCAATCGAGACTCCAAGTTCACTCTTCAGCTGAACAAAATTGTCAGGTGTCAACCATCACATGTAAGTGGATTGTCATAT
>NC_134804.1:12230286-12240286 GCF_046742065.1 Oratosquilla oratoria | reverse complement strand
TCTTTATCCGGCATCTTACTACGAAGCACCGCTGCATTGCTTCACTGTATCATACCCGCCGTCTCCACACCACCACCGAGTTGGACGTCCTCGTACTCCACCATCGCATCTAGCATCGCACGTCGCTGCACCAACACCCAACGCCCCTCGCCCAGCATCTATTCCAGGGCACCCCAACGCTCATCGTCCCGCATCTAGCTTTGCACGAGTAAACACTACAACGCCGAAGATACAAACATCCCCCCACCCTTTTTTTTTCTTTCAAATATTTTGCGAGTGTGAAAGAATATATATGTATATATATATGTATATATGTATATATATATATATATATATGTCATTAAAATTTGCAGCAGCTTCTGCGTTCACGAGTTTTTTGCTGACATTCTCGACTTTTCTAATGCTGGCGCGCTGAGTCGTGCTAAGTTCTTTAATTACCTGACCAAATAGCATTGGAGGTATAAGTAAAGGCATCGGAATTATCTTTTCTAATTTTATGCAGAGCTTTCGCCTAACTGTTAGGCATCTTCAGTGCTAATGAGTACAGTGTGTGGGAAATTATCTTAAATACACAATACACAGATCACAGACACTTGTGTGCTGATCCGGTTGACCAATCAGGAGGCAGGAACACTAAGCTCCGCCCCCAGGCCTAGCGGCTGATCCGTAAGGTCACCTCGATGTCTTTGGATGTGGGGATAGTAAATGGGTCCGGAGTCTGTTCTTGGTGGGTTTTTTATCTTTTACTCGTATGTATAAGGGTTCCAGGATATTAGGGCGTGTGTGTTGTTTGTCTGTAGGGTAGTGATGGCCTCCTCCAAGTTCTTCTTTGTCAATGGGGTTTGATGTACGTTTTCGTGGTATAGTTTGATAGCGCCACTGGAGAGGGAAGGGTGAGACGTTTCGTGAGCTTCGTCGTAGTCATCCCTATGTATGTTTCATTGAGGGCTTCACAGTTCCCTTTTCTGCAGGAGTATTCATACACGAGATGGCTACGCTGAAGTTCCGGTGTCCTCTGGCAGGGGTTGTTCTTTATAAGGAGTTGGGATGTCTTCATGTTTTTATAGAAAATAACCAGATCTATTTTGTCGTTGTCGTTGGTGGGTTTCACGTCTTTGTGGATGATTTTTCTAAGGGCTTCCTCATCGGCTCTATAATGGGTGGACATGGTGTTTTGGTAGAAAATTTTAATCCTGGCTTCTCCTACTGGCTTTTCTGCTGGGGTTGAATACCATCTATCAAGGTGCTTGTTAATGGCAAATTGCACCTCTCTATTAGAGAAGCCATTGTTTACCAGGACCTGCGTCGTTCTGTCGAGCTCTGTGTGGGTTCGGGCCCAGTCGCTACAGTGCGTCAGTGCCCTTCTGACATAAGCATCGATTGTGGACCTCCGGTAGCGTTGAGGGCATTCACTGTTGCCGTTGAGGCAGAGTCCTGGGTTGGTGGGCTTTGTATATACTCCGGTCCTAAAACCTTGAGAACTGGCTTCAACCTTTACATCTAGGTAAGGGAGCTGTTTACTGATACTGTTCTCTGAAGTGAAGTTTAGGCCGGAGACGCGCTGTAGGCTGCTCCTCAGGTCTTCAAGCTCCCTACGGTCCCTCACGAGGACGAAAATATCATCTACGTAACGGACGTATATGGGAGGCTTTCTAGTAGTACTGAAGACCTCTCTCTCCACCATCCCCATGAAAAAATTGGCGAAGAGGACTCCAAGGGGCGAGCCCATAGCAACACCATCAACTTGCCTGTAGAGTTGTTTATTGGGACCATAGAAAGGGGCTTCCTTGGTACAAATCTCCAGTAGTTGGCGTAGGAGATTTTTGGGGATCTTTAGCTTTGCAGGGCCATCCTCAGGGTAGACTACCTGTAGGATGTAATCTATGGTCCTATCCACGGGGACGTGGGTGAAGAGAGACTCCGCGTCGAGGGATGCGATATCACCTTTGGCATCGACACCTTTGAGGATGGACAGAAAATCAGCGGTAGACTCAATGCTGTAGTCCTTAGGATCTGTGTATTGTGTATTTAAGATAATTTCCCACACACTGTACTCATTAGCACTGAAGATGCCTAACAGTTAGGCGAAAGCTCTGCATAAAATTAGAAAAGATAATTCCGATGCCTTTACTTATACCTCCAATGCTATTTGGTCAGGTAATTAAAGAACTTAGTACGACTCAGCGCGCCAGCATAAGAAAAGTCGAGAACGTCAGCAAAAAAACTCGTGAACGCAGAAGCTGCTGCAAATTTTAATGACATTTGCCTTAAAGAGGATCTGCTGCCCAACTATAGCAATATCAGTTTTCACGATGAAGCAGTCCGCGATGCCCCTGAAACCAGACAGTACCGTAGAAAGCTGGTTGAGAGGCAACTCCGTAGCAAGCGTGAGGAGGTTAAAAAGTTGGAAGCCACCCTTACCCAGCTCCGCTTAGCTTGGACCTCTTTAGAGGTTCCCTTAGAGCTCCGCACCCGCGTCGAAGCGCTCCTTCAAGAAGAGTTGGATCAACATACAAGAATAACTACTGACCGGACCCAACGAAAACTCGTAAGACTCAACGGCGGACACATCAGGACCCCTAACGCCACCCCTGGATACATCAATCTTACGGATAAGCATCTCACTGAGGACCAAGAGGAGCATCTTAACCTTGGTCTTAACTGTCATGTCCTCTCCTTCCCTCGCCCCTACCAAAAGCGGCTAGAGCTTGAGGCTCTCATGGCGGACCTTCACAAACTGGCGAATGATGGCAAGGTACTCCTAGACGACGGTATTAAGGAGGATCTTCTCCGTGAGGCTCGCGTTCAGAGGGGGAACCACAATAGCAGAACCCTGAAGTGTCGCCATAAGGAAGCAGCCAAATAACTGCGAGAAGACGCCTCTATCACCATCAGGAGAGCAGACAAGGCCGCTAGCTTTGTCCCACCAATGAATACATTGGTAAGCTTGAGACCCTGCTCGCGGACGAGTCCAAATTCCAGAGGATTTTAAGGAATCTCATCGAAGCCCTCAAGACAAAAATTAATAAAATCATTGACGCCGTGAACGCCGACATGGATGGGGTTAAGCTGCAGAAACTTTCTGGGGATTTCACCCCAGGCTACTGCTATGGGAATGTAAAAACTCATAAGATGAACAACCCACTGCGACCCATCATCTCTCAGATCCCGACTCCTTCCTATCATTTAGCCAAAAGATTGAACGCCCTCCTAACACCCTTCATTCCTAAGGACTACAGCATTGAGTCTACCGCTGATTTTCTGTCCATCCTCAAAGGTGTCGATGCCAAAGGTGATATAGCATCCCTCGACGCGGAGTCTCTCTTCACCCACGTCCCCGTGGATAGGACCATAGATTACATCCTACAGGTAGTCTACCCTGAGGATGGCCCTGCAAAGCTAAAGATCCCCAAAAATCTCCTACGCCAACTACTGGAGATTTGTACCAAGGAAGCCCCTTTCTATGGTCCCAATAAACAACTCTACAGGCAAGTTGATGGTGTTGCTATGGGCTCGCCCCTTGGAGTCCTCTTCGCCAATTTTTTCATGGGGATGGTGGAGAGAGAGGTCTTCAGTACTACTAGAAAGCCTCCCATATACGTCCGTTACGTAGATGATATTTTCGTCCTCGTGAGGGACCGTAGGGAGCTTGAAGACCTGAGGAGCAACCTACAGCGCGTCTCCGGCCTAAATTTCACTTCAGAGAACAGTATCAGTAAACAGCTCCCTTACCTAGATGTAAAGGTTGAAGCCAGTTCTCAAGGTTTTAGGACCGGAGTATATACAAAGCCCACCAACCCAGGACTCTGCCTCAACGGCAACAGTGAATGCCCTCAACGCTACCGGAGGTCCACAATCGATGCTTATGTCAGAAGGGCACTGACGCACTGTAGCGACTGGGCCCGAACCCACACAGAGCTCGACAGAACGACGCAGGTCCTGGTAAACAATGGCTTCTCTAATAGAGAGGTGCAATTTGCCATTAACAAGCACCTTGATAGATGGTATTCAACCCCAGCAGAAAAGCCAGTAGGAGAAGCCAGGATTAAAATTTTCTACCAAAACACCATGTCCACCCATTATAGAGCCGATGAGGAAGCCCTTAGAAAAATCATCCACAAAGACGTGAAACCCACCAACGACAACGACAAAATAGATCTGGTTATTTTCTATAAAAACATGAAGACATCCCAACTCCTTATAAAGAACAACCCCTGCCAGAGGACACCGGAACTTCAGCGTAGCCATCTCGTGTATGAATACTCCTGCAGAAAAGGGAACTGTGAAGCCCTCAATGAAACATACATAGGGATGACTACGACGAAGCTCACGAGGCGTCTCACCCTTCATCTCTCCAATGGCGCTATCAAGCGACACCACAAAGACGTACATCAGACCCCACTGACAAGAAAGAATTTGGAGGAGGGCATCACTATTTTACAGACAGAAACAAACCACACACGCCTTCATATCCTAGAAGCCTTATACATAAAAGATAAAAAACCCACGATGAACAGACAGACTCCGGATCCATTTACTATTCCCACATCAAAAGACATCGAGGTGACCTTACGGATCAGCCGCTAGGCCTGGGGGCGGAGCTTAGTGTTCCTGCCTCCTGATTGGTCAACCGGATCAGCACACAAGTGTCTGTGATCTGTGTATTGTGTATTTAAGATAATTTCCCACACACTGTACTCATTAGCACTGAAGATGCCTAACAGTTAGGCGAAAGCTCTGCATAAAATTAGAAAAGATAATTCCGATGCCTTTACTTATACCTCCAATGCTATTTGGTCAGGTAATTAAAGAACTTAGCACGACTCAGCGCGCCAGCATTAGAAAAGTCGAGAATGTCAGCAAAAAACTCGTGAACGCAGAAGCTGCTGCAAATTTTAATGACATTTGCCTTAAAGAGGATCTGCTGCCCAACTATAGCAATATATATATATATATATATATAGTATGTATATAGATGTATGTATATATTTTATGGATATATGTTACAGTAAGAATACGTACCTAGGGATTACGCGTAATCCCTGAATGTTTATTCAGTGAATACGCGTAATCTCCGTTTCACTAACCGTTTATTCAGTGAATACGCGTAATCCCCGTTTCACTAACCTAACCTAACCTAACCTAACCTAACCTAACCTAACCTTAGGTTAGGTTAGGTTAGGTTAGGTTAGTTTAGGTTAGGTTAGGTTAGGTTAGGTTAGGTTAGGTTAGGTTCGGTTAGGTTCGGTTAGGTTCGGTTAGGTTCGGTTAGGTTCGGTTAGGTTCGGTTAGGTTCGGTTAGGTTAGGTTAGGTTAGGTTAGGTTAGGTTAGTGAAACGGGGATTACGCGTATTCACTGAATAAACATTCAGGGATTACGCGTAATCCCTAGGTACGTGTTCTTACTGTAACATATATATATATATATATATATATATATATATATATATATATATATATGTATATAGACATATAAATATATATATAACTCACCAGCCAATGCACTATACTGATTCCTCCCTTTATTTCCAGCAATGCATTTTACCATCGATTCGTCCCACTGCACCATAAGTTTCTAACACTACGACATCATCTTGCGTAAGTAGATATTTTCCCGTTCTCATTATAACCTAGAAGCCAGAGGTCCTTTGCCTTTTTTATTTTCAGTTAGTCCATGAACTTACCCAAACCCCTCTCTGACTCGACATACCGAGCTTGTGTACGAAGCCGCTCTACTATCAATTCTAATACACCAAACATGTCCCCTTCTTCTTCTAACAACTCTTCAGAAAATTCACTTCCTGCGCAAAACACCATGACAACACAAAACCTTATTATCGTAGTAAAGGATGAGATAACATTGCCTCTCTTTAACGGCAAGATAATTCCTGTACACAATTTCCTCTCTGGGTTCAATCAGAGATAACACGAAGAAACATCACAGACGACAAGACAAAAATCTCCATACTAGCATCCAGAATGTATAAAAATAACACAATAGGTGGTGACGTAATTCAGTTTGGTTATTTAAGGATACCTCAAACTATCAGGAATTCGTAGAACAATTTAAAAAGTCCTTTGCTGCCTGTGAAATGTTGGATCACTTTGTCCCTATACTCTTTCGCTAGAACTTACAATCATAGTCCACACCACAGCAAAGAGGAAACTATCAAAATAGCTTCAACATTAAAAGTAAACTCAGAGAAAGCCTCAAAAACTCAGACTGGGTCTCAGACAACAACATTTCATTGGAACACGTTGTCTCACTCATAGCATACTTTCGACTACTCTCCCAATTACACCTAGACACACTCCAGAAAGCTAGCACTATTACATTCACACTCGGTATCACATTAGGCGAATTCTACAGGAAATTCTCTAACACATACAAAACTCTCACCCAGATTCAGAGCTAGTCAGTACCCATCACACCCACCCACACAATTGCCTAGGTCACACGGTCCCCCTCACATAACGCGAGATCAAGACATTAATACTGTACTCGATATCGCTCACGCCCAAAACTCTCCTTCAAGAGCACAAATTGTTTGTACATACTGCCACAAACGATGACACCTCGTTAACACGTGTTACCACTGATATCCTTCACAGCCAAACCGATACTGTGATCATCACGGTACATGTCTTCCCACGAGTGATTGTTACCGTGTGAGGCAACACATACCAGAATCCCCACATCACTCTCCTGCTAGACATTCACGTAACATATCTCCTGCTAGACATTCACGTAACACATCTACTGCAAGGAATTCACGTAACACATCTCCCTTGTGACTACAGAATACAAATACTCAATGCACACCTAGGATAGTTACTCCATACCCAGACATTCACTCATCAACTCTACCGGTACACCATCTGGATTTCCCAGACAGGTCTTCCCATTCCTTAACTTTCAATGCTACGTCTAGCAACACCAAAGTGACACTCTTTCTCGACACGGGTTACCCAGTGAACATTATGTCAGTACACAGTTTCCACAGTTTCCGCATTGAAACTAAATGTATCACCATTTTGAAACCCTGACGACGTCAACCTTTGCAATGTAAATAGTGAATCATTCCTAATCATTGGTAAATTCTCCCTAGATATTAATTTCAAAGATGAGTGCCTAGTTATTCCAGTTACTGCCTACGTGCAGCTGTGGAATTGCGTTCTAAACGTAACAGACACATTAACTCCTCCCACATATCCAACTCAGCAAAATTTAGGACAAAGCCCCCAATAAATATCCTTGATCTTTCATCGCCTCTCCTAGAGAAATTCAACAACAAATTCATCCCAGTCTCGGAAGTGTTATCTACAATCAAACACACCCACGCAGTGCTTATCAGCCTAAAGACGCTGTTCCCTCGTAAGTGTACAAGGATACACATGCGAGTTTTTCAAGCACAAGACACCGATGTACTGTGTATGTCAGAAACCTACCGTGTCAATCCCATTCCCCACTTTTCAGCCATAGCTGTACTTCAAAGAAAGGCCACATTTGCATTTTAATTGTCAATGACACTAACGCACCCCTCCATCTCACAGTTCATACAAATATTTGCGATGTTCCTTCAGAGTCACGAATGGCAAATTCCCCACTTCTTAATTTTGTTCCACATTTTCCGACGTGACCTCAACACAAGAACCCATTGATGTATCACATTTCAACCCCATAGACTTCCCTCGTGCACAAGCAGACTTGTTTGCAATTTGTAACAAGTTCAGACATACCATTACCACTCCAGGTGAATCCTTTGGAGTCACTAGTCTTATTCAGCATCATATATCCCTTTGTAAGAACTCTAAACCCCGTTACATTCCCGCATACAGAATGCCTACAATAAACGCATGATTGCGCAAGACATTACTGAACCATCAATCAGCGGATGGAACTTCCCCCTCTTTGTTGTCCCGAAACACGATGGTTCCTTCCGCCCTGTAGTAGACTTCAGAGAGTTAAATCAACTCACCATACCAGATCGGCACCCCATACATGTATTACAAGAAATTTTCCACACCGTCGGTAAAAACAACGTAGTGTTCACAACCTTGGGCCTTATGTCGGGATATTTTCAGATCCCCCTTGCTCCAGAGTCTAGGCCTCTGACAGCCTTTAGCACACCCACAGGTCATTATCACTTCAAACGACTAACCATGGGTCTCGTTTCAGCTCCTTCAGTGTTCACACGACTTATGCACACAGTACTTGCAGGTCTCATAGGTCATTCAGTGTTTATGTACCTCGATGACGTGATTTTCACTTCCAAAACCGTTAGCGAACATATACACACTCTACACCCTGTCTTCCCACGACTAGGAAAAGCAGGTCTCAAACTGAAGCCTAAAAAGTGCTCCTTCTTTCAGAATGAAAGATGCTTCTTCGGGCATGTCTTTTATTCACAAGGCATTTCAACCTCGTAGGACAAGGTCAAGGCAGTCATTGATTTTCCACGCCCTACATCTGTTGAACACACGTTCATTCCTTGGTCTATCAGGCTTTTATAGACGTTGCATTCAAGGTTATGCTAGTATAGCAGTACTATTAACTTCACTACTTAAGAAGGACATACCCTTCATTTGAACACCTGACCAAGAGAAAACTTTTAATGACTTAAAAAAATCCTTAACTATGGCACCTGTCCTTGCTTTCATAAACCACAATCTTCCTTTCACAATCTACACTGATGCGTCCTACACAGGACTTGGCGTAGTCCTCATGCAACAACACGGCATAAAACTCAGACTAATTGTCTATGCGAGCCGCACACTCAACAAACACGAGCGAAATTATTCAGTCACAGATATAGAAACTTTAGCTGTTATATACGCATTAAAATTTTGCAAAGAGATCATCCTTGGTTACAAAATACACATATGCACAGGCCATCTACCAATCTTACACCTCTTCAAAGGAAATAATTTTCAGGAGAACTTACCCACTGGTTCCTTATCACACAAGAATTCATGCCCCCTTTTTATGTTGTTCAAGTAAAAGCAAACATAATTGCAGACGTTCTCAGTCGCTATATTGCGACCATGACTCAAAACCTAATTTCAGTAAATCTTATACAAGCGCGTGTTGCAGCAGCGCAGATATCAGACTCTCTTTGGAAACGTGTCATAATCTTCTTCGAATCTACAGAAACAACTAACACAGAATATTTTACTCACAATCTCGACAATTACGCGTTAATTGGTGACATTCTGTATCACAAAACAACACTAACAAACAAACATGAACCCAACAGATTAGTGTTTTATAACTTATAAACAATTCACCCATTGCTGCACACCATGGCAAGGAGAAATGCGTTACACAAACCAGATTGCATTACTTCTGGTTAACCATGAGGAAGGATTTACACGCTCACTCTGACGCTTGTCACTCTTGTGCGATTCTACCCCTTCTAAACCATTCGACAACGTCGCTGTTGATCTTCTTAAGCTACCATTTACACAAAGCGGAAAAGAATCCATCCCTGTCTGTGTTGACCATTTTTCACGATTCTTTATTCCCCCCCCCCTACCAGTTAAGACAGGGCAACAAATAGCAAAGACCCTTATTGACAAACTCATATGCCCCTTCACTACATCCAAAGCTCTGATTTCTGGCAAGGGGACTGAATTTAGGAATGATATTCTCTCACACATTTATAACTACTTAAAAAATGCAACACTACTGCTTATCATCCTCATTCAAATGGCTCAGTTGAACGCCAGAATAGAAAGATTCTCAGTGTTCTTAAATATTTTATTTCTGACCTTCACCCTTTTTTGGGATGAACATGTTCCCATGATTCAAGTTTGCATAAATAATTATATTAACAGGTCAATATCGGAATAACATCATTTTGTTCTCTTTGGCTGTGACAAAAGGCTCCCATATGATCTTCTTTCAGAACTACCTCCCACTTACAACTTTAATGATTATGTCAAGGTCAAAGTAGCAAATTTCAATAATCTTTTCAAAAGAATCCATAATACTCTTCAT
>NC_134804.1:12212786-12225286 GCF_046742065.1 Oratosquilla oratoria | reverse complement strand
CCACTTTTCAGACCATTTTTGTAGTATATCTAAATCTTCTTCAATATCTAATTAGTATAATTGATTATTTTCCACTTCATACAGTTTTGTATCACCATCAAATTTGGAGACAATAGATTTTAGCCCGTGATCTACATCATTTATATATACTAAGAATAGTAATGGCCCAAGAACGGAACCCTTAGGAACTCCACTCGTAAATTTTTTCCATGTAGAAGTTTTGCCATTTAGACGAACACTTTATTTTCGATCATTCAACCAATTACTAGTCCAACTTAATAGGCTACTACTTATTCCGTGGGAAACTAATTTAGTAAGTAGTCTTTCATGGGGGATGGTATCAAAAGCTTTTGCAAATTCTAGATGTATTAAATCTATATGGTTTCTTTTGTCATAATTCGATATGACAGTGTTGTAGAATTCGAGATAGTCACGCAATACTTTTTTTTACTTTCTAAAGGATGTTCGATAGCAGTTCTGACGATAGTTTCTAGCCTTTTTCTTACGATGGAAATCAAGCTTATAGGCCTGTATTTTATTTTATTTCTTTTTGTCACCTTTTTTGAATATGGGAGTAATGTTAACTAGGTTCCATTCTGTTGGGACATCTCCGGATATGATGGAATTTTTAAAAATAATTTCTAATAGAATAATAACCTAGTTTCTCATTTTCTTTAAGATTTTTGGATGCCAGCCGTCATGCCCTGGTATTTTATTAGTTTTGAGTTTCTCTATACACTTTTCATTTTTCATTTTGTTATATTTACAGCTTTTTCATAGGTTTCGGTTTGGATTTCACTTTGAGGTGTTTTGTTTACGAACACTGAGCTAAAATAGTTGTTTAAAATATCACACATTCCTTCATTTGAATATTCAAGTTAACCGTCAGTAGATAATAGTGGGCCAATATGATTCCTAATAATCTTTTTATCTTTAATATAACTATAGAATTCATTGGCATTCTGTTTGGATATATCGGCGATATTAATTTCGTATTGTTATTTTCGTTATTTATTGTCTTTTTTAAATCTCGCTGTATTATTACATAACTTTGATAGTCATTAGGTGCACCCGAGCTCTTTTATTTCTTATAAGCCTGTCTCTTTCTAGTAATACTTTTTTCAATTGTTTTGTCACGCCATTTTGGACGAGCCTGATTGTGTGTGTGTGTGTGGGGGGGAATCTGTCCTTAAACGGGATATTAGTAAGAATCATCTTAGCGTATTTTGAAATATTTCCCACATCTGATCTACACGACTTTCGCTTTTACCTCACAATCTGTAAGCTAAAGCTCCTGACGTAGTCCTATGAACTGAGCAATACATTTTTTTTTAGCAGTTTGAATCTAAGTTGTAATCGCTACTTACAATAGTTTCACCAACTTCTACATCGGTTATTATGCTTTCGCGGCTAGTGATCAATAGACCGAGTAAATTTTCATGTCTTGTGGGATTTTACATGCTGAACTAAGTAATTGTCACCGAGAAAATCTATGAAGCGACTACCTATACAGCCATGTTCAAGGGTCATCCAATCCATGTCAGTAAAATTGAAATCACCCATTAACAATAAATCCCGGTTGCAGAAACTAGACAGTTCTTGAAAGAACAGTTTGTTGCCTAATAATAATAATGTTTTCGGCCTATATATTACATGTACATTCATTTTTTGTCCATTTGTTTGGGTTTCTACTCACAAACTATCATATGCATCCTGTTTCACTTTCTCTAAAGCACAGGCATGGGCATTACTTTTAACGTACAACAGAACACCACCACCTTTCTTGTGGTTTCTATATCCCGTAATATAAAATTCAGCTTCAAACTCTTCAACATTTAACTATGTCTCGGTTATTCCTGTCATATCGAGATTTTTGCTTTTGACATACGCTTGGATTTCATGGAATTTGTTCCTAATACTACGAGCATTAAAGTACGTGGTTTTAAGAAACTCGTGGTTATTTCTTTTTCACACGTATTGTGTTTCAACATCATGCCTTACATTATAATTTTGTTTTTATTGACACTTTGCTCTATATTGACATTTGGTCCTTCATCGATATTCAGTGTCTCACGGATATTTACCCCATCACGGACATCTGATCCCTCACGGTCATCCGATCTCTTATGTACATCTTGCCCACCTCCGTCACCACGTCACACACCGGCCAGCCGTCCTTCATTAACATTCTGTCCGACATCAATTCCTAAAATGATATTCTGTCCTCAACTGACATTATGTCCTACCGTGATATTTTGTCCTCCACTGTCCTTATATACCATCGTGATATTTTGAACTCCATTGTCATTGCATCCCATCGTGATATTTTGTCGTTTGAAATTACATCCTAATGTACTATTTCGCCCTCTACCGACATTATATCCTAAAATAATGTTTTGTCCTACACTGACATATTGCTCTACATTATTGCTATGCCCTACTCTCTTTTCCCCAGTACACTTTATTACCCCTTCCCTTTGAGTTTCTACCCCAAAAAAGAAACTAGTTTATTACGAACTACCACAATGAGGTTCGTAAGAACATCTTTGCCTCTGCGAGTAAGGTGGATTCCATCAGAAGCATAAAAGTCATGACGCCAGGAAAAGAGATACCAAGGATCAAGAAAGTGTTATCCCAGTTACGTGCACAATTGTGATATTCTCTCATTGATACCTATGTCTCTGCTGTTCTAACACGAGCCAGAGTAGATCCTCGGAAGGATCCCACAGACTACGTGACGGCTCCCACGTTCCTTCCTCTCCTGAAGGTAGACTGTGTAATTCCTAACAAGTTCCTCTGATCTCACCCTACCCACATCGTTACTTCCCGTATGAACAATCTTAACCGTGTTCGTCCGCCTTTGCTCTCTGATGGTCTGGGTACAATCGGTGATCCCACGGCCTGGTTGACATACAAGCCTGCAGCGTCGTTTAGTCTTATGCTGCAAGATGTCGTCATAGCCTCGCACCATGGAGTCCCCCACCACCAAGAACTCCTGATTTTCAGCCACCTCATCTTCCAGCAGAGCAAAACGATTGGCTTGAGCCAGCCGTTGCTCCGCAGAGATGCTTACCTAACGCGTACTCGACAAACGGGACCCCACAGAGTGCCACTCGCTCACGGTAGTAGCTGAATTGGAAGAGGTGGATTGCTCTTTGAGTTGTGGGTAGGATTCACTCTTCTCACAGATCGCACTCTTGAGAAGACGAATTTCCTCCTCACACTTCCTGAGACGGTCCTCTGGGATCACACAACCTTCACAAGCCGTTTCGCTCCTCCTTCGGCAATACAAACTGCAAAGAAAAAATATAAATCAACAAAAGAAACAAAATCTGTCACTAATTAAACTAAATATACATAGCTTACTCTGCTTACCTTATACTATTACTCCTACCTTTGAGGTGCAGTAACATACTACTGTTTTGGTTCTAGATTACTAGAACACTGCACTTTATCTTATACCTGTAACTGTATAGCGCTATACGTATGAAATTACAAAAACACAACACAATCAGTTGTTCGAAGATATAAACTTCACAGGAAGTAATAAAATTAACAAGAGATATTCGGTAGCTGGTGTCTCGCCAGCAAACAAGTTCTCCAGACGTCTAGGTTATATATATGTATGTATGTACTTTTATGTATGAATATATATATATATATATATATATATATATATATGAATACATATACATGTATGTATACATATATATACAGTATATACATATATATATATATATATATATATATATATACGTGCATACCTACATCAATTTTTTCCCTTATGAGGTAGGTTGCCAAAAAACAAAAGCATAAAAACCAGCCCCACCCATTACATCCCATCACACTCCACTCCCCTCCAACCGCTTCCCTCCCTCTTATCTTGGCACCTCTTGGATGACGGGTCATCCCTGCATCTCGCCTACTGCCCTGGGTCAGAAGCAGTATCACAAGACACAGCACATCTACAGCAAGGCCGCTTCATTAAATCGGCGACAACCCACTCTCCATCCCCTCATGCAGAAAAGGAGAAGACGGAGAGAAATCCCTTTGGGCTGTGTTAAATAATTTCTTTCATTCACACTATCTCCCAACTTCTTTTCCACCCCCGTTCTCCTCCTCACTTCCTCATTTCTCACCCTATCCAGCCTAGTAATCGCTATTATACTTCTCAGACACCTCATCTCAAACACATTCAGACTCCTTCTCTCTTCCTCTTTTATGTTCCATGTATACATATATATATATATATGCATATATATATGTATATATATATACATATATGCTGTATATATATAAATACATATATGCTATATATATATATATATATATATATATATATATATATATATTGTCATGGGTTGCTTGCTTGGTTTGGCCTGAGTTAACGTAATGAGTGGAACTTCAGTCGAATCTAGGGGTAAGTCGAGTTCCAGTTGGGAAGCAAACCCACAACAATAACGTGGAACGTATAGGTAAAATACTTTCCGAGGAAAAGCTCTATTTGAGACTGAATGTAAGTAAGAATTATAAGGATTATGGTTGAGGTAAGATAGACGTCTGCACGAAACTTAATTAACTATATTTACACATAAAGAAAAAAATAAAGTTTTACTGATTAACATTTACGAACATACACTCACAGTATTCTAAAGAATAACATAAATACACTTTCCTAATAAAGAAAACATACAATTCACAAATCACTGAGTCTTAACAAAATATATAAATCACACAAATAATTAATAACCCTATACAAGTCCAAATAATTGGTTTGTACTACAAATACTTGCGAACAAAACAGCAATACTCCGATATACAGCGTCGAAGAGGTGAGACCTGGGGTTGTGTGAGAGTGTGTGAGGGTGGACAACCAGGGAGCCCCTTTTATACCCGAGGAAGGCGGGGCCAAAGTTTCATGGCAGGGTTCGAATCACCAACGTTATCACGACGTATATTGACCATGAGTCCTGTTCGAAACCGTAAGTAGTAGGCGGGCGATTTAAAAGTGGTTTGATTCACGGTTGGCTATAACAATATATGTATATACAGGGGTTGGACAAAATAATGGAACCACCTTGAAAAATCAACAAAATATAATTCAATATGGTGTAGGTCCACCTTCTGCGGCAATTACAGCCTCAATTCTCCGAGGTATTGATTCATACAAATTGTGAATTGTTTCCAAAGGAATTTTAACCCATTCTTCAGTTAAAAAACCCTCCAGTTCTTTTAGAAATGATGGCGATGGAAATCGACTTCTTACTTGATTCTCTAAAATCGACCATAAAGACTCAATAAGGTTGAGGTCTGGGGATTGTGGTGGCCAGATGCGATGCTCAACTTCATTAGAATGTTCCTCATGCCATTCCTTAACAATTCTAGCTGTCTTGATTGGGGCATTATCATCTTGAAAGATGGCGTTCTCCTCCGGAAACAGTTTTTGAACCATAGGATGAACTTGGTCGCCCAAAATTCCTAAATAGTCTCGGCTGTTAATTCTTCCATGAAGGGAAATCATTGGCCCGGCGGATTTCCAAGAAATAGCACCCCAGGTCATCACAGAACCCCCGCCATGGTTTACGATTGGGAGAATGCAGTCTGGATGAAACGCTTCTTTCGGCTGTCTCCAAACGTACACTCGGCCGAAGATCGGAAATAAGGAAAACGATGATTCGTCAGAGAAAATCACATTTTTCCACTGCTCGAGGGACCAATTCTGGTGGTTTCTACACCACTCTAAACGCTTTGAAACGTTTGTCTTTGAGGGTAGAGGTTTTCTAATTGCAGCTCTTCCGTGGAATTCAAATTTGTACAGCTCCCGACGAACAATTTTTTGTGAAACTGGGTTCTGTAGGTGTTCATTGAGCTTTGCAGCGATTTTAGATGCCGTGCTCTTACGATCCTTTCTAATAATTTGATTTAGAGTCCGACGGTCTCTCTCAGATAACTTCAACTTTCGGCCAGACCTGTGCTTTGCTGAGGACGTTTTTCCTTCTCTTTCCAACGCAGTCATTACTTTTGAGACAGTACCTCTTGAAACACCAAGCAATTCAGCAGTTTTCGTTATACTAGCGCCTGCCATACGAGCGCCAACAATTTGGCCTCTTTTAAAGTCCGAGAGGTCTGCCATTTTTATGGGGTCGGACCAATTTCTTTTAATATCTGAAAAAAGACATTTATTTTAGATAAACATTTCAAATAGCAACAATAATATACAAAAAAACAACAACAACATTAAAATGTGTCAATTTTTGATTGTTTAAAACATGTTCAAAGATTATGATGCCAAACTGTTAGGTGTTTCCATTATTTTGTCCAGCCCCTGTGTATATATATAATTTAATATATATACTATATATCTATTTATATATATATATATATATATATATATAATATAAATATATATATAATATATATATACATATATATATATAATATATATATATATATGTATATATACAAATTATAACCAGACATATCATTCACTTACCTTTATCTCATTCCTCATTGTATAAAAAAATACGTATATTCTGTTGCACCAAAATTTTCTCTATCCACTTATACTTTCAATTTACCTAAAACAACACGCTTCTTCCCGCAGTTCTTGATTTTCGTACATCTTTTTCCTGGGTTTCTGTTAGCTTATGTCCTCGGTGTGCTCGCTTTCTTCAAGAGGAGAAACTCATTCCACTCCTTTTCTAAAGCGTACACAAACCTTTCGCTCTCATCTCCCCTCTTCCTTCATCTCCCTACTAAGCAGAGAGACACATCCACTATCTCAACATGGTCACGTGTTCCTTGCCCCTATCTTTTTTTCTTTGGGAACAGAGTCATCGCCTCTACTTGATACAATATATTGTGCCTGAGCCCTCTTTCCTGATTTTTTTTCTTCTCTGCATTATAATTTTCAACCTTTTAATTGGAAGGGTGACACTCAGATCCGAAATTGAAATATTTAAATATGAAAAAGTTCGTGGGTTGCATCGTAGCGAACTTTTTCATGTCTAAATAGTTCAATTTCCAATCTGAGTGTCACTTTTCCGCCCATCTACGTTGGTACAACCGTATTCAACGAGTCAAGAAGATAATGAATATGAGATGATGAAAGCCGTAAACTAATCGAGATGCGGAAAACCATGAGCGGTATGTACTCAAGTCATGTTCAATTTTGACTCATGAAATTGATTGGGGGTGGAGGGAGGGAGCAAGACGCTGTGCTTCCCGCCATCCGTCCAGTATCAAAAGATAATCATATAAGCCTTTCATTTTCTCTTTTATGTGTCAGCTTTATGGAATATGTGAAAGCACAGTCATATTCATGACTATTTTATATCACAGAGGACATGTTAAATTTTACAGCCAACCTCATAGTGACTGGACACAGTAATAATAAGTAAAATGCTGTATAAACATTAAAATTATATTTCTTATCTTACACTCGCTATAATTACTTTCTTTGCACTATCGAGATAGAAAGCTTTGAAATAGGTGAACAAGGACTCCTTCATTCCTAGATGTACATTAAATTTGTGTAACTCGTATAGTCACTGAGCTAAGTGAAGAATTATCAATATATTTAATGAAACTTGAGGTTTCAGCCAGCTCAGCGGGGGAAGGGTGAGCAAGGCTGCCAACGGAAAACGCAAGATCGACTGAGATTCTTTGAGTGAATTGCCTATAGTAAAGGATAAGATGTTCCTTAATGCAACGTGCATGCATTTTTTTAATGTAATCTCCCTACTCTAGCTAAATATTCATAAAGGTTTATATACCTTCTTCAGCCTCGTTCATAACACATGTCTACTCTCCCAACAATATCCACTTAAAAATCTTTCTCCCTTGTTACCAAAATCCTTTTCGTTATTCTTGATTTCACACAGAAACATCATCGCTTTTCACCACAAGAAACACACGCAACCAGGATTCTCTCTGCTAATATATTTTCTCCCTCTGTCTCCAGTGTCAGTCGGGTCTCCTATTGCTCCTCCTTTCTCTAATAAAAATCAATTCTCTCTTCCCCCAAACAAAAAATATAGAAAAAAAGTGACTCACACAATTTTTAAAGCGCAATATTTCTTCAGAATCCACATGTTTTCTTTCCCTTGCAACTGGTTGTTTCACACATTTTTCCTCTATAGTACTCACAGTGCACACACCCATGCGGTCCTCTACGGTGAGTTGTGTTGGTTTATTTGTTGGAGTATTCGACTGTGTTCTGATATCTGTGGTTTCGAGGGTTCCTCGGTTGGGTTCCACTTTTCAAGAAAATTATTCGCCATTGAATATGTTACAGGATCCTTCGTCATGCTTAACACATGGAGTGTTAAAGTAACTCCAGAAAATACTGCAGAAAAAAAAAAAACGAAAGAGGAGGACCACTGGGGCAACAAATAAAGACAGCTCCATGACAGGTGTACACTTTACAAGAACGCTAGCAAAACTACCGTCACAATAAAGAAGAAGAAAAAAAAAATCACCTTCCATTCCCATTTCCTTCTACATTCTCTTTTTTTTTTATTCTTTCTCTTAATCCACATTTCAGTTTCTCTTTCTCTCCATCCCTCCGTTTCCTTCCATTCTGCTCTCTCTTCTCTTCTACGCTTCCATGACTACCAGCAAAATTTTCAGTGCTTTACTTTCTTTCTCTTCTCTCTCTTCTATTTTCATATCTGTACTGCCTACCTCGTCTCTCTCTCTCTCTCTCTCTCTCTCTCTCTCTCTCTCTCTCTCTCTCTCTCTCTCTCTCTCTCTCTCTCTCTCTCTCTCTCTCTCTCTCTCTCTCTCTCTCTCTCTCTCTCTCTCCATACAAACACGCCTCTCACCAAATCTAAGCATTTTTTCATATTCTCCTCCTCGTCTCCTTCCCCCCTACCTCATTCCTTTTCCTCTCCTTCCTCTCCGCCTTCCTCTCTTCCTCCTCCCCATCCTTCCTCTACTCTTCCTCCTTCCCACCTTTCCCCTCCCTCTGCTCCTCCTGCTCCTCTCCTCTTCCTCTTCCTCGTCCACCTCCCCCTCTCCTACGTTCCTCTCATCCCTGGCGGCAGTGCGGGTCGCCCCGTGAAATTCGCCGGGATTAATTCCGATTCGAGGCAAAGTTGTACGGAGGGTCGGGGATCGGCCCTTAATCTCCCGGCGACGAGTTTAACTGCACACAGGATAAGGGGTGCCGGAAGGGTGTCGCAAAGGTGCTGGAAGGGTGCTGGAAATGTGTTGGAAGAGTACTGGAAGCGTGTTAGAAACACGCTGAAGGTGTACGAGTATTGGAAATACTCCGTGAGTCTCCAGGAAGTGCCTGGAAAGATGCTTGGAAATGTTTTCCAGTGTACTGGAAGAACACATACGAGGTAATGCAAAGACTTTATCAAGTTTTTTTTTTCGAACATGAAACCTGGTGATACAAATGTAATCGAAGGGTGTTTGAATGCTAATGGAAATGTCCTTCAGATATTCTGCAAGAACTTGAAAACGATGATTTCAGGAAATTGTTTGAAAAAGGATGTACAAAGTAAGGATTCACAATTATGTAGTGATAGAAGAGAAATGAAATTGCACTAGATATTTGTTTAAAACCTACATGTAAATCTTTTAAAGGCTACTGAAAGGTCCATGAGCTTATGTATGTGTATTCTAGAAGGTGTATACAGTATGCATCAGGTTAGAACTGTAGACAATTATGATATGGGACTGAAGATATACTATATGGGTATTTACGGCATTGTAAGAAGTCTGAAAGGTATTACAGAATACTGAGTGATTCTTAGATATTCGAAGCTATGTAGGGAAGCATGTGAACAGAATATAAAAGTATATTAGGTAAGAACTGACATAGCCTACAAGTAGGCGAGACAGAGGATATGGGAGTGCGTACAATAGTAATGTGAAGGCATTGCCAAGGTGTCAGGGGGACGCTGAGAGGGAGGGGGTGGAGAGATATAGCGCCGCAAGGGAGCTGTAAAGAAACCATAAACTTGCGGGAAGAGTGTCACACCGTCTTCAGGAGTGTGCGACGTGCAGTAGACGTTGGAAGCGTAGGAGTCTTCGAAGCTAGCAGCTAACATAGCGGCAAATACCGGTGAAATGATGGAAACCCACTGATAAGGGACATCAAGAATATTGAAATGATGTTGCAAAAGTATTGAGAGGTTGCATTAAGACCACTGGGAGAGTAAATCAAGGTGGCGAAATGCAAAACTAATGTTGTTAGAAGGGTGCTAGTGGGTATTGCCGGAATTACACTAAACAAGTTTTAGATGAAAATAGTGAACTGACAGATCTACATGGCAGACTCGAAGAAAAATCTGGAAGGTACTCTAACGACATAAAGCTAAGATTATTGACAAAATCTGGGCATATGATAAAAAAAAAATCATCAAATACAAAGGAAGCCATATGAAAAATAATTACAGTGGAGGTGAAGGAATGGAGATAAAACGAAATAAAATAAGATGTTAAAACATAGGAGCGAGTCAAAAAGCACATGTAAAAACAAAAACGGAACATTTCGCAAAGCGAAGGAGTGGTCGACTGTGGTGTGAGTGTAGATACAGATAAGATATTAAGGATAAATAACCTCTTTAAGGAGAAAGAAAGGGGGTAAGGAGATTAGAGATACAGAAGCTCGATAGGGAAATAAAGTGAAGATTTTAGGATCTTAAGAATATATAAACTTTGATATGAGACCAACAGGGCCGACAATTAAAGAAGGATAGATGATAACCTAACTCTAAGCTAATTCCTTTATCTTAATGACATAATTTATAGGCTGTTATCTGGCTAACTCACGACGATTTAATCCTTATCAGGTTTTCAATCTTTCCCATAGTCAAATTTACTTAGCTCCAATAAAAAAAAAAAAAAAAATGTAGAGGAGATCACTGGATTGGGGTAGTTAGTTATAATGCTTGATCACCCGCACCAAACCAGACTAGAGGAGTTTCTGATGGCCGACGATGCTGTACTTTGGACTCTTGGGTAGGTTAGTTTAGTCGCCATGTACCTTAACGTGCATGATTCGCAACGAAATGAAGTTAAATAAATTCGTTGCGAGCTGAATTAAATCGCTCTGTGGCGGCTGAAATAAAATCATAATTCATGAAACTTATTTATATATATATATAGGGAAGGAAAAGAAATGACATAAATAGGTCAATACTGTGGGAAGAAATGCTGGAAAGAGAAATGGTGAGCAAAGGATAACTAAGCACGAATGTAGCTGAGGGAAAGAAAACGTTCTTCTCTATAAAAAAGGAAAAAAGTATTGAAGAAAGAAGATGAAAACATGGGGGAAGACCAGAAACGATGTCAGTGGCAAAAAGAAAGAAGAATACGAAGAACAGGAACAAGAAGAAGTCGAGTAAGTGGAGGGAAAAGAAGAGGAAAGAGAGGAAGAAGAACAAGAAGAAGAACAAAACTATCATCAAGAATAAGAAGGACAAGAGGAAGAACAATATGAACAAGAACAAGAAAATAAACAAGGACAACATTAACAACAACAACAACAGCAGACGCAAGAACAAGGGTCAAAGGTGGGAGAGCTCTGACAGGTTAAATATATATATATATATATATATATATATATGTATATTTATATACATATATATATATACACATATATATACACATATATATACATACATATATATATATATGTATGTATGTATATATATGCATATATATATGTATATATAAATATATATATATATATATATATATATATATGACAGTTGCATGCGGGGCTCGTACCCGCTGTACTCGGCTATCCGTAAATTACCTGTACGGCGCCCTAGACCACTACACCACAGATAATTCGGATCGCCGTAATAAGTGATCTTCCTTCCCTCGGGAATCAGTTCGATTCCAGGTTTCAAGGATTTTATAGTCTCTGTGGTGTAGTGGTCTAGGGCGCCGTACAGGTAATTTACGGATAGCCGAGTACAGCGGGTTCGAGCCCCGCATGCAACTGTCATAGAAATTATCGGTTTGATGTCGCTGCCATTAGCGTATTTCTCTCATAGTTACAATGGCGATAAGCGTGAAAGGGGTTCGTCCCGGTCCTTACCCCACACCACTGGTGGGCTGGTCCTTGAGTAATACAGGAATTCGGATCGCCGTAATAAGTGATCTTCCTTCCCTCGGGAATCAGTTCGATTCCAGGTTTCAAGGATTTTATAGTCTCTGTGGTGTAGTGGTCTAGGGCGCCGTACAGGTAATTTACGGATAGCCGAGTACAGCGGGTTCGAGCCCCGCATGCAACTGTCATAATTTTTTTTTATCGGTTTGATGTCGCTGCCATTAGCGTATTTCTCTCTCATATATATATATATATATATATATATATATATATATATATATATATTCATATATTTATGTATGTATGTATGTATGTATGTATGTATGTATGTATGTATGTATGTATGTATAAGAAAAAATTCAGAAAGTATGTGATGAGGATAAGAATACTTTTAGTGTTTTGATACAACGTGTAAATGTTACTTTCG
>NC_134804.1:12177786-12180286 GCF_046742065.1 Oratosquilla oratoria | reverse complement strand
CAAATACATCTTCGCACCATCTCCTTATCAGTTCATCAAGCTCTCTTATCAGTTTTTGTCTGGACATAGTACTTGTACCCGGAACAGCGACGGGGGCGTATCAGAAGTCATCTTTCTTTCCTTTCGTGTCGATGGCCGGGAGAGGCGTGTGGGAGTGGAAGAGTGGGTGGGGGGTGGGGGGAGTGGAAGGGTGTTTTGGGTAGAGGAAGCAAAGTTCAAGGAGTGGTTGGCTGATTGGAAGCTGGAAAATGCAAGATGGCTTTCGTGATGGCAAGGGGGAGGGAAGAGAGATGGGGAGATTGAGAGGGGTAGAGTGAAGAGAGTGAAAAAGAGAGAAAAGTAAAAGTGAGGAAAGGGTAATTAGGAGGATCAAAGGGAGGGTTACCTTCTGCCAGGTAATGTACTTCACATACGTTGTTGTGTTGAATACTAGGTGATTACATTCATTATAGGAAACGTTGGCAACAAATACGTTAGTGCTGTGGATGGTATAGAAAATTGAAGGTCTACATAGGAAAATAAACACATATTTAAGGTTGTATAACCATGACAACATTATGTTAAGAAGAGCTGGAGAGATATAAGATCAAACGAGTGAAAGAAAGAGGATGCAAAGAATAACGTGAGAACGAAAACAGGAAGAGAGAAGGTACTGTACAGAAGAAACAAAACAGAAAATTGCAGGTCTTTGTTATCTTTTGACAGCTTGTCCTTATTGAGACTGAACTAAACGTGCTCACTTTCACACACAGATCATCGTAGTGGAATGCTTGATCAAGAGAAATGTGTATACATGTGAAGGAATTCTTTGTCAGATGGTAGAATATTAAAAAAATACCATTTGCTTTCAAGATCCTGGGAGGGAAAGTGGAGGATGGAACCAATCACAGAAAGAATAGATCTGTAGACATGATCTGGGCGGTGAAGTAATGATGGCGCAATAAGAAATGAAACGAATTAATTTCTCTTCATATATGTAGTAATATGAATAGAGTCACATATTCTATTTCTATTTCATTCTTTCAATTATTGGATCTTTATTTTATCAATCACTTTTAGGTAGTATTGAGGAATATGGGAAGCGAGTACTTAGTGTGGGAAAGTGTGAAGGCAAGAGCTATCTATCTAAGAGGTAAGGAAGTAAAATGGTTGAAAATGATAGGCACAAAAACAAGTTTATTCTCAAAAAGTATAGACAGTAATATCTACAACTTAAAAATACTTTTTCCATGAGCTGAGATAAAACACTAGCTCTGCCAGACCGTATAAAATTAGCAAAAATCAATCAATCAATAAGTAAATGTTTAAATAATTAAATAAACAAATAGATAGAGAAAATGTATATAAATAGATAAATGAATACAAAACAATAAGATTGACAAATAATAGATGAATTCTATATAGTGGAAAATGAATAATGGATGAACAACGAATGATGAATAATAGATAATAAATAACAAATGAAAAATAAATAAAATCATTACATACTAAATAGTAAATGATAAAGGGTGAGTAATAAATAGTAGATAACATTTGATAAATGATAAATAAAAAAGATAATGAAATGACGAACGATGAACAGTAAATAATAATCAATGATTAATAAATTATCAGTAATAAGTCATAAGCCATTGATAGTCATGAATGCTAAACAAAAATAATGATAAAAGAAAATATAAGATAAACGATAAATAATATGTAATAGATTATTGAAAATGAATTAGTTAACAAAGGAATAAATAAACAAATAAATAAAAATTAATAAATAAAATTTATAAATAAAAATTAATAAATAAAATCAAATAAATAAATAGATAACATAAATAAAATAATTAGTGAATAAATTAAATAAGATAAAAAATAATAAATAGAAATTAATAGATAAAAATAAATGAACAAATTACTATATAAAAAGCGAATAGATAAATAAAGAAACAAATAAAGAAATGGTAGCCTTTATAAGTGGCCCAGGGGATGCAGGAGTTTAAACTGAGAGTGGATCAACGGGTTCTACAGAACACCAGGTGGACGGCGAAATGGAGAATGTGGACTGCAACTCAGGAGGTGGAATGCCAAGAACGTGGTTAATTTCTACACAGACCACAAACGTCCTGCTAGAACCCGACTTCGAACGAAAAGATAAAACAAAGATAAATAGATAAGCTAAGCTTGCAACTCGCCAGTCTTAATCAGATGGTTTTATTCTGCGGTTAGATCCGGAAAGAAAAAAGAAGGAACACAACATAAATTATAAGAGTTTAGCATAAAGATTACGGCGGAGTGTAATTACAAGTAACAAACTTTGTCTTTGGCTCTTAATTAGAACTTGAAAAAAATATTCACAAAGGATGTGAGAGGGGGGAAGGGGGTGGGAATGTCGAGTTCAAACAGAAATGGAAATTACTTGCGGTCAGGAAGAAAATGAAAATGGTACTAATTCATTGATGCTCGCGGAAAAAAGGGGAGACCATTTTTTTTCTTGCCCAGCTTTTTACTATTC
>NC_134804.1:12167786-12175286 GCF_046742065.1 Oratosquilla oratoria | reverse complement strand
TATATACCCGTTTATTCATTCATTTATTTATTTCATTTACTGTTAATTAATTCATTACCTTTATGTGTTTGGAAAAGGCTTATGACAGGATAGACAGGAAGACACTGTGGGAAGTATCTCTGTTAAGGGCAGTCAAAAGTTTTTATGAGAGTAGTAAAGCCTGTATTGGGATTGGAAATGGAGAGAGTGAGTGGTTTGAGGTAAAGGTGGTGTTACATCAGGGATATGTCATGTCGCCATGGCTGTTCAATGTGTACATGGATGGGATGATGCGGGAGGAAGAGGCGAGGGACTAGAGATGGTTAAAGAAAATGGAGAAAAGTCGGGGGTGACCCAGTTGTTGTTTGCTGATGAAACTGCACTTGTGGCATGGTCAGAAGGGGGTTTATGGGAGTTAGTAATGGGGTTTGGAAAGGTACGCGATAGGAGAATGTTGAAGGTAAACGTAATTAAAAGCAAAGTGATGAGATGTGCAAGGCAAGAGGATGGCAACGAGTTTAAAGGGGAGAAACTGGAGGAAGTGAATAGTTCTAGATATTTGGGGTCACATGTGTCAAGAAAGGAAGGAGTAGAGGTGGAGGTATATTACAGATTGAGAGAAGCAAATACATGTTTTTGGGGTTAAAAAATGTCATGAGAAATAGTCATCAGTGAATGGATGCAAAGATTAGATTATATGAAGGGGTGATTATACCGACAGCACTGTATGGAGCAGAAACTTGGAATTTAAGAGTAGCAGAAAGAAAAAGTTTAAATTTATTTGAGATGAAATGTCTGAGAAGTATGGTTGGGACTGCAAGGTTGGATAAAGTGAGGAACGAGTTGAGGAGTAGAGTTAGGGTGGAAAAAGTGATGGAAGATACGATTGATGAAAGAGTCTTAGGATTATTCGGACACATGGAAATAAAGAGTGAAGAAAGATTAGTAAAAGAGGTGTGGAAGGCAGCGGTGGATGGAGCGAACTTGAGGGGACGACCGAGGATGAGGTAGGCAGATGGGCGAAAGGGGCGTTGAGCAAGAGAGGAGGTGAATGTCTGTTGAGCAAGGAAGGGAGAAGGTAGGAGACAGAGGTGAGTAGAGAATGGTTGTGCATAGATGATACTATGATGCAAGAAGGGAGGGGTCGTAGGAGAGGGTTAGAGAGTGGTCATGTATGAATGATATTTTTACGCAACCCGAAAGGGTTTCTCCCCGTCTTATCTCTCTCTGTCTCTGTTTTTTTTTTTTTAACATAAGGGGAGGTTGTCGCCGATTAAATGAAGCGGCCTTGCCGGGGATGTACTATGCCTTGCGGCATTGTTTCTGACCCAGGGCAGTGGGCGGGATACAGAGATAACCCGTTATCCAAGAGGAGCTAAGATAAAAGGTAGGAAAGAGTGGTGTACGGGAGTGGAATGGATGTGAATGAAACGGGTGGGAGTAGGTACGTCCCTTTTGATTTGGCTACCTCCCTTCTAAGGAGGAAAAAGTCCTTGATATATAGATAGATTGACAGACTTACTTACTTCATTCCTATACCAACAACTTGTTCCCCAAATCTCTTACCTCTCTAATCGACCTTTTCCCCTCAATGTGGTAATAAAATTGATGGGCTTTGATTTGAAAGAAGACAGACTATTCCATTCAGTTTAGGGAGTAAGATTAATTGACAAAAGGATTTTTTATCACACTTGAGCCTTCTGAATGCTAAGTGGTCCCACACAGTTGGTTCAAATTGCCTACTGCCCTTAGCCAAAACAAAAACCAAAAAATGCATCACTGTACTTAAGGAGTTAAATCCTTCTTCTTTTGTATAACTTCTGCTTTCAACTCGTTCCTTGTCTTGGCTTTTATGTTTCACTTTCTGACCTCAGGTGACCTCCCAATTGACCCAAGCCAGCTCCTTCCTTGCTGCTCTTGCATGTTGTCATGTTTGTCAGGGATGGAAAGGCTCTCTCTCTCTCTCTCTCTCTCTCTCTCTCTCTCTCTCTCTCTCTCTCTCTCTCTCTCTCTCTCTCTCTCTCTCTCTCTCTCTCTCTCTCTCTCTCTCTCTCTCTCTCTCTCTCTCTCTCTCTCTCTCTCTCTCTCTCTCTCTCTCTCTCTCTCTCTCTCTCTCTCTCTCTCTCTCTCTCTCTCTCTCTCTCTCTCTCTCTCTCTCTCTCTCTCTCTCTCTCTGTGTGTGTGTGTGTGTGTGTGTGCGTGTCCTACTCTTCCTTTTTACTGTAGAGGCTGTCTCACACCTTTGTTCTGGCTACCGTCAAATTATATTCGTCTGCTACTTTTTTGTGATTGGTTTTGGGAGGGCTTCAGGTGTCCTTATACGGTTTTATATAAATACGTGCTTTTGGTCAGTTAAAAATTTAAGGTCAATTCGATTAATATTGACCAAGTTATTGTGTTTAAATCTTTTATCTTACAGGATTTTTGTCACATGAAGTAGCAGCTATAGCTCATCACTATTTTAATAATAATATCTTAATAAATTTTTAATACCATTGTAGGTGCCAGGAAGTCTAGGGATAATCTCGTCCTTCTACCTCTTTCATAGCTGACCAGAGGTCAGGGAAAGATTTCTTTAAATGTTGATCACAGGAATAATTCTATTTGTATGCCGGTATACCTGTCAGGATGTCTTGGATATTACACACACACGCACACACACACACACACACACACACACACACACACACACACACACACACACACACACACACACACACACACACACACACACACACACACACACACACACACACACACACACACACACACACACACACACACACACACACACACACACACACACACACACACACACACACACACACACACACACACACACACACACACACACACACACACACACACACACACACACACATATATATATATATATATATATATATATATCCATTGGTCATGATTTTAGTAATATAATAGGAAACAATCTTTCTTACGTATACATCTAGTGTTTTAAGACACTTCTTGTGGTCGGAGCGTCTATAGGACAATGTAATGATATTGATCGATTGAAAATCTTTATTTGTTTATTTATTTATCTATTTATTCATCTGCTTATTTATTTATTCATCTGTTCATTTATTTGTTCATTTATTTTTTATTCATTTGTTTATGTATCTATTCATACATTTTACTCATTAATTTATTTTACTCAATTATTTGTTTATCTATCTCTGTTTATTTGTTTGGTTGTTTATTCATTTATATATTTAATTACTTGTTTGATTATTTATTTATCTATTTATTCATTCATATATCTATTAATTTAGTTATCTATAAAATGGTCCTTTATTTGTTTACTAAATTATCCATATACTGTATGTATCTATCTATTGGTTTATTCACCTATTCATTTTTTATTTGTTCATTTGATTGTTTGTTTGTATATTTTTTTTTATTGTCACGGTATTCCTTCCATCGAAGAATATTTTCTTTCATTACATAAGACATAGACTCCCTTTCCTCCTTAGCTTCTAAGATTAACCAGAATAAAATATATAAAATACGTCACGTGATTAGTTTGAATAATTTCACAATTTTTTTTTCTCAAGTTTTAGCTACTGACAATTTTCCAAAATGGTCATTGTTTAGTTTACTACAGGTTTTGGAATCACCGAGTCTTCAGTATTTTAAATTTTTACATTTTCTAATGCATCTAAGAATTTCCTTATTATTTTAGATTTACATTCCTTCGAGCTGATGGGTTTTCAAGGTATACGAATATTCAATAATCTGTTCATCTGTTTAAACTTTGATTTCCTCCCTTTCTCCATTTTCTTTATTATTGACGTGCAGTCTTCTTACTTTTTATCATTCAATTCCTTTCTTTCCCTTGCACATCTGTTCTCTTCTCCATTTTTATCATTCTGCTCACCATCTCTGCAAGTTGTAATCTTATTTGTACACTCAGTCTTCAAAGGTTGTAAGTTTCTGGTTTTTGTCTTTTCTTATTTTTCATTTTATCGTTCCTTCACCATTGTAGTCATTACTTTCCCAAGTCCTAAATCATTTGAACACTCACTCAGTAAAGCTTGCGAAGAAAAAATCTTTATCTTCGATTTTCTTTCGTCTTGTACAGTAGATACTCACTTTCTCAAGCCTTCAACTTTGACAGGATTTTCACTTCGAACGATTTTTTCGGGATCTTTAACTCCAAGAGCTTATGCCATTGAAGAACTCATCCATATAGGTCTTCACAATCTTCACTCCCCCAATTAACTAAACCATTACCTCGAAGGCCTGTGCGCTGTTTAGCCTTGAGTTTTCAGTCAATAAATTCTCAGAAATTCTATGTTCTCCCAAGAATGTACCCAACCCTCAATATTTCTTTTTCTTCTCCCAGTTCCTTTTGGTTTTCTTTGCTTATATCCTTCCTCCATTATCTTTACTATAGCTCCTTCCTTTCTTCCCTTATTTCCATTCCCGTCTCCGGCACTCTTTCCTTGTCTATCTCTTTCAAATCGTTATCTCCAGAAACCCTTGTTTTCTTTGACAGAACAGAAAACAGATCTCTTCTGAGATCCATCGACCTCGACCTGTTCTCGACACTCAGTCATTCTTCATTTCCTCCGCGCGCGCTCTCTCTCTCTCTCCTCGTCGAACTTTGTACTCCCTCTTTTACTCCTTTTTGCTTTGTGACTGGCCTGGTAACTCCTTCTCTTACTCACTTTCCCTAAAGCTCTTCTACATTTTGAAGTTATGTAAACACGGACACTCATTTGTATCTAATTTGATCCTGCCATCCCTACTGACAATTAATATTCTGAAAACCAGTCGCAAGACAGGTGATGATGAACCGACCCGAGTACTGTATTCTCTCCTGGAAGAGACCTTTAACTTCTGGCAGTAAATATGTACATATATATATATATATATATATATATATATATATATATATATAATATGAATATATATATATATACACATATACATATACATATATATACATATATATATATACATATATATGCATACATATTTATATCTATATAATTCTAAGCCACCAAAGGCCGACATGCTGAAATTGAAATGCAGTACTGCCAAGGACTCGAACCCGGCATCCTCATGACAAGTGCAGCAGTGACTTATCAACTAGGCTATCAAGAGATATAAATTGAGCGCTATTTTTCTTATATATTTGTATGCTCGAGTTACATACACATACATGAATTTTTTTGCTTTCAACCCATCTCCACTATTCAATTGGAAGATATACAAACGCAGGAAAGTGTTGTACAGAAATAAACAAATAAATAAATAAATTGTATATATATATATATATATATATATATATATATATATATATATGTATATATATCAAAGGCTTTTTCCTTCTTATAAGGGAGGTAGCCGAAAACAAAGACATAAAAACCACTTCCACCCATTTCATCTCCTAATACTCCACTCCCCTCCACCCTCCCCCTCTCTCCCATCTTGAAACCAACTGGATGCGGGTCATCCCTGCATCCCGTCCACTGCCCTGGGTCAGAAGTAGTGTTGCAAGACACAGCACATCCACAGCAAGGCTGCTTCATTAAATCGGAGACCCCTCTCTCCCCTCCTCCTCATGCAGAAAAGGAGAAGACGGGGAGAAACCCTTTGGGCTGCGTCAATTTACTTTTCACACTTACTTACCTCCAACCCCCACCCACTCCCCTTCATGCACCACAGCACCATCCACATACAACTATTCTCCACTCACCCCCATCTTCTGTCCTCTTCCGTCCTTCTTCAACAGACACTCATCTTAGATCGCCCCCTATGTTCACTCCTTCCACCTCTGCCTTCCACGCTTCTTTTACTAGTCTTTCTTCACTCATTCTTTCCATGTGACCAAACCATCCTAATACTCTTTCATCAACCCTATCTCCCAACTCCCTTTCCACCCCCGTTCTCCTCACCTCCTCATTTCTCACTCTATCTAGCCTAGTAACCCCTATCATACTTTTCAGGCACCTCATCCCAAACACATTCAAACTCCTCCTCTCTTCCTCTCTTATGCTCCACGCACAGTGCTGTCGGCACAATCACTCCTTCATACAATCTCCTCTTAGCATTCATTCCCAAACGTCTATTTCTCATTACATTTTTTAATCCACCAAGGCATTTACTCGCTTCTCTCAATCTACATTCTATCTCCACTCCCCATTCTCCCCCTCCAGCCACACTCGCACCAAAGTATCCAAAACTACCCATCTCCTCCAGTCTCCCCCAATACTCACTTCCAGTCTGCTGCCACTCTCTCGCCTTGTACATCCCATCACCTTACATTTACCCACATTTATCTTCAACTTTCTTCTTTCACACACCTTCCCAAACTCTGTCACTAACTTCCTCAACCCCTCCTCTGATCCTGCTACAAGTGCAGTGTCGTCCGCAAACAACAGCTGGTACACCTCCCACTTTTCTCCATTTTCTTTAACCATCTCCAATCCCTAACCCACCACTCTTGCATTTACCTCTCACACCACCCCATCCATGTATAAATTGAACAGTCTGGGCGACATAACATATCCCTGACGAAGTCCCACCGTTACCTCAAATGACTCACTCTTTCCATTTCTAATCCCAACACACGCTCTACCACTCTCGTAAAAGCTCTTGACTGCTCTTAAAAGCTTTCCTCCTATCCCATATATCTGCAACACCTCCCACAGTGCCTTCTTGTCTACCCTGTCATAAGCCCCTTCCAGATCCATAAAAGCCCCAAAAAACATCCCCATGTCCTCCTACAACTCCCTCAGACACCCGTCCCACCACAAAATCTGATCCACGCAACCCCCACCCGTCCCAAACCCACACCACTCCCCACCAACCACTCCCCCTGCTCTCCACCAACTACTCCCCCTGCTCTCTCCAATCCTCTCAATCAAGACCTTCCCACAATCCTTCCCAACCACAGTCAACAAGCCGATCTCTCTGAAACTACTACACTTGCACTTGCCCTCCCTCTCCCCTGCAAAGTGGAACCACACAGCACTCCTCCAGTCCTCCAGCACACCACCCTCTCTTAAACAAACATTAAACAACCTTACCAGCCAGTCCACCATCACTACACCTCACCCCCTAAGACACTGCACAACACCCACCCAAGCCAGGGGCTCCACCCGCTCCCATCATTCCAACAACTGCCCTCACTCCATCTCTCCACATCTCTCCTCCATTTTCCTCATTCATCACCCTCATTTTCTCAGCGCTTCCCACTGCAAGTACCTTACCCTCCCTATCCTCCTTCACATTTAGCAACTCCCTAAGATACTCTGCCCATTTTCCTCTTACTGTCTTCTCTTCCATTATCATCTCTCCATTTGTACCTTTCACATATTCTCCTCTACTTGATTCGCCTCCTCTTCCTCTATTAATTTCTCTCAATTTTTTTTTTATTACTTTCAAAATTTTCTGTCAACTCTTACCCCATTTCACATCTACTTTCCTCTGTGCTTCCTTTATCTTATGCTTTACTTCTCTTTTCTTTGTACCTCTCATATGATTCCCTCGTCC
>NC_134804.1:12160286-12162786 GCF_046742065.1 Oratosquilla oratoria | reverse complement strand
CAGAAATTCCCTCTGAAGTCTACATTGTTGTGACCCATATCGACAAATTCTTTTATGAACATAAGAGCATAGGAATGAAGGAGATTGCAAGAGACCATGAGGCCTACACTAGGCAGTTCCATATCCATTACCACCTGTCATCCCCATCCATAAAGTCGTCTATTCATTTCTTAAAGAAAAACAAACAAACAAACAACAACGATAGCTTCATCCCTCTCTACTGGGTTACTAAGTCTATTTCATTCGTTGATCACCTTACTAGTAAACCAATTCTTGTCTATTTCCTTCTTAGATATAAATTTGTCCAATTTAAATCCATTACTACAAGTTCTACCCTGTTGCCTTAATATGATGACCTTGCTTGAGTACCCCTTGTTAAAGCCTTTGATCCACTTGAACATCTCTATTAGGTCACCCCACACTCGGCGAACGATTGTATTATAATAAGGGTGAACGTTGGTCAGATATTCGATGCAGAAAAATCTTTACATAAACATTATTCTCTAGGGAATTTGTGCTAGCTAAAACAAGAAAACTTTTGTTCATCTAATAGTTATTTTGATTACTTGGGACAAGCTTGTTCCTTAGCAAGATCTTTTTAACGTGGTCTTTAGTTCAATGATTTCGTTTAGCGATAGACAAAATAAAATCTTTAACTTACGAGTGGACAAGTTGTTGAGATGAATGGACAACGCTAAATAAAAGGGTCCTCACCCAACACACATTCACTAAAGTCCATTTTAATATATCGATGAATGAATTCTCACCTTTATGAATGATAGAAGGGAGGAACTTTGATCTAGGATTCAGGCGCCAGACTTCTACTATCATTTCTCTATCATCGCTAGTCTATCGCTAATCTATCGCTCTTGCATGCCTTATCTTTTGTCAGTCAGCCATTAAGCGTCTTTGAAAGGCACGATAACTATAGTTATCAGCACTAGAATAAAATTATAAGAGAAAATGATCGTTTAGTGGATGGATGGTAAGAGCATTACGATGATAAAAAAATACCTGAATATTGATGTATATGCGGTAATGATGGTTGTCAATTATGTGAGAATAGAGTGTGACACTTCCTCTGGTTCAGACACACTACTGAGGCAACGCATTGACCTTTCCATCAATAGTGCCGTACTTTATGACATTCTGTCTTAGATAATGTCACCGTTTTATTCACATGAGAGATGGACCCTGCAGAAAATGGGGTCTTGCTTGAAGGTGACTCCTGCAGGAAGGAAACGTCCTGACTAGCAATAAAAGAAAGGCAAAAAGAAAGAATATGTATATATATATATATATATATATACCTGTATACATATACACATATGTATATATATATATATATATATATATATATATACATATGTATATGTATATATATACATATATATGTATATATATATATATATACATGTATACATACATATATATGTGTGTGTGTGTGTAAATATATATATATATATATACAGTATATATATGTGTAAATATATATATATATATATATATATTTATATATATATACATATATAAACTAGAGTAGTTACAATCCTGCTCAAAACACTTCTCAAGACCATGTTTCCACACATGAAAGTCTTCTCTGAAGAACTCAGCACTCCTTTCTCAAAACTAAGTATTTACAGCATTTTTTTTTCTTGATCCGTGTTTTCAAAGTAGCTCATGCATCACAGCATCATTCACATTTAGCAACTCCCTAAAATACTCTGCCCACCTTCCTCTCACTGCCTTCTCTTCCATTACCATCTCTCCATCTGCACCTTCTACCTTTTCTTCTCTACTTGATTCACCTTCTCTTCCTCTTTTAATTTCTGTACAAAACATGTTTTTAATACTTTCAATTTTTTTTTGTCGTACTCTTACCCCATTTCACATCTGGTCTCCTCTTTGCCTCCTGTATTTTCTGTTTTACTTCTCTTTACTTTGTACCTCTCATACAATTCCCTCGTCCTAATTTGTAACCAATCTATGAAAGCCTGCTTCTTCTCTTCTACACCCTTCTTTGCTTTCTCATCCCACCACTCACCACCCTTCCCTCTATTTTCTCCCGTCCTCTTTGTTCCACACACCATCTTTGCACACCTCATGACTCCCTCCTTGAACCATCCCCATTCCTCCTCCGCTTCTAGTTCTATTCTATCCTTCACTCCCTCCCACTCCACTCTCAGCATCTACTTATAATCCTCCTCTTTTCCTTTCTCATTTAAGCAGTTCATTTTAAATACCTCCGTACCTTCTACCCTTTTCCTCTTTCTCCACCTATTCTCCACTCTCAACGAAGTGACCGAGTATACAGCACATTGCGTTAGGTAACCGATATAAAGTAACCAAATATTTTGTAATAAAGTTCCATAATTTACGGCATTCATTGTTTTATAGAATTTTCAGATTAGTAATGTTATAAGGTGTATGACTCAATCATTTGTTTAAAAAGTCAAACATGAGATTAATAACGATTTTGATAATCTAATTAACAAGAAAT
>NC_134804.1:12152786-12155286 GCF_046742065.1 Oratosquilla oratoria | reverse complement strand
GATTAGCTAGCTAGGGAATTTTTGATTAGAGCATAGATAGGATGACCGTTAACGTTTTAATAACACCATGCAAGTGGGTCCGCCCCACACTTTCACACTCACACTTCCTTCACTTTCTAAACTTTACCTTCACCTATCACCCCCTCCCCCCTCTTGCTCCCACACCTTCTCACTCACCTGTCGATACTTATTATTATTATTATTATTATATCTTCTCTACTCACGACAACCACCACCAATAAAGATCAATAACACTACAATACCATACAACAAACAAGCACGCATCCTAGGTCTCACCATAACATCACAAGGAATACAAAAACACATTAAAAACAGAATAAGAACAACAGAAACCACACTAAACAGACTAAGACGATTCCGAGGACTCTCCACAAAAACACAAATACAACTATATAAGACACTAGCACGACCACAACTTGAATACCCTCCCATAATTACAGTCACAAGCACGCCTACAAACATCAAGAGAATGCAAACACTACAAAACAAAACAATACGTAGAATACTAAAACACAAACCCCCTTACCTAGAAACATCACAACAACTACACGAAACAACAAAACTAGAAACTATACACGCACGACTAATAAGACTGAGCAGTAAAGCCTGGAACACTACACTAAACAGCAACACGATACCACAGCCCCCACCAAACAATAAAAAAAAACACAAGATCACAAATATTGGCCTAGACTTAAAACCACTCTTGGTTAAGCCCCTGATCTTTCCCCTAGGGCCTAGCTAATTAAAAGAAAAAAGAAAAAAAAGGAAGGTTATGTGTGATAGATCTAAAGTAATTTCAATATAAGAAAACTCATAAACACACAAACACACATATCCACAGGATATGTGTGTATAACTTACATCTCCTAAATAATAGACTTCACATGGCACACTAGCCAACAAACACTCGTAACCTTCCTATAATATATATATATATATATATATATATATATATATACATATATATATATATATATATATATAAATTAACTGAGATCAGGTATGACACGTCTCAACATCAATCAAAACTAACTAAAATAAACAGCTTTAAATAAACTTAAAACTTGAATTAATACTCAAGGCTCATTGCCAATACATAGTCACATCTGCTCCCAACCCATGTAAATATTTATTACCTATTATAAGATATGCAAAATGAAGGAAACACTCGTAATGAACTGAATTGAATTAAATGTACAACACAATAACTAAACTACACTCAAACCTTAAATAAAACCAAAAATGTATATTGACAAAACGAGTGCTTCCTTCATACCTTATTATATTATTTTATTATATTATACTATTATATATTATTATTTAATTAGCTAGTTAGGGAATTATTGACTGTGAGCTTAGATAGGATGACCATCAACGGGAAACACAACCACCATGCAAGTGGGTCGCCCCACACTATCACACTCACACTTCCTTCACTTTCTAAACTTTACCTTCACCTATCACCCCCACCGCCCCTCTTGCTCCCACACCTTCTCACTTCACTATCGCCATTATTTATTATTATTATTACTTCTCTACTTTACACTAGCCCTTCAAGAATAGTACATCGCCTCTACAGCAAATGAAGTCCTCTCACCCTGAAAAAGCCTCTTAGTGAGGTGAAAAAACTCCGAGTTTTTGGTGTTGTTGTCAACAGTTTTTTACATGCTGTCACATTTTGAATAATACAAGCCCACCGGCTTCGCCGGCCCTGCTCCGCAGGGGGCTTTTGCGCTTCGCGCAAGCTCGCTTCGCTCGCGGGCGCTTCGCGCCCTAGGGCTTCGCCCCTGTTTTAACCATGCTCTTATTTCTTGCAGTAAGGATATAGAAAGGCTAATAAAAGAATCAATACATTTACGTTTTTTATTCACTCAGACACACACCTTCTTAGGAAAAGGCGGAGAAGTAACATAACCCCCTGAAGAGTGCCCCTCTTCTTTGTCTTCTTCGGATTCACGGCTTCTCTTCGGGAAGCCATCGGAGCTACTTTCGTCATCGCTAGAGCGGTTTAAAGCCACCATCACAGCCTCGATCTCCTTCTTCAGCTTTTCCTCCAGCTTTTCTATTTTCGAGAACAGATCTCTGTTGGTCGGTTCATCCTCGGGCTCGAGCCCCTCGTGCCAGTCGGGCGCTAACATATTCCGCCATTCCTCCTCTGAGATTTTGTGTATGTCTTCCGGGATGTTGTTTGTCCTGTCGGACTCGTCCACTTCCTCGGGAATGCGGGTAGCCGCAACTAAAGACGCTTTTGTGGGCCCCTTTTCCTCCTCTTCTCCCTCTAAATAATCCTCGAACAACTCTCTGTACACCACGTTAACAGCAGGCCGGGGGCAACACTTTTTCCAGCCCTTCGCCAGCCCGTATAGTACACCAAAGAGTCCCAGTTCGTTACTCTAGAACAGGCTACATACAGTTGACCGTGCGCGAAGCAATGTACAGAATCCAGCAGTAACCCACAGCGATCAAAAGTCTGTCC
>NC_134804.1:12140286-12142786 GCF_046742065.1 Oratosquilla oratoria | reverse complement strand
GATACGAACCCTGACCCGTGCGTCGAATATCACGAGGTCAAGACGTTAGCAACTATGCTACATGGTGATGGTTCAAAAGGACTGTACTAGTCCCCGACCACGCTTCACGTAACATTGGAAGATCTAATCTCAATTTCATCTAATCCCGTATTAGGCGAGCCTTCCGACAAGTTGTGTATGTTTCTTATGACAGATTGAACATTTTTAGAAGCTCCGCCGTGGGATACGAACCCTGACCCGTGCGTCGAATATATATATATGTTGAGGCATTGTGACGGGTTGGTGAAGGTGGGTGAGGAACACATGAATCAGAATCCAAGTTTATTTCTGACTAGTTTCGCAGAAATAGCTTTCTTCAGAGAAATAAAGTAATAAGGAGAAAACAAGGCGAAAATATATATACGGGCACTGAGAGGAGTTTCGGAAAGCTCACCCAGGGTCGTCTCTGTATACCAACTAAAGAACGGGTGACATCAAATGGACAAAATCCACCGCAGCCATAGCAACAGCAACTAGGACATTACGCCACCGAAACAAAGACCCCTCAGTAACGGACAACAGGACAAAATCCCCAATATACAGAGACGACCCTGGATGAGCTCTCCGAAACTCCTCACAGTGCCCCGTATATATATGTTCACCTTGTTTTCTACTTATTACATTATTTCTCTGAAGAAGCCTATTTGTGCGAAACTAGTCAGAAATAAACTTGGATTCTGATTTATGTCTTCCTCACCCACCTTCACCATATATATGTATATATATTATATATATATATGTATATATATATATATATATATATATATACATATATATATATACACATATATATGTGTGTGTGTGTGTGTGTGTGTGTGTGTGTGTGTGTGTGTGTGTGTGTGTGTGTGTGTGTGTGTGTGTGTGTGTGTGTGTGTGTGTGTGTGTGTGTGTGTGTGTGTGTGAGTGTGAGTTTTTCACCGCAACAAAATGAACCACAGCGGCTTCCTCTGGCATTTACAGAGAGCCGACCCTTGTGGAACATCTGCAGGCTTCACGTGGGAACCAAAGGTTTTGGTCTGAACAGCCGCCTAGTTCTATTAGCTGATTTGTTTCAATGACTTCAAAAGACTATTCGAAGCACCAGAACCACCTGATTATAATTAAGATCGATCTTGGTCTCACTAATCAGCTCAAGTTTAGGCGTCAGAATAATTAGATTTTCAATGTGAACCTGTATGAAACTTTTCCACTTTCGATGTCTACGTGAGTATCAGACTTGTTACTATTTGTTGATCTACCTTTTCTCATGTGCACTCCTCAACCACACACTAATCGATACATGTGTATCTAATTTGTATAATGATATCCAATAGAACTTCTTAAAAAATGTGTTTTGATTGATCTCCGTGAAAACTGGCATACGCATTCAAGATGCTGAATCTAGAAACTAAGCAGTTAGTTATAAAAACATAGTAGCTTCTCTTAACATAAAGACACCGTCAACACCATCACCTCAACCACCACCATCAACACCATCACCACAACCACCATTCACCACAGCCACCACCATAAGCAGCGCCACAACCACCATCACCACAACCACCATCACCACAACCACCACCACTACAACCACAGCAACGACCACGCTATAAAGTTTGGTCCCCAAATTGTAATGGATTCCTATAAATCGAGGGTCGAGCTACAATAGCGAATTAATGTTGTGCGATTACTCCCATGCAGGAGGCGTGGTAATGGTAATGGTCCTCATTTATTACCGAATCAATACCCTTCATTACTCGTATATGTTATTATTACCTTCTTAGCCTACTAGAGAGGTTATAGTTCAGGTAAGTGGTGCAGTTTAGGATAATCTGAATACAATTATATTACACTGTGGTTAGAATTTAACCTTAGAAAGGAGTGCCTGTTTGGAACAGTGGTATGAGGACTCCATAATGATGTTAGGAAGGTAACGTGGTTAACTCGTTAAGTTAGTGGAAAGTTTGATAGTAGGGGGATTTGGTACTATTTTACCCTTAGACGTAGACGCGATGAAGTAATTTTTGTATCTTATTGCATCTTTTCATTTAATAATTCATTTACTTTTTTCATCCCGACTATGGGCGACCAATTTTATGTTTATATGTATACAAAGAGCTTTTTCCAACCTATAAAGGGGTAGCCAAGTCAAAGGCACATGCGTACTCCCACCCCTTCCACTCCCAGCCAACACCCTTCCCCTCCCCCCTCTCCGTATCTTAGCTCCTCAGGGATGACAGATCATCCCCGTATCCCGCCCACTGCACTGCGTCAGAAGCAATGCAGCAAGACACAGTATTAAGATTACCTTATCTGAGGAAACAGTAGTCTGTCATAAGTGGAGCTTTGGCCAATTTGGTGATCTGGGTGGAGGTGAGGCTCAGCTGGCTAATAAACTATAGTAGAAAGGTTGGTTCACTCAGTCTAGATACTGATACCCGTACAGCAATGTTTTCTAGTCAATTTATGTTCCTGTTTTCAT
>NC_134804.1:12132786-12135286 GCF_046742065.1 Oratosquilla oratoria | reverse complement strand
CAATAGTTTTTTCCTCCTTCTCCACCTTTTCTCCAATCCGGAAAGCCGTTACAATGTCACTAGCAATATCGTTTACCTCAGCTTAGTCAAACGAAAAATAACTTTGCGCTTACAGAGTTTTGATTACATCAGCGATTATAAAACAATCACCACCGTCGGTGTGTTTACATAGACAGAACGACGCCTTCAATGTTATTAAACAGTAGGCGTTGAGTCTGAACTCGTTGACTAATCTGATTTGCATTCGCTACCGGCCTCTTACAGGGCTCGGGAGCTACCGTTGGTCGTCCCGACCAATTTCTTATTTCCTCTTACAGGGCTTGCTAATATATTTCTAGAATAAGCTAATCTACCCTTGCGTAATTGTTATCAAGAAATAAGCTACCCTCCAAAATACATCATTCATGCAATAAATTGGGAATAATACATAAACACAATACCTATAAATGTGAATAACATGCATGTCAATATATAAGGCACTAAAATCGTACATATAAATTAATTAAGCGGTTACATGGTTGATTTGCCTTGACAGAGCCAATCTCCGGAATACAACAAAGGCAATCAGTGCTGCCACTAACACTGAAAGCAAAGGTATGATAAGGATTGGTAGTATATGTAAATCATTTGAGGGAGCTCTTGACAATGGTCTTCTCTTAATTTTCAAGGGAGGAGAGTTTTCAGGCAATGTGAAGTTGAAGGTTGAAATGTAGGTGTCATCGGTTAAATGCATTGTATTAAGGGTATTGGAAATGGTGGAAATAGTGTCTGCATGCAATTCGCAGTTATCTTGAATAGAGACAAGAGCTTCAACCAAATTCAATTTAGGACTCAACCCGGGACAATTGATTGAAACCTTTGTCTTGTTAGGGAAAAACAAGTAATGAGATCCTTGTATGTTACAATGAGGGATTTGGTCTACCAAAATTCGTTGGTAATGACAATTGTTCATAACAGACACATTCCTAACCAGAGAATTCATGTGAAGCTTCTCGGAACACAAAAGAGATCATGCTTTCTCTTAGATTGTCTACAGAAAGGATGTAATTGATTAGAAAATTCACTATGAACACTAACTTTCAATGGTTTATCATCTTCTCTAAGATAATAGCAATTCATTTGCAAAACACACTAATCTAGAGTTTGAGTGTCTCTTCTTGTTCAATCTTCATATTTATTTTCAACACACTTCATTTTCAAAGACAGTCTTATTACTTTAAAATTATCACAATACTCATGTGTGTACGCAGATGTGAGGTCCTTAAGGTTCCAAGTCTGACCACAGCAGATCCTAGGTTTTAGATTTCCATGTATCTGCTTGACACCAAGTTCCAGTTGTTTAGGTCTCCCATCCCAAATACATACAAATGGTCAATACTATCTGTAAAATACATCAAGATTAATATTCAACTCATCAAGAATACAGTCAAAGTTTTCCTTATACTCTTCAGTGTTGTCAACATTGATACAAAGAGTATTACTATAATTATCTTCATAGATCTGCAAGCTAATTTTCCTTATGTCATCTAAATGTCCTATCAATTCTTCTCTTGATTCTAAATGTTTAAGTCTAAATTTGTTCCCACCTGCAGAATCAATTACCCTATATGGACCAGTGTACCTTGGTGAAAGTTTATTATTGGGTGAAGTTAGTTTGACCATTACTAAATCTCCAATTTTCAATTCTAGTTTATGAGCTATTTTGTGTTGTTGTTCCTTCATCTCTTGTGAATAGACCTGCATATGTTTCCTAACTCTTTGGTGAATACTTTGAAGAGTATATATCCTATTTGATATATAATCATCCATATTATATATGGGTTTCTGCTCTGCAGTCAACATTTCATATGGCAGAGTTTTGTCCTCCCCAAAAATTATAAAATGAGGTGTATCACCAGTTGCTACATTAATTTGATTGTTCAGGGTACACTTAACACAAGGAATCCAAGTATCCCAAGTTACACTATGAGGACTTGTTAGGGTTCTAAGACATATAATTTTTTTTTTTTTAACCTTTCTACTACCCCGTTACCTTTGGGATGATTCACGAGTATATTGACTTTCTTGATGTGGAATACATTACATAGATTTTCCAAGATTTTGTTATTAAATTCAGTCCCATTATCTGAAACTATGATGTTAGGTGTAGTAAAATTACAGATTATCTGATCATAGATTACAGAAGCAATAGTTTCAGCTTTCTTATTGATTATGGGTTGTAATATACAGAATCTTGAAAAATAATCAATAGCAACAAATAGGTATTTAAAGCCGTTCTCGGACATAGGTAATTCTAATGTATCAATGTGAACTCTTTCCAAAGATTTCTGTGGAATGGGATAGGTGAGTATAGGAGCAGGTTTTGGTGTATTTCCCTTCACCTTTACACATTTTACACACTTTTCTATATAATCATATATAGATTTCTTCATACCTGGCCAAAAGTATTTAAGTTGTGCTTGTCTATAAGTTTTATCCTTTCCAGGATGTGAACTACAAT
>NC_134804.1:12125286-12127786 GCF_046742065.1 Oratosquilla oratoria | reverse complement strand
GTACATATATGTATATATATATATATATATATATATATATAATTATATATATATATAATATTTATATATATATGTATATATATACATACATATATGAGAGAGAATGTGGGTGGTGAAGGGCAAACGAAGGGCAAACATATATATACATATATATATATATATATATATATATATATATATATATATACATGTATATATTTATATATATCCATATATATATAATACACATATTCATATATATGTGTATATATATATACATATATATATATATGTGTGTGTGTGTGTGTGTGTGTGTGTGTGTGTGTACACACACACACACACACACACACACACATATGTATATATATATATATATATATATATATATATATATATATACATATATAATTCGAAAGCTTTGTGTCTGATCTCACTTTGAGTAATTAAACTATATTCGTAAAATCGAGAAAATCACTAAGTAGATAACGGCGAGGGTTCGAATCCCAGTAAGAGACTTTAATTATATAAATGTATATATATACATATATATATATATATATATATATATATATATATATACATACATATGTATGTATATATATATTTGTATGTATATACATATATATGCACTAAAAACCCACTATTATTTGGATTTAAGAAAAGAAGGAAATAACGAATTTCCGTATATTTCGATCACTTGCTGTGATTCCGCTTGAAGAGAATCACAGCAAGTGATCGAAATATACGAAAATTCGTTATTTCCTTCTTTTCTTAAATCCAAATAATAGTGGGTTTTTTAGTGCAATTACTAATGTGTAACGACATTACTGGACAGTGATATATATATATATATATATATATATATATATATATATATATATATATATATATGTATATATATATATATATATAAATATACATATATATACATATATATATAATATATATATAATATATATATATATACATATATATATATATATATATATATATGTGTGTGTGTGTGTGTGTTTGTGTGTGTGTGTGTCTCCATGTGTGTGTGCATGTGTGTGCGTGTGTGTTCTTCTGGTGTGGTATATACTGGAAAATGATCTTAGAATGTTGGTCGTGTTTGTTAGCAAATATATGCAATGTATATATGAATATATTGTCCTTATTCTTCATTTATTTCAAATATATTTTTTTGTCATGTTTTTGTTTTGTCTTTTCCTGTATCCTTTAATCTATTCATTAACTAATTTTTTTATCTATTTATCTTTTCATTTATTTACTTATTTTGCTTACTTGTTCATTGATATTTACTGTTGGAGTATGACCTAAAGAACAAAGAATTAGATGTCACTTGTAATTCGAATCACGATCCAGATTCTTCTTACCTTCTTACCAGTCTCCTGTTAAGCATTAAAGCTTGTCGGTCGTTCTGCCTCATGTAGCCCCTCCATCTGATCCTGTCCTCATATAGATGCTGGTTTTCGATGTCTTCAAGATTCTCTCCCCTGGCTTCCACTGCTCTACTAATGTTGTCCCTCCACCTCACTCTGGGTCTTCCTCCTGGTCTTGCTCCTTCAAGTCTCCATTTATAATATTTTCTTGGGTATCTGTTGATGTTCGTTCTTTTCATATGACCAAATCACCGTAGCTGTCCTTTCTCAATGAATTTAAGGATATTTTCCACTCCTAATTCTTGTCTGATGGAAACATTCTGGATTCTGTCTCTTTTGGTGGTCCAGATATGGCAGAAGTGAACTCCCCTGGCGGAGGTTTGCGCTAATTGTCTTTAGATTTTTAATGTACGAGTACCTAAAATATGTATATCACTGAGGTGTCTCGTAAATGTAGTTTGATCCTTAACATTTAATGGTGACTGCCACTTACTTAAGCTGATTTTGCACAGATAATAAGTGTAACCACTTAAGAAACAGCTTAGCGACTCCTGGGGTAGGTTCCCACCATGAACACATATGCACTGTATTGATGTATATGAATGAAAACGGATGGGTTTTTTCATGATAACGACCTTAACATCCTTCATTCCGGGAAACATCAAATTGCTCTCATGTTACTAATATGTCACCCACTTAGTTGAATAAAACCGATTGGTGTCTATGAAAACAATGCCATGTGCGTATGCCAAAGAATTGCGGGAAAAAAAGTCCATTCAGCTAATTTGCTTTTCTTTTTTCTGCTCCTTCCCGTTTTCTATTTTTTCTCTTTATCATTATCTTTCTCTTTTTTACTTCACTTTTCTTCTTTTATTTCTTCTTCTTCAAAGCGTATTTTCTCGTGAGCTTTTTTTTTTCTGTGTGTGATAAACAGAATAGCAAAAGGAAGTATGCATATACATTTGCTGATTCGAAAATTATATATTTTATTAGGATGTGAACTTGGGCTTGCCTAAGAGGTGACTTCTCAAAAATAAGTAAATGGATAAATAAATACATAAATAAAACAAACAAAAATAAAAAATAAATCGTATGACATTAGCAAGAATAAACTCCTAGAAATAATTTATTATTCTAAA
>NC_134804.1:12115286-12117786 GCF_046742065.1 Oratosquilla oratoria | reverse complement strand
TTATAAATACATCCTTCTTTACTTCTTGGGGAATTTTTAATTAACAGACTCTTAATGTTGTTATTATTTTTGAATACTATCTGGATACCAAATTTTTAAAAAATGCTTGGAAGATGGATTAAATTATCTTGTTACTGAATTGTTAGAATGTTTTTATAATTAAATGTTTTGACCTGCGACGTATTAAGAAAACATTTCCTCGCTTTGATTTTTGTTTTATCAATAAGATGTTTTGGATATTTTAAATTTTCTCCAATGTCATAGATGAATTGTATTTCTTGATCCAAGAACTCAGGGGAACAAATTCTATAAGCTCTCAGGAACATTGAAGAAAAAACTGACAGCTTGGATTTTTGACTGTGATACGAGTAAAAATGAATGTACGAGAGGACATTGGTCGGCTTCCTGTAAACGTCAAATTTAAAGTATCTTCCACATCGGTAAATATTTACATCTAAAAATGGTAACATATTATTTTCTTCAACCTCTACTGTGAATTTAATGGAATGCACCAAATTATTTAAATCTGACAAAAAAGTATCCAAATATTGATCATTAGGCCAAATGCATAATATGTCGTCAACATACCTGTACCAAACTGCATTAATTGGAAGAATGTTTGGTAATAACTCTCTTTCAAAAAACTCCATATACAAATTGCTAAGAATTGGAGACAGACAGTTCCCCATGGCCATACCAAATGTTTGAGTATAAAAGTTTCCATTAAATTCAAACTTAGAGTCTATTACACATAATTTGATTAAACTAATAATAGTATGAGCAGGGAGTGTAAAGTCATGTTTCTTTAATTCTTTTTCTAGAAATCCTAACAAATCTAAAACCGGGACTCGGGTGAATAAACTTTTAATATCGAAACTAACCAACTTAAAATCAAATGTGATATTATGTCCAAGCAGCTTTTCGGTTAAGTCAACATTATCTTTGATATGAGAGTGGGAAATTGTCCCAACAAGAGGACTAAGAAGAGACACTAACCATTTTGACAACTTATATGTGCAAGACCCAATAGAACAAGTAATGGGCCTAACTGGATTATTAACTTTATGAGTTTTAATTAGACCATACATGTATGGAAGTGACGGAGATATAGTAACACATTTTTTTTTATCAGTTCGTCGTTACCTTTTAAAAAAAAATTAAGCTTCTTATTAAAATTCACTATTAACATTTTCTAGAGGGTTCTTGCTCAATTTAACATGTCTCTTCATCACTTAGTAATATTTCCATTTTTTCTAAGTAATCCTTTTTGTTCATGATGACTAAGCAATTACTTTTATCCGCCTTTGTGATGTGTAAATCTTTATCCTTCTTTAAATTACACTAGTCAACAAAATGAAACTTTTTTTAATCATCAGAGTTGCAAACTAACTTTTTTGTGTAAATATTTTATGCTGATTAAGAATCTGAAGTCCGTTTTTTCCCTATCAGGTCACATTTAAATGTTACAGATACCTGTTATTTTAAAGTACAGGGAATGTAAAGCATATCTATAAGGTATATTGAATACAAGATATGACACTTCCATGGCATTTTATTGTACAAAATCAAAACTGTTTTGCACAAAACAAAGTTAGAATGTACTCTAAAGGATTACCACTTAAAATTTTTGAGATTTGGAATTTCTTTGGTGTTTTTACTGAGAGTCATCCCTGTATAACATCCAGCAGTAGTCAGCTAACATTCCTGCATTCCAAAATCCTTGATACCGTTGTTCCATTGATGCAATATCTTGATGGAAGCGTTCCCCTTGCTCATCAGATACTGCCCCAAGGTTTTCTGGAAAAAAGTCCAGGTGTGAATCAAGAAAATGTACTTTCAGTGACATCCGACAGCCCATTGCAGCATAGGAGTCTAGAAGACATTTCACGCCATTTCTAAACTCTGGAGATTTCTTGTTGCCTAGGAAGTTTTCACAGAGCCATTTGAAAGATTCCCAGGCTTTAAGCTCAGTCTCATCCAGTGTTGTGAGGAAGTTGTTGTCCTTCAGGAGTTCCTTTATCTGCGGACCTACAAATACGCCTTCCTTCAGTTTTACCTCAGTGATTTTTGTAAACTTAGCCTTCACGTATTCAAAACTTTCAGAGTTTTTCCTGGCAAGTGTCTTCACGAATTGTTTCATGAGGCCAAGCTTTATGTGAAGAGGGGGAAGGAGAACATTTTCTGGGTTTACAAGTGGCTTACTCTGGACGCTAGAAACCCCCGGTTCATATGATTTTCGCAGGGGCCACTCTGATTGCACATAGTGCTTAGCAGTTGCACGACTGTCCCATAGGCATAAAAAGCAACAATATTTCGTGAATCCTGATTGCATTCCCATCAACATTCCAATCACCTTCAAGTCTCTTATCTCATCAGAAAAATCAAGTCTCTTATCTCATCAGAAAAATTGTGTCTGATAGAAGGAAACCGATTACATTTTCGAAATCAGCGGACAAAACTACATATTAAACACCACATAAAATCCCTGATGAAAAATTGC
>NC_134804.1:12097786-12105286 GCF_046742065.1 Oratosquilla oratoria | reverse complement strand
GATAAAGAATATCAAAGGCGATTCTTGTAATGATAATGATGAGAACAGAGAAGGGTAATGGAGAGATGAAATATTCGATGATTATGAAGAAGGAGAGGGAGACGGAGGCAAAGGTGGAGGGATACAAGAAAGAAGGATGAGGTGGAAGTGGAAGAGGAGGAGGAGGAGGAGAAGGAGGAGGAGGACAGGAGCAGCAGCAGCAAGAAAGGAGCAGGAGCGGGACGAGTGTGAAGAGGAATTAATGAAAAAAAAAAAAAACTTCCTCAGTGATTGTGGTGGAAGTAGTGTAGATCCTGGTGACTGAAGGAATGTGAAAAGGAATTAATGAAAAAAAAACTTCCTCAGTGATCGTGGTGAAAGTAGTGTAGATCCTGGTGACTGAAGGATTGTGACGTCGGTGTTGAAGAAATAAAAGTGGATATGTTCAGCTATAGAGGTCCACTGTATAGTCACCGGGGTATCCCCTTGGGATTGATACAGCCTGTATACGTCACCACGGTGGCTAAACCCGGCTTGATAAGGTTGTATGAATGGTGTGTGTTGGAATGGCCGTGGTTGTAAATAGAATCTGAAACCGGTGTAATCAGTACGATCATACTGAATAGATATCAGCACCAAATTGCAACACTAGTTTGCTGAATGTTTGGTGTCCGGCGTTGAAGAGAGGGTTTTAGGGAAATTTAAAGTGCGACGATTGCTTAGTGCGTTCCAAGGATCATACTCGGGCCTCACGTGTTCGTGGCAGGAACGCTGCTCACTGCTCCACAAGGTTTGTTGAAAAGCCAGTAGTTTATAAAGGTTAAAATCAACGTCCTTTCGCGGAACCTGTTAATCAAGATAGACTTTAGCTTTTTCGCTAACGAGATAATGACAGGAATAAATAAACTGGCTTGGTGGCAGTTACAATAAAGTGAAAAGGGCTACACAATAGGGAATGACTTAACCAAGGCAGGATACCCTTTGCTATCAAACGTGTGCCATACGAATGAATAAGGTAATCTGATGGCAGCAAGTATAAGAGAAAAAGTGTCATCCAGCTCGGAAAGAGTTAACCATATTAATTCAATGGGGACGGGAGACGCCTCTACGTAGTGCCCCTCGTTTTCAAGGAGGCAGGTCTGTCTCCTGAAGACAAATCCTTCCCCTTTCTCCACCTATGTAGAGGGTCCAGACTGTTGGTCATCTCTTGCTCCCGGACGGGGCCAGGGATCTAAGAGGGGGTTTACATGGTCGAACGCGGTTCGACAGAAACGTGTTTAAAGTGATGTGTGAACGTGTGAACGGGGTATTTGGTTGTCGAACACGCTGGTTAAACCCCAAATACCCCGTTCACACGTTCACACATCACTTTAAACACGTGTCTGTCGAACCGCGTTCGACGAACTGTTAGACCGTGGAAACCCCCTCTAAGAACGTCATTGGGAACTGTCCCAACCAAAGGAAACATAAAAGACATTTTTATTTACTCACTATATCATCCTGAGACATAATATTCGAAGTAAAGCTTACCTGATGCTAGATGTCTACCCATCAACGAACGACGATTTCAGATCGAAGAGCTCGAAGAAATAACCTCCAAAAGTGGAGTGTAATAGCCACTTCAAGGTTGGATTATTTCATCAAAATTTACAAGGGTGTTTGATGTGCCTCCATGATCTCATCTCACTAATGCTTGAATTCCGGGAACTTCCGTACGCAGTTTCCATGTCTGATGGGATCGGAAATCATGTAAAAGGAAATAAGACCGAGAGAGGAATTCTACTAAGAGGAGAAAGATTACCTTTGTGTTTGTGCTGCTCGACTGCACAGCAAAGAAAAAAAACACTCGGGAGAAAATGAAGGAAAAAAAGAGAGGAAACGAGAAAAGAGAAAAGAAAAGAATATGAAAATAAAATGAAAGGAGAAAAGAAAAGAGGACAAGAGTAGAGAAGAGTAATCAACCAAATAAGCCACCAGGAAAAAGAAAGTATATATATATATATATATATATATATATATATATATATATATATATATATATATATACTGTATATATATATGTGTATGTATATATATATGCATATATGTATGTATGTATATATATATACATATATACATACACATGTATATGTATATATAATATATTTATATATATATATATGTATATGTATATATATACATACATATATATATATGTATATATATATATATATATATATATATATATACATATATATATATATATATATAATATATATATATATATATATCATACAATTCACTGGTTCAACGGATTCATTGACAAACACTAATCTAGATTCTCCAATTCTCCTACCTACTTACAGATATGTTTTCATGTCGGCTTTATGCAAACTTTTCTTATCCTAGTCCACGTTCCACTCTTCTTACTCTTATCCTTCACGTACGTCTCTACTCCCTTCTGTACAACACCAACATCTTTGTCTCCTACTTGTTTATTACACTTTCCCTTGATATCACTATTTGCAACGCTCTCCATTTTCCTCAGTTCATACATACTCTCCTTTAGCAGTTCATTCCCACCACTATATTTATTTATTTTTCTTTATTCTTATCATTATTGTCTTTCTTTAATTGGTATGGGTTTTCATCTTCCTTTTGTCATAGACATCTGTAAGCTTTCTTTGTCTTCTAAGAAAGCCCTCCGTTTCGCTTCGTCCTTATATCTTTAACACCTCTCTTTATTCAGCCTCTAAACAGCCACAGTGACATGACACATCCGTGCCTGAGTGCCATATAGATTCAGTTTTTCCATCTTTCCCTTGTAAATTCTCACCCACACAATATTTTATACGCTTCACTTATATATGTGGGCTATTATACGAGAGGGTATCGTAAAGTTTTAATTATCACCCGGAAGTTACTCAGCTATGTCGATGAAATTTTGTCAGTGTAATCACTGGTCCTCATGTGCATGATGTTGCAAAAATGTTTTCTTAAGTTTGTTTTTTTATCTATTTATTTATTTATTTATTTATTTATTTTTTACAGGTAGCGCTAGCTATCACTAACCTGCAAGATGGAGAATAATAAGGCTCGCAGCGTGATTAAATTCCTGCATTTGAAGGGTTACAGTGCCCGTGAAATCCATGATGAAATAAATGCTGTCTATGGTGATGATTGCTGCCATATGACACTGTTGTGAGATGGAAAAAGACTTGCTAAACTGACCATATGTCTCTAACAGACAAGCCAAGATCTGGACGACCATCACTCACGGACAGTGCGGCCACAGTGAAGAAAGTGGAGGATCTTATCCTGGAAGACCGACGAGTAACCATCCACGTGATCATGCATGAGACTGGTTTTAGTTACGGCAGTGTGTGGAAAATTATTCACGACGAGCTGCACATGTCTAAGGTGTCAGCACGTTGGGTTCCGCGCTTACTGACTCCTCTCCAATGGCAGATACGGCGGGACATCTCGAGGCAGATGTTGACTTATTTGGAGCAGGATGAAGAGGATTTCTTTGGTCGTCTGGTAACTATGGACGAAAGTTGGATATATCTGTATGATCCAGAGACCAAAGAGATATGCAAGGAGTGGAAGCACACCACATCCCCTCTCCCCAAGAAGACTAAGGTGCAGAGGTCCACAGGGAAGGTCATGTTGCCTTTTTTTTGGGGGGGGGGGCTGTCGTGGAGTCATCCTCACAGACTACCTTGCAAAGGATCAGACCATCACAAGCGCATACTACTGCACACTTCTGAACAAGTTGCGAGATGCTCTGAAGAAGAAACGCCGCGATATGCTCACCAAAGGAGTCCGTCTCCTTGCCGACAATGCACCCGCTCACTCATCTTAAGCTGCGTTTGTGGAAGCAAGTGGATGTGGCTATGAAATCTCGCCACATCCGCCCCAAGAGGCTTTTTCTTGTTCCCAGAAATGAAAAATCCAGTGCCGGGTCGGCGATTTGATGACACAGATGATGTCATTCAAGAGGTGGAACAGTGGTTTTCGACGCAGTCTGAGAAGTTCTACAACGGCGGCCTGCGGAAGGTCAAGAAATGACGGGAGAAATGTGTGACTCTAGACGGTGGTTATGTAGAGAAGTCTTAAAAGCCACAAATAAAAAATTAAGTTTCTGACTTGTTTACTTCATGGTCATAATTAAAACTTTATGATACCCCCTCGTATGCATCACGAGCACCTCTATTGGGGTCTGTGGATGAGGCATTCATTCAGTACAACAAAGATATTATTCCCGGGTAGGTTACTTACTAAAAACTCAAGCTTAGCATCAAGTGATTCTTTCTCTTCAAGATTATTCATCTCTGTCGTAGTGTATACTGTAATGAAAGAGATGTTACCTAGGCTGTGTCCTATATTTCTATGTTTATATACTTAATAGTTTTGTCACGGTACCCACATAAGAAATACTCATCAAAATCTATCGCTAAATTCTTAGACATTCTTCCTAGTACGGAGCCTCATGTAATAATGACTTCTTTCGATGCCGAATCCTTATTCAACCATGTGTCATTTCCTCCTACCATTAATATTATCTTTAATGATATATATCAACTCCAAAAACAATTTATTGTCTACACAACGAAAACACCCTTTAGAAGAGAAAATGTTGCAATAGTTTCGCTTGCTTTTGGAGGATACTTTTGCAGACATGTGGATGTGAAAAATGAGTCACTTCAAGACCCCACTTTTAGGCCCTCCACATATATTTTCGATATATCAATGACACATTCGTAGAAATAAAGAATGAATCCCATTTAGGGGGCTTTCAGCAAATCTTCCTCAGTTCTAAGAGTTATTCGAGTTTAGATCGTACAACAAGTTCCCTTCCCTTGATGTCCTTATAAATTCCCAAGATGACCAATATAAGAATACAATTCGCAGGTAGAAGACAGAAAAGTACACGAGTCCAGCTAACGAATATCTCCAGCGCTACAAAATGAGCATAATTTGAGCATACACCCGATGTGCATATACTTTTCCTGGGACTTGTTCAACAAAGAAACTTCTTGACTAAGGCAGATCCTCAATAATGATTATCCAAACTCAGGCGACAAAGTGACTACAATCTTATGACCTCCACCCAAACACAGCAAAAACAAAGCAACATAATGCACAAGATTTATCATAACAATCAAATATAACATTCAATTGTCAAAGGAGATTTGAAAAATACCATTACACTAAACGCCACATGCACCAACCTTCATCATATACCTAATGAACTTGAGTTTTCAACTTCTTTTCCGCAAACAATCAAATAACCACAATATCCTAAAACAAACAAACCACAAATACCAATACTCCATCCTCTAAGACCGTTGCAATTTTTTTTACCAACATGAGTTATATTTGTATTACCAAGACTTTGCGCAACATGATACTCACTATGCCCATTTGTGATGGGAACATATAGACACGACAAAAGCTTACAACAAAACTCCCACCCGCCAAGATATAGTCGACAAAACAGATTCTCAAGCACTGTAACAATTAGGAAAAATACATACTGTGTGTTTGAGTGACTCATTTCACAACACACGCCACTCATTAACATACAAAGCGACACATTATGCAGTCTATTACTGCAAAACAAATCCGTAGCATCAAAGACGACCTTTCAACCACAGTCAGAACCCAATCTCAGGTAATAGTAGCTATAACCCGCCTCTTACAACACATCATCCACGTAAATTTTTGTATAAAGCCCCTTTTCCACATTATCACTTACCTGTCCGTCACGGTATTTCAGCACTGTGCATTACCTTGCCTGAAGATGGTTGTATGTATCAACTGCAAGTTTGCCAATTTGTAACGTATTCAAAATATATTCATTGCATTACACCATGGCTCACGGTAAACTCACGTTTAACCTACATTCGAAGTTAAAAAAAAATCTAACAGAATAATGGACCAAACTCTGGCTTCCAATAAAACACATTAAGAAAAAAAGTTACTGCATAAATGTATATATATATATATATATATATATATATATATATATATATATATATATATATGTATATATATATATATATATATATATATATATATATATATATATATATATATATATATATATATACATATAAGCAGTAACTTTTTTTTTTCAATGTGTTTTATTGAAAGCCAGAGTTTGGTCCATGGAGGTAGCCAAAGTCACACATTCTCTTACCATCCACTTTACCCCCATTCATCACCCTCTCCCCCCTCTCATCTTAGCTCCTCATAGATGACGGGTCATCCCTGTATCCCGCCCACTGCCCTTGGTGAGAAGCAATGCAGTAAGACACATCGTATCCACAGCAAGGTCGTTTCACTTAATTGGTGACCCTAACTCTCCGTCCGAAGAGGAATCCCTTCGGCCTGCGTCAAAATATCATTCACAAATAACCACTCCCTAACCCATCCACCTCCCATCATCCACGCCCTCCCTTCCTTGCATCATAGTATCATCTATACATAGCCATTCTCCATCACCCCTATCTCCTCAATTCTCATTTCCTTGCTCCAATATCTTTTGCTCAATGCCCCTTTCACATCCTCGGTCGTCCCCTCATCGTCACCACATCCACTTCTGCTTTGCACACCTGTTTTACTATTTTTTCTTCTATCATTATTTCCAAGTGTCCAAACTATCCCAATACTCTTTCATCAGCTCTACCTGCTATCTTCTTTTCCATCGCCGCTCTCCTCCTCCCCTCTCATTTTTCACTGTATCTAACCTTGCAACTCCTGCCATAGTTCTCAGATATTTCGTCTCAAACTCATTTAAATTTTTTCTCTCTGCCTCTCTAGAATTCCATGTTTCTGCCTCATACATTGCTGTCGCCACAATTATCCCTTAACATAATCTTCTCTTTGCATCCATTCCCAAATGCCCATTTCTCATGACTCTTATTGCCTTAAAAAATTACTTGCTTCTCTCAATCTGCCTTTTACCTACACCTCCACTCCTCTCTTTGCTGCCATATGCAACCTCAAGTACCTAAAGCTATCCACTTCCTCCAGTCTCTGTTTTCTAAGATTTACTTCCAAATTGCTGCTATTCTCTCCCCTTGTAAATCTCACCACCTTACTTTTATCCACATATACCTTCAACTTTCTCCTAATGCATACCTTCCCAAACTCCGTGACGAACTCCCTGAATCCCCCCTCTGACCCTGGCACAGGCACAGTATCATCAACAAACAACAACTGGCTCACCTCCCACTTCTCTACATTTTTTTTAGCCATCTCTAATCCCTGGCCCATTACACTCGCATTTACCTCCCGCACCACATTATCCATGACATTGAACAGCTAAGTCGACATGACACATCCCTGACGTAGTCCCACCTTTACTTCAAATCACTCGCTCTCTCCATTTCTAATTTTAACACAGGCTTTCCCACTCCTGTAAAAAATCTTGACTGTCCTTAATAGGTTTCCATAAATCCCATATATATCCAATACACCACGCAGTACTTTCCTGTTTACCTTGTTAGCCTTTTCCAAATCCATAAAGGCAAA
>NC_134804.1:12085286-12092786 GCF_046742065.1 Oratosquilla oratoria | reverse complement strand
AATCTAATGTACTTTATAAAACACCTATACATATTTGTAGTTTTTTTCTCTGTAGTCATGAGACACTGAAATGCTTTCATATTGTTTATGCTAGCCCTTGGTATAAACAATTAGATACTAGATTTTTAGATTTCAAAGTATGTCCTTTTTTCATCATGTCATTTTCTGAGTTGAATGGGAGGAAAGCTGACTTTGATTCGTGATAGTGTTCAAACGAATTTTTGAAATCGATGAGACAAATGAAATAGCAAACACACAATAACATAAGTAGTAGGACTTTGATTGTGGAAATATTAGGATATAAATACATTGAAACAGTGACTACAGCCAACTGAAACGATATTGTTGCTTGTATGCAGGACAATGAAACTCATAATATTTCCCATAGCAACGAAGACGACGACGTTTGTGACAAGAAAGAAGAAACGTGTAGTCAATGACTTGAATACATTTTAGGTAGAAACGTTGGACTACGCTTCAACGACTGACTCCGATATATCATTGCTTGAACAATATGTAGTATGTCTGTCAATTGGTTATTCTACTTGATTGTCTTATTTACCTGTTTAGTCTTTTGTTTTCCATACCACATTATGAACTGAATGATCTCCTGTAGACATGATTTGCCATTGTAGCTTTTTGAGCGTTATGATCATGGGAGTGATGACGAATATGATACTAAACCTTATCTATAGTAATGACAGTTATAAGAAAACACCACATAAGTGGTGTCATTGTCTATGGTAACAATGACGACGACGGTGAAGATACATTGTAAACTAAACATACTTCACACAAGTTATTATGGTCTACGAGTTATATAAGTAGATATGATAATTTGAAATTAACTTGGATCGAGACTTGTGGGTCCCACAACACGTATTTGGAGGACTTTTTCTAGTATATTTCTACTTCTAACTGTCGCCAGGCTATTTCATTCTGTTTAGGGAAATACTCCACGATATCAAAGGGTTAGGTTGTATCTAGATTAATCGTAGAAAATGAAGACAGTTAGGGTATATACTATAGATATAGACGTTTGTCCACATAAATAGAGAAGTGGTAAATGTTACCCTTGCGAAGAGAGAAAATGGTGCTTGAAAAAGAAAGAAAAAAGTGTATTACACACACGCACGCACACACACACACACACACACACACAGACACACACACACACACACACACACACACACACACACACACACACACACACACACACACACACACACACACACACACACACACACACACACACACACACACACACACACACACACACACACACACACACACACACACACACACACACACACACACACACACACACACACACACACATATATACATATATATATATATATATATATATATATACATATATATAGATATATATATATATATATATATATATATATATATATATATATATATACGCATACGTACAAGTACGCTTGCCTTTTTTATACATGTGTATTTTTTGCTCCTCTATACATGTGCTACTAGTCAGCAGAGTTGCCTTTTGTATATCTCCTGCATATTCTATTTCACTTAGTTTTCCTCTATTATCCTATCTTATTTCTTTCCACATCTCATATTTCTCTACTATCTTGATTTATTTTCTATCCTCCATTAAATTCCATGCCTCATCCTTCTCCATTGTTATCCTATCCCTGTGCCTCTTGGAGCGGTGTCATTGAAGTGGGACCTCCAACTTGCGAATAAGAACTTCAATGTGTGTGTCGTTTATCAAACTGTTGAAATTTTGTGGTAATGTATCTACCAGCAAAGGAGTTACTAGCATGTTATGGACTTCCTCTCTCCTCTACCTTATCCCTCATACAGTTATACAAATTACGGTTATTCTCATTTGTTACCATGTAATCGTAATCCTTCCTATGAATTAAAGATAGTGAGGAGATTAAGCCAGGGGGTAGTTAGCTGCGGTAGAAGGCGACTGTTTTCCTTTTGTAATAAGACGATCGAATGTGAGCTTTTTGAATGGATCTCGAGTTCACGTAGTACATGTAAACCCCTTACTACTTCCCTCTTATAAGGTATTCCAAGTTCATTGGGTTTCATTATGAACAGTGCAAAAGTCACTCTATATATTCCTTTCCAAACTCATACCTTGTCATTTATTTCTTGTATTAGCCCCCCAGAACATAATAATGCTAATGTTATGACGTATGAGGGCATGTTATGCCATGTTATATATCTTGTGCTGTGCAGGGGTAGGCCATACAATATGTGCTCTGCTTAAACTCATTTTGCTTTCCTTTTTGAATTTGTATATTTTCTTAATAACAACAATACAATTTTATAAAAGTTCTCGAACAATCATCACCAACTTATAGGTATCTAACAAATTGAATTTTCCTTGAGTATGACAAATAATGAATAAAGTTCTTATAATATTTTAGTTTATTAATAATTCCCTAAGGATAAAATAATAAATTAAATAAATGTACGATACTACAACTGAAATAGTTTAAGAACATCTTCATTTCGGCCTCTGAACTAACGAAACTTAAAATGACTTCATAGCCCAAGTAAAGGGTTTAACCAAAATAAACTCAGGTAACCTTGTCCATACAATCCATACAATGTCCATACAATGTCCATACAATCTTTAACACTATAGTATGTGTCATGTTATTCAATGTCATTCTTCAGTATTTCAAAATAAATCCTTCATTTTTTTGCAGTTTCCTGAAAGTAATAATTTGAGTGTTATTTCATGTATTAGGTTATCTATGATTACATTTCTGCTCCCATCTTACTCTTTATTTCTTTCCATTCTTATTCCATCTCTTTTCCAAATAATTATAACTTTCCTCATTAAGTCTACTGGGTAATTGGATTTCTCGTCACCATAAGTATCTTTAACATATTCAGTTCCTATATATCTATTTAGTTTGCACCTCTTCCCACTTTCTGTCTCACCCTTTCTTATCACTGCTTACTTTAATTTATCCCCGTTCACAACTCCCTCCTCCATTTCTTCTCTTATCCCAAACCCTTTCATACATTTTCTCTAATCGCCCATTCCTTTCCTCATTAATTTCCCTCCGCCGTCTCCTTTACATTGCCTTCCTTCCAATCTGGGCCGTTACTTACTTTCTTCATCAGCTCACTTTTCCACCTGCTGGCGGCTTCAGGGTCTGGGGGGGACCGCGAAAGACTTCGAGGTGAGAAACTTCCTGTCCAGGGAAAAAAGTCACTGAAGACTTCCAAGAGGCACCTCCAGTGGGAGAACTGTAAAAAGTGACCGAGTGCTTACCCCTTTCCTTTGCTTGGTATTAGACGAATAAGATATTTAGAATGCGTAAATTTACCGAGGGGCGTAGCCTCTTCAAAACGGACACACACACACACACACACACACACACACACACACACACACACACACACACACACACACACACACACACACACACACACACACACACACACACACACACACACACACACACACACACACACGCACTTATATATATATATATATTTTTATATATATATATATATATATATATATATATATATATACTGTATATATATATGTATATATATATATCACTGGTGATAAATATAGCATATTTCTAAGTCACAATAACATTAAAGTAGAGATATGAGAAAAGACTAGAAATAAGAAATCTATATTTCGACTGCTAACTGCAGTTCTCTTCAAATTGCTGCAAAGTGGTAGGGGGGAATGTTTTGTTTATGTAGCATCCTCTTACAAAAACAGAGAAACAAGAATAGGAACACAAAAAGATGTCCTTATTTACTGATGACCTGATTTATTATGTCGTATCGAGTCAGGGGAAAGATGTCTATTGATGAGGTTGGTGATATAAAGTTGTAATATAATGTCCTGAGACCATTGCCCCTTGGACTTGCCTCTTCCAAATATTACCCCAACCTGAATAATTAACTATTATAATGTTAATAGCAAAAGTAGAAATAGAAGTAGTAGTCTTTTCTGTAGTGTTTTTTTCTTTTCGTTTCTTTTAGAAATACAAGCTTGCGAAAAGTCGTTCGTCCGGCATAGCGCTTAAGGTAGACTTATAATGATTACCAAATATGGATGTGAGCGATTCCTATCTACTATTTACTGTACTACAGATAAGGCACTGGTAAGCCCAAATAAGGAAAAGAAGGTGGTTCCCACCCCTATTATTTCCAAAAGCTGTTAGTTGTTGTCCATGCAACCGTGAGAGCAGTGAGGGGAGAACCCTCCACACGGTGGAAAAACCCATAGGAAAAACAGTATACACACACACACACACACACACACACACACACACACACACACACACACACACACACACACACACACACACACACACACACACACACACACACACACACACACACACACACACACACACACACACACACACACACACACACACACACACACACACACACACACACACACATATATATATATATATATATATATATATATATATATGTATATATATACATATATATATATATATATACATATATATATGTATATACATATATATGTATATATATCTATATATATATGTATATACATATAAATGTATATATGCTTATTACATATATATATATTATATATATATATGTATATATAATGAATATGTATATGGAAATAAATACATGGAAATAATACCTATATACCTACACACACACACACACACACACACACACACACACACACACACACACACACACACACACACACACACACACACACACACACACACACACACACACACACACACACACATATATATATATATATATATATATATATATATATATATATATATATATATATATATATACAATCATATACCAAAGGTTCTTACTTCCCTTAACACGGGAGGTAGCCAAAAGACAAAGGCATAGGAACCCCTCCCACCCATTCCATCCCCTACATACTCCATTCTCCTCTACCCATTTCCCTCCCTCTAATATTGGCACCTCCTGGATGACGGGTCACATCCCTGCATCTTATCCACTGCCCTTGGTAAGAAGCAGTGTCGCCAAACACAGCATATCCACAGCATGGCCGCTTCATTATTTCGGTGACCCCTCATGCAGAAAAGGAGGAGACGAGGAGAAATCCCTTCGGGCTGGGTCAATTCATTTCTCATACATACAACCTCACCCACCATCCACCACCCATTCCCCCTCATGCATCACAGCATCATCCATACACAACCTCTCTCCATTCACCCCTAACTTCTGTCCTCTCCTGTCCTTCCTCAACAGACATTCCCCTCTTTTCCAATGCCCCTTTTACCCCATCCATCCATCTCATACTAGGTCGACTCCTCATGTCCACTCCTTCCGCCTCTACCTTCCACACCTCTTTTACTAATCTTTCTTCACTCATTCTTTCCTTGTATCCAAACCATCCTATTACTCTTTTATCAACATTATCTCTCAACTCCCTTTCCACCCCTGTTCTCCTCCTCACCTCCTCATTTCTTACTTTATCTAGCCTAGTAACCCCTATAATACTTCCCAGGGAGTTTATCTCAAACACATTCAAACTCCTTTTCTCTTCCTCTCTTATATTCCATGCTTCTGCCCTTTACAGTGCTGTCGGCACAATCACTCCTTCATACAATCTCTTCCTAGCAGTCATTCCCAAATGTCTATTTCTCATTACAATTTTTAATCCACCAAAGCATTTACTTGCTTCTCTCAATCTACATTCAACCTCAACCCCGACTCCTCCCTTTCCAGCCACATTCGCACCTAAGTATCTAAAACTATCCACTTCTTCCAGTCTCTTTCCCTTAATACTCACTTCCAGTCTGCTGCCACTCTCTCCCCTTGTACATCTCATCACCTTCCCTTTATCCACATTTATCTTCAACTTCCCTCTTACGCACACCTTCCCAGACTCTGTCACTAACTTTCTCAATCCCTCTTCTGATCCTGCTACAAGCGCAGTGTCGTCAGTAAACAACAACTGGCTTATCTCCCACTTTTCTCCATTTGCTTTAACCATTTCCAATCCCTGACCCACTACCCTTGCATTTACCTCTCGCACCACCCCATCCATGTATAAATTCAACAGCCAGGGAACATAACACATCTATGACGAAATCCCACCTTTATATCAAACCACTCACTCTCTCCATTTCTAATCCTAACACAAGCTCTACTACTCTCGTAAAAACTACTGACTGCTCTTAACAGCTTTCCTCCTATCCCATATATCTACAAAACCTCCCACAGTGCCTTCCTGTCTACCCTGTCAGAAGCTTTTTCCAGATCCATAATAGTTCCAAAAAACATCCTTATCTTTTCCTATAGCATTCTCATATATCTATCTTACCACAAAAAAAAAATGATCTACACAACCCCTACCTGTCCTAAAACCACACTGTTCCTCACCAATTAATCCCTCTGTTCCTCTACTAATCCGCTCAATCAAGACCCTTCCATAAGCCATCCCAACTACACTTAATAAGCTGATCCCTCTGAAAATACTACACTCACACTTGTCCGCCTTTCCCTTGTAAAGTGAAACTATACAGGCTCCCCTAAAGTACTCCAGCACTGTACGCTCTCTTAGACAAACATTAAATAACCTCACCAGCCAGTCCACCATAACTGTACCTCTTTTTTCAGACACTCTGATTAGCATCCATCCAACCCAGGTGCTTTACCTGCTCTCATCATCTTAACAGCTGTCTTCTCTTCATCATTCCATATTTCTCCTCCATTTTCCTCACTCATAACGGTCATTTTCTTAGCACTTCCCACTGCAACTAGCTTTCCCTCCCTATCCTCCTTCACATTTAGCAACTCCCTAAAATACTCTTTCCACCTTCCTTTTACCTTTTCTTTTCTACTTGATTCGCCTCCTCTTCCTATTTTAATTTCTTTCCAAAAATATTTTATATTACTTTTAAAATTTTCTGTCATACTTTTACCCCATTTCACGTCTGCTCTCCTCTTTGCCTCCTTTATCTTATGCTTTACTTCTCTTCTCGTTCCTTTGTACCTCTCATTTGATTCCCTCGTCCTAACTTGTAACCAATCTATGAAAGCCTGCTTCTTTTCTACACCCTTCTTTGCTTTCTCATCCCACCACTCGCTACCCTTCGTTCTATTTCCTCCCATCCCCCTTGCTCTACACATCATCTTTGCACACCTTATGACTCCCTCCTTGAACCATCCCCATTCCTCCTCAACTCCTAGTTCTAATCTATCCTTCACTCCCTCCCACTCCTCTCTCAGGTTCTTCTTATACTCCTTCTCATTTTCTTTCTCATTTAAGCAGTTCACTCTAAGTACCTCCCTACGTTCTGCCCTTTTCCTCTTTCTCCTTCAATTCTCCACTCCCAACTTACTTTCCACCAAAAATGATCTGATATTCCCCCACTCTCTCCCCTTAGAACATGTACATCCTTCACTCTTCCTACTATACTCCTGGTTACCACTATATAGTCCATTAACACTCTATCTGCCACCCTTCCATACACC
>NC_134804.1:12050286-12065286 GCF_046742065.1 Oratosquilla oratoria | reverse complement strand
GGTGTGTGTCAGGTGCAATGCGGAAGGGAGGACGGGATTCGTAGGATGTTGGCGATCGATATTTCGTTTTCGCGATTCCTGGTCGATGCGCTTATGGGAATGAACCCTGATTTATAGCGATGAAAAAACAATTGTCACAGGAGGAAAAACAAAGGGGAGAACGCAGAAAAAAAGGGAAACGCTTGGGGAGGGGTAAAGCTTATTGTCGGGGTCTGGAAGGGGAGAAGGATAATGTAAAAGGGATTAGGAAGAAAGAATGTTTCAAAGCAAACGTGACGTTAAGGTATATGAAGTGATGTAAGCAAAGGATTTCCAAAGAAAACAAAAATATGTAGAAGACGTTGATAGGTTAAAAAGAAAAAAGAAAAAAAAATGTCATGAAAAAAGTAGGGCCAGTGAAAACTAATGAGCATAAATGGAAAGTCAAGGTACAAAAAAGAAGGGGAACTGAATTCCATCGGAATAGAAAAAATGGAGAAAAGGCAAAAGCTGACTAGAAAAGAAAAGAGAATAAAGAGCGTAAAAAAAAAAAACATCAAATGAGGCCATGGGTAATCATGCCATAAAAAAATCAAATCAAGAAAAGATTATGGCAAATAGAACAAACAAACAAACAAAAAAAGTATATGTACGACACAATAAATAAGAGAAAATGCGAGAGTGGGAGGCAAATAAATGAAGAAAATAAGGAAACTTCCGAAAGGCTGCAGGATATAAAGAGGACGAGCCAAGATGTCTGCAGGCTGAGGTCGCCTCTGTTTCAGTTGACAAAGTTGATTGCAAAGGTTGGTTTCTCTTGTTTATGTGCATCCCGACCGCGGAGGCTCGATTTGCGGGATGGGAATTGGAATAGGGAGAGAAAAGTCCCATAGAAAATGAAAATACGAGTCAGGCCACTGCACCGGAAAGAAAACTAGAGGAACATAAAGTAGATGCAGCGAGCGAACATTAAGTGAAAAGGTATATGAGGAATAAAATAAAAAGGAAAGGGGAAGAGGAGATCGGATCTCCAAGGAAACAAGGGATGAAGAAGGGAAAGTGGGATGAAGGTGAAGAAATGTCGGTGAAATGGTAACTGGCTCGTGTAGGGGGGAACTGTGGGAGGAATCATCAGCTTGTACTCAGTTACTACTTGTATTGCACAATTTTTCTCACCTCCTTATTTAGAATAGCGATAGAAAGCAAATGATAAATAAATAGATAATTCTTGTTTAGGAAGTAAATGAATAAATAAATAGATAAATGAAGAGATAAATAAAAGGTGAAGAAATGTCGATGAAATAGTACCTGGCTCGTGTAGGTAGGGACTGGGAGCAACTCAGCTAATACTCAGTAACTATTTGTATTGCAAAAATTTTCTAACCTCCTTATTTAGAATAACGATAGAAAGCAAATGATAAGTAAATAGATAGTTCCTGATTAGAAAGTAAATGAATAAATAAATAGATAAACGAATAGATGAATGAAAGGTGAAGAAATGTCGGTGAAATGGTAACTGGCTCGTGTAGATAGGGAGTGGGAGCAACTCAATTAGTACTCAGTTACTACTTGTATTGCACAATTTTTCTCACCTCCTTATTTAGAATAGCGATAGAAAGCAAATGATAAATAGATAGTTTCTGATTAGAAAGTAAATGAATAAATAAATAGATAAATGAATAGATGAATAAATGCATAGATTAATCAATAAATCAATAAGTAAATGCATAAATGGAAGATCGAATAAACAGATAAATAGGTAAGCAAAGATATATTAGATAAATAGATAGACAAATAGATAGATAAACAGGTAGATAAATAGATAAATAAACATATAAACAGATCAACCAATCAATGAAAGATCAATTTAGCGAATGGGAAGCTGAATAAAAACGTCTTGTGTTATTCAGAATGAATACGAAAAACGGTGGCACACGTGAACTGATAGATAAAATAAAACATTCGAATCTTAACTCAGGAGGTAAAATTGTCCCATTCAGATATCATGAACAGGATATCAGGATGGAATGAATAAACGATCTGCACACCAAACGTAGTAGACCCTGATTGAACAGAAGATTAGAACGCTTTTGTACATTGGAAGAAGTTTTTGTTACCAACTTCATGTGTTATTTCAACTCATTGCTAAAGGTGTACATTATTACGCTCAATGTCTCTGTTGTCTTGCCTGGGTTGATTTTAGTTCTCTGAAATATTATGGGGGAAAACCTTTGATACCATCTCACACAAGAAACTACTGAGCTCACATGTTTTATTAGTAGAAAGTGAAGGCTTGAGCCCTTGCTTTTTAAGAAAATTTCTGATTTAAAAAAAGTAGGAATATTATCTTTCGTGTTATCATACCAAACTGCATGTGCACGCAAAAATGGTGGAGGTGATATTTCCTTTACCCTCTCTTACTTCCGCACGAGTAAGGAATGTAAGGATGAAAAAATAACATGTATAGGTATATACACTCACACACATATAAAGTAATGCAAACATTCGCATATATAACAACATAGACACCATATACTTGCATGCATGAACGCACAGGTACGTATGTACTAACTCACGTACCTACAAATGCGAGCACACATTTGAGCGCAAGCACACACACTAAAGCGCAAGCGCACACACACACACACACACACACACACACACACACACACACACACACACACACACACACACACACACACACACACACACACACACACACACACACACACATACATACACACACACACACACACACACACACACACACACACACACACACACATACACACACACACACACACACACACACACACACACACACACACACACACACACACACACACACACACACACACACACACACACACACACACACACACACACACACACACACACACACCACACACACACACACACACAACACACACACACACACACACACACACACACACACACACACACAACTCACAATCTCTCAGTACGTTAAGTCCCATCCGTTCAGATAGAAAATTATAAATATTAACCAGAGAAATAGCGTGTTGAAACATCGGGTATCTTTAAGAATAGATAAATAACGTAGATGAATCATCAGAGTACAATGTGATGATAGGTGAATATCGTAGTTTATTCATCTATTCACTTATTTTATCAGCATTATAATTATTTCTTGGAGAGGTTAGATTTTTGTCATGGTTCGTAAAAATCTTCAAATTAGAAATTTATAAGTTTTGCTGGATATGGAGTTACTTTCCTCCATATTTTTCGGATATAATATGTTGCTTGGCTTTGAGGAAAATATTCAAATGATGAATCTTACTAACCTGCGTGGTATGATGTCTCATACTACACAAAAGAGCAAGAATAGTAAGGAAGTTTTAGCAAAAGATGAACAGATTGCATCACAGTATAACTTCGTTGATAATGTAAACAATATATTATTTTGAAAAATGAGCCACAAATTTTCCCTAGAAAGTCAACATACAGTAAGTGAAAAGATGTTTTATACCTTTCAACACAAGGTCATGTTGTGTCTAATACCTTACGGTATCTGTAAAGAACGATGTCGTAGAGAAGCTTTAACTCCTTCTGCACAAAGTCTTGCTCTGAACTGAATGGAACTGTTTGTCATTAGCTAGAACAAGACCAGTTGGGAGATCCATAATGTCGTACGTGTTCGACCCCTCGTTGAAAATATAACACCAGATGCTTAGTCAGATGTTGTGGCAATATGCGTGACCATTTAAGATTAAGGAGAAAGGTCGTGCTTTAAAAGCTCGAACAGGTGCAGATAATGTGTTCATAGCGAGTCCTATAAAAAAAAAAAAGTATCAAGAAGAAAAGGAAAAAAAAAGAAAAATAAGAAATAATGAGAAGAAGAACAAGAGGAAGAAGAAAAAGAAAAAACAAAAGAGAAGAAAAAGAGGAAGAAAAAGAAGAAGAAGAAGAAGAAGAAGAAGAAGAAGAAGAAAAAAGAAACGAAGAAGAAAAAGGAGAAGGAGAAGAAGAAGAAGAAGAAGAAGAAGAAGAAGAAGAAGAAGAAGAAGAAAATATATAAAAACAAAGTAGAAGAAGCAAAAGAACAAGAAAGCAGATGAAAAATAACAAGAAAAAAGTAAACATGAATGAAAAACAAAACAAAAAATGCAAGAAGAAAATAATAATTGTAATCGAAGAAGCAGAAAAAGAAGACGAAGAAGAAGAAGAAGAAGAAGAAGAAGAAGAAGAAGAAGAAGAAGAAGAAAAAGAAGAAGAAGAAGAAGAAGAAGAAGAAGAAAGAAAGAAAAAGAAGAAGAAGAAAGACGGCGGAGAAGAAGAAGAAGAAGAAGAAATGGAAGAAGAAAGACGAAGAGGGACAATTAAGGTGTGCTGGGAAGATGCTCGCTTCACGAGTTGGTTATTATATTTAATAATGTCTTCCAGACCATTAAAAAATGAAAAATGAGAGCCTCTCTCTTCTGCTGGAGTCATCGTTGGAAGAATCAAGCCATTCTGTGGTTGTACTGAAAATCACTAACGGATTTCAACTTTGAGGTACAAAATCTTCAGTGTTTTATGACTGAATATTGAACACTTAAAGCACTCCTTTTACAATGTGGTTTTGTAGATATATTGAGAAAGAAATATACATATGTTTTAATCTCAATCTGACTAGTGTTGCACAATGCAACCCCTCCAACGGAAAATGGTTACAAAATGAGATAAAAAAAAAAAAAAAATCTAGCTTGAGATTGCAAACTGAGACACACTACGAGTAGTTAAAGTTTCTAGGAATTAGTCCTATCACATTTGTCTTTATGGTAATAGCATGCTTGTGTTAAGAGTGTATTTTCTTAGAGATTGTAGATAAGAAAAAAAAAACAGGTCTAGTGTGCAATTTTTCAGATAGTGCTGCGTTTTTTCTAATTGTTTTAATGACTAGCTTTTGTTTCCATTATTTCTTCTGTTACATCCCTTTTCATCCAAGCATTCTCAATTTTATGTTATTACTGATCTTTATTTCATGGTGATTATTTAATTTACTGTGGTTTGTAATTCGAACCTGATATTTGTTGGTCGTACGCACCTCCCCTTTTTATATATATATTTGCCTAACGTTAACACATCTTCAGTCCCGCCCAGCACTTTATTGACATTACTATAACTACTGTTAGGATTTTTGTAATTCTTGTACTAGATGTTATCTGAGACTTACCACCTACCTGTCACCATTTTCAAAACACACAAACAGGAAGAAACAAAATGAAACCCAAATAATCCAACAAGTTAGGTTAAGAAAAGTAAAGAACGGACCTAGGGGTAACATTAAAAAATAAAATAAACACACACACACCCATACACACACACACACACACACACACACACACACACACACACACACACACACACACACACACACACACACACACACACACACACACACACACACACACACACACACACACACACACACACACACACACACACACACACACACACACACACACACACACACACACACACACACACACACACACACACACACACACACACACATATCTTTGGGATAATCTATTCAAAGTACCAAATAATAGATCGCCACTCAATTTTGCGTTATTGTGAAAATCGAGAAAGATAAAACACATAGAACGTTTAACATTATTCATTAAAGTTAATAGAAAAAGAAGATGATTATCGTAAAGAACATATAATTGAATGGTAAATTCTAATCATGATTCCAAGTTCTTAACACAATTTTTAACGGGGGTGAAGGAGAAATAATTACCATGAGATTCACTGTCTAGGCTTCCTGCGTCACTGCCATAGATTTCACACATACTCTAAATTAATTACTAGCTAAGTTTAACATATAAACAGGGGGAGGGAAGGACTTACTTAATTCGTAGTCATAACATCTCCACTCCGTCCTCTAGGACTGCCTCAATCTCACTCCTTATAACTCGCGCGAAGCATTCCTTCCTCCTGTATAAAATCACCCCTGATTGGTCCATAGAACCAGCGTCTAAGGGGTTTGAACCTGATTAGCCAAGATAGACTGAACCTATATATACTCACGCTTGGGGACGCTACTGGAGCAAACTACGACTAAAACGTGTTATACAAAACCTTTAACTAATACATAAATTGCAATGCATCAACAGAAAAACAAATATGTATTTGGATTAACATAGTTACAGAATACACAAAAAAGATAATGCATCTTACAGAGCCAAGCATGATTCAATAGAATATTAAGACGTCGACCCAAAACGTTTTTGATCTCCCCACGCTTATCGTCTAAAACGTAACGCTCCATTCTTGTCCGTTGAAAAAAATGGTGTCTTTTTACCAAAATAATTATATACATATATATATATATATATATATATATATATATATATATATATATATGATACTCATATATGTAACAATGCATATATATACAGTACATATATATACATATATATACATATACGATACTCATATGTGTAACATTATATATATATATATATATATATATATATAATATGTATATATATACACATATACGTATATGTACATATATATATATATATATATATATATATGTGTGTGTGTGTGTGTGTGTGTGTGTGTGTGTGTGTGTGTGTGTGTGTGTCTGTATATATATATATATATATATATATATATATATATATATATATATATATATATATATATATATGTGTGTGTGTGTGTGTGTGTGTGTGTGTGTGTGTGTGTGTGTGTGTGTGTGTGTGTGTGTGTGTGTGTGTGTGTGTATGTGTGTGTGTGTGTGTGTGTGTGTGTGTGTGTGTGTGTGTGTGTGTGTGTGTGTGTGTGTAAGTGTGTGTGTGTGTGTGTGTGTGTGTGTGTGTGTCGTGTGTGTGTGTGTATGTGTGTGTGTGTGTGTGTGTGTGTGTGTGTGTGTGTGTGTGTGTGTGTGTGTGTGTGTGTGTGTGTGTGTGTGTGTGTGTGTGTGTGTGTGTGTGTGTGTGTGTGTGTGTGTGTGTGTGTGTGTGTGTGTGTGTGTGTGTGTGTGTGTGTGTGTGTGTGTGTGTGTGTGTGTGTGTGTGTGTGTGTGTGTGTGTGTGTGTGTGTGTGTGAATTATTACATACCCACAGGTAATTTTTAAGGATAGAGATAGCCGAGAGGATGGCTGATAATGGAGTGCTCATCAGTCGGCAGTTTGAAACTGTTTTTGCTAGGCTAGGGGAAACCAGACACCACAAGATGTAATGAAAAAAAAAAGTAGATGCAAGGACAATATACTGGTTTCGGCGAGCTCCTCTTTCATGAATAATATGGATAAATATATTGCAAGAGACTTTTTTTCAAAGACTGGTAACCAAAAGTGAAAAAAATATGCATTTGTAAGACATGAGGTTTAGATAAATCTAACTCGTATACCTTCTTTCCAATGGAACAAAAACACAACAATACACCGTAATTTTTTAATGACCAAACATAAATCTTATGCTAAGTGTCACTTTACCTAACTAATACATTCTCGGCTAATTGTCATTTCCCTAACTAATACATCCTAGGTTAAATATCACTCCCTATAACTAATACATTCTATGATAAATATAACTTCCTTAACTAATACATCCTATGATATCATACATGAAAGATCCAGAATAGTAATAATCAAAGCTGAATAGTATTCAATAGTACTTACTACCTAATGACAGAACTCAATCAGGTATTGGGGCAATGGGCAGCAATGCAAGGCCTTAGGGACAGGAGAGGAGGTTGCACCCCGTTGGTTATAATTGTTTCAGAACAGGAGCGAGACAGAGTTCCGACCCTTTATAGGCCTCAAAAAGGGGTCTTTGCTTAGCAAGTTGGAACTTGAAGGATAGGAACAGGAACGCGGATACCCAAGCCGGCTTTACAGGTTTGGGCCTGTAAACCAACCGGCCGATGTACTACAGTAAATTTCATTACTCGGATCGTGATAGTCTGGAGTAGAAGGAATGAGCTGGACTGGATGTTCGGACGATATGGGTGGAAGAAAATTCTCTATTCCTCTTGACAAGGTGTCGGCAATGATGTTATCTTCTCGTATGCGGGCCATACGAAAGTTAAATGATTGGAGAGCTAAGGCCCACAGTAAGATACGTTGATTGCTTAATCGGGTTCTCTCGATGAATACGGAGGGGTTGTGTTTGGTGTAAACTAAGGCCTCAGCTACGGGAGCACTAAGATAACACTCAAAGTGGAAAAAGGCTGAAACCTCGCCAGGGCTTCTTTTCATGCTATGGAGTAGGCTCGTTGGTGAAAGAGAAGTTTCGTGGAGTAGTAGCAGGTGGGATGCAGGATTTCGTCGTCTCCCCCTGTGTGTAATAAAGCAGCTCCGATTCCGTCTCCAGCTGCATCCACTTGCACTACAGAGGGACGGGAGAAGTCGGGGTTTGAAGCACTGACTCGTTGATTAGGAAGTGTTTGAGTGTTTCGAAGGATACCTGGCATTCGGTAATCCAGAGGAACTTCTCCCTTGGGCTGATGAGAGCAGTAAGGGGGGCAGCCACTGACTAGAGATTCCTGCAAAAGCGGCGGTAATATATTCCGCCATTCCCATGAACCATTGAAGGAATTTTCTGTTCTGGGGAATAGGAAATCTCAGAATGGCCTCCATATTGGCTCGTTTTGGTCGGCATGGTCCATTTCCCACGAGTTACCCAAGGTACGGTACAGTAGCGTTCTCGAACGCGGATTTCTCCAAGTTGATGACGAACCCGTTCGTTGCTAGGCGATCAGGGAGGGCATCTAACTTACTCAGTTGGTCGTACCAGGTATCTGCTAAAATAATGAGATTATCTAAGTAAGCGTGGGTGTTTGGTAACCCAGAGATGGTTAGATTAATGACCCTTTGAAAGGTAGCAGGGGCATTGCATAGCCCAAAAGGGAGAACTCTATAACTATACATGCCAAAAAGGATCACGAAACAGGCTAATTTTGGGGGGTTTGATGGATAGGGGAATTTGGTGATAGCTCTTCAAGAGGTCTATCTTAAATAGGCGCCCTTTCCTATGTTATCTACTAATGTATCGATGAGGAAAGTGGATAGCTGACCTTTACCGTATCGTCGTTGAGGCGGCGGTAGTCCGTGCAGAGACGGGACTCTCCATTCTCCTTCGGCACAAGCAGACAAGGGGAAACCCATGGTGATGAACTGAGGACGGCTAGTCTTGTCTCTAGTAGATAGTTAACCTCTGCTCGAAGAATCTGCAGTTTGTGAAAGGGTAACTTGCATGGGCTCTGGCGGATAGAAGGAATATGAGACTTCAGCACAATGTCGTGCTCGGCAATGGTAGAGACCAGGGTGGTCTCTGCATACCATACGGTATTTGGTAAGGAGATGAATAATGTCATCGCGGTGCGATGAAGGAAGGTTAGAGAGTAATGTCTCTGGATTTTCAAGTAAGGTGGAATTAGGGGTAGTTGTTTGTGGATTTGGGATGTTAAGGGTAGGATCAATATGGGCAACATTTGAAATTAAATATATTGGTCTCTGTAGTTCATCAGTTGAGTCCCTTCGATGGTATAGTTTAATGAAATTTACATTAAATAATTCTGAGTCTTTACGCCTGTGTGGCGTCGGTACAACGTAATTTAATTTATTTGATCTATGTGACATAGTGTCTATTTTTTCTTTTTTTGAGAGAGAGAGGGGAGTCCCTGAAATAGGAAAATAATATAAGATTTCATCACCAGGCTTAAAATCTCTTTAGTTTTAACAGGAAAATGCTCCTTTATTTTAGATTGAGCTAGCCTAAGGTTCTCTAATGTTTCGAACTACCTTCATTCGATGTTTCAACTGATCTAAATATTGATTTACAGTCTGCTTGGGGTGATTAGGGCTTTCATTGTACCACTGACTTTTCAAGACTTCAAGAGGTCCTCTCACTTGTCGACTAAATATGAATTGGAAGGAAGAATATCTCAGTGATTCTTGAGTGATTTCTTTGATGGAAAATAGCATGAGAGGTAATCCGTCATCCCAATAAGATTGTCTGCTTCTACAGAATTTACGTAGCATTGCTTTAAGAGTTTGATGGAAACGTTCGAGGGCTCCTTGTGACTCAAGGTGATAAGCTGTTGAAAGAGTTTGTTTTATCTCTAATTCTTTTAGTACATTGGTAAAGAGTTCACTTGTGAAATTTGTCCCTCTGTCAGATTGGATTTCTTTGGACAAACCTATTCTAGTGAATGTTAGCAGTGTTTTTTTCATCCATCTTTTTGATAGGAGAAACTTCGGGAAGTCTCGTAAGTGGACATATTATAGTCAGAATGTATTGATTCCCCCCCCCTTTTTTATTTCTTTTTGGCAATGGCCCCACTATATCCATGATAATTTTATCAAAAGGGCTCCCTGATACAGGGATGGGAGATAAAGGAAATTTAGGGATAGTTTGATTAGGTTTAGAGCGGGCTGATAAACATGGCAGATTTGAACATATTCTTTGATTCATATTACTGAATCCTGGATCAATATGGCTGATAGAAATATCGTTCCGGAAATCGAAATCGAAAGATATAAGCTTTTTCACAAGGGCAGGGTTGGCAGGAATGGGGGAGAAATGGCACTTTTCGTTAAAAATTCAATAAATTGTATGATCAACAATTTAATTAAGGAAGAGGATACTACGGAATCTGTTTGGGTGGAGATTATAGGTAAGAATAAGAAACTTATTATTGGCGTCCTATATAGACCTACTAACCTCATCATTGAGCAGACTGATACCTTGATTCATGAAATTCTCAGGGCGTCCCAACACAAAAACGTTGTGATCATAGGAGATTTTAATTATAGAAATATTGACTGGAAATTTTCAGGCGATCAAGAAGCGTAAAATTTCTTAGATGTGGCGCAGGATAATTTCCTAAAGCAAATGACTACTGATCCTACTAGGGGAGAGAATACTCTGGACTTACTTTTAACTAATGATGAGCACCTAACGATAATCGTAAAAATGGAGAGTGCGGGGTGATCTAATAGGGTTAACAAATGGGTCGAAGACTTTAACAAGGGTGATGCAAACAAAGTCATCATATTAAGGCAAGAGGGCAGGACTTGTAGTAATGGATTTAAATTGCACAAATTTAAGTTTAAAAAGGAAATAGGAAATAATTGGTTTACTAATAGGAGAGTCAACGAATGGAATAGACTTATTAACTATGTACTGAGCTCTGAAACTATCGGTTGTTTTAAGAAAGGGTTAGTCAACCTTATGGATAGGGATGACAGGTGGTAATGAACATGGAACTGCCTAGTGTAGGTCTCATGGTCTCTTGCAGTCTCCTTCATTCTTATGTTCATATGTTCTCAAAAAAATACATTATTGGTAATAGAATTCAGGGGATTTGTCTACTTTATCCTTAGAATCTTCTGCTAATCTATGGAAGTGTTTTAAAGTAGAGTAGGATTGTTGAGCTTTGATGAGACTAGAAGGTGACATGATTTGTGTAAATAGATAAAGATATAAAGTGCATTTTCGTTTAAGGGAACTGATTGGGATCGATTTACTGCACATAAAAAAATCAGGATATATATGATCTACAATTGTAGGACTTTTGTCACTAGGTGTTACGACTATATCTATGGGATGTACTACTAATGAACCTGCAAGGCCATTACTTAGGATGAACTCAGCTCCAGGAATTGAAATTTACTTTTCTCGGAGGCCAACTATTACTTCTTATTTACAATATTACATTAGGGAATATTTTAGCTAGGTTTGATGATTGGACAGGAGACAAATCACTTATTTTTACTTAATTTCCAGTACTCCTCTTTTCTTTAAATAAGATTGATTGAGCAGCTCCAGTGTCTCTTAAAATAGTTATTGGGAAGAATAGACCTTCTTTGGCTATAGCAACTTCACCAGGAACTTGAGGTCTTTCAAGAGATCCCCAGATGTCTAGAGCTGAGTTACAATGTGTGACATGGGTTTAGGAGGACTTTGAGGTTTTGTTCCACCACCTAGCTTTACCAAAGGGTTGTGAAAAGTTTGGGTCTCCCCAGAGTAGTGTGAAGTATTACACTTTGGCTCGGGACATTTAGAAATGTGATGTCCGTTACGTTTACAATACCCACACAAAACATTAATGGGTCTTCCCACTAGCTTATCACCAGGAGTGCCAAGGAAACCTACTGATGACTGTACATTTATTTTTTTTCCTTTGCGTACCCATTTTGTGTACTACTGCGTACTGATCAGCCACTAAGGCCGCCTCATTAAGACTTGAGACGTCCGCATCGTTTATGTAGAGCATTATAGGGAATGAAATACGCCTCTTAAACTCTTAGTATACTATAAAGTTAGTGAGTTGGTTATAGGATTCTACGGTACCCAGACTTTTGGCCGAAAGACATTTGGCCGACGTACATATGGCCGACGGACATTTGGCCTAATGGAAATTTGGCCGAATGTACATTTAGCTAAGGGACGTTTGGCCGAAAAAGTATAGTAACAGCCAATACTTTAAAGTATATTGTAAAAACTCATTTGATTAACAAGATGTTTATTGCAGAGAGGAAATTCAATTAAAAATAGTTTATTGTAGTAAAAAGTTTATTGTAGTAAAATGTGATTAAAAAGGAGTTTATTGTAGAAAAAAATCATTAAAAAAGTATTTAAAGATTGTGAGCAATTGCCCTCAGAAAATCTACTTTTTCATAGGACTCCTATTTTTCGATAATAGACCCGAGCCTCGTATTCAAGATCTGGTATTTCTTCTTTGAAGATCTCAGTGCAACTCCAGAATTGAGCATCTCTATTGACAACTCCCAGTCCGATTGCTCTTTCCGTATCTTAGTGACTGAACGGTGAACAGAAAGGTGGGTGACTGCCATTCTCTGTTCGAATGCTCTGTGCCATCCCTCCAGAGAGTTTGTAGTCCTCGGAAGGCCAAGGCTGGTTCAGATAAAAAAAATTCTTTGTGTTAAACACAGACAGACAGACAAATATGAGAGTGAGAGAGACAGTAAGAGTGAGTCCACTAAGTCAAATTTTCACTAGTCAAAATGTCCAATAAGCCAAACGTCCCTTAGTTAAATGTACATTCGGCCAAATATCCATTAGGCCAAATGTCCACTAAGCCAAATGTCCATTAGGCCAAATGTCCGTCGGCCATATGTACGTCGGCCAAATGTCCTTCGGCCAAAAGTCCGGTCACGGATTCTACTCCCTTTGAGGAAAACCATTGCTTAAAAAGCTTTAGCTTTTCAGAAGCAAAGTCAACGTAAGTGTCACAGGAAAACTTAAACTAAACTTCTAAACTTTTGTCTGTAAGCTTCAGGGGTGATATACTTTCCTTTACTAACGGGTAGGAATAATATTCCTCAATAGTATTGAATACTCTAGCGACTGTACCAGTTAGTTTTGTTTGAATAAGCCATACCCACTCTTCCTCACGTAATTTCCGATGTTGGGCTAGTCATTCAAATTGCCTGAAAAAGTATTCGGGGTCAAACTCATTGAATTTTGGGACTGCATTGATTTCTGTATGTAATTGAAATGAAACTTTGATCTCTTTTTCACGGCCTATTAATTCTACTTTACGTATAAAATAAAGCTCTTTCTCCTTACTTTCATGACTCATTTTCTCTCTAATTTCATTTTCTCCCGTTCTATTTTTTTTCTAATTCTAGTTTAACTACCACTCTATTTAATTTAACTTTTAAAATTACATCAAAAGAAGAAGAAGGCTCCACTTCATCTTTCTCGTCTTTATCTGTAATGGCTTGAGGGATTAAGTGATATGTATCTACGTCTAACACTTGTTGCTCAATAAGAACCTTGATTACTTTTGCTCTAATTTTATCTTTTGGGAGTTTGGAAGAAACTGTTATCTGATAGTATTGGGCAATGCACGTCCACTCATCTTTAGTAATTTTTTCCAATTGTAATGCAGTAGGGTTGTTCATGAATTCCTCGAGGAAAAACTCCATCTTGTAAATGAAATGAGTAATTTAGGGTTTTGAGTTGTTTTAGATTGGTATTCCACTCCCTAGTAAATATTCACCAAATCTTGGACTTCGCAAATTACTTAATGGCAAAACTTCCATTCACCGCTTCGGTTAGAGTGAGAATACCTGAGGAGGAGGGTTATACCCACGGTTGAAATAGCCTATATTATTTAAACAACTGTGTTTGAATTTTTCAGGCGCTCAGAAAACCTTTCCGAAATAAAGGTTTCTGCTTAGGGGTTTTCCCGACAGGAAATGCGGTATCTTATATAAATCTTACCTGCGTCCGAGCTTATGTATCGATGGTCCAGGAATATTTTCAAACACGAATTAATCTGTGCTTAAGAAGAGGAAAATACGATACTTGAAGCCGATACTCAGTTACTAGTAAGTACCGAAATTTGAGTCATAGTGACTGGTGAAGCTATAGCAAGTAACTTTTATGGTGGGTCACAGTTCAATAATACAACTATGAAATAAAATTTCCACGAAGGTCAAGGGTATATTTTATAGTGACGCACCTTTTTATTTTCTCTCTCTCTGCCAGAATCGAGTGACTACGGGACATCAGATGTCAGAAAGGTCTCTTTCCTCTTTTTTAACCGTTGTATATACCTAACCAAGTTCGTTTTACCTAACACTCAACAGCCAGATATATCCATTCCCGTAAGAATGCAAACACGAGAGTAAGTTATGTTTGTTGCATGCATTAGAGAGACGTATCAGAGTTGCCAGATGCTCATGATTTACTTGAAAAAATTATTAAAGTTAAGTTAGAGCAACTGACTAGTCTTTGATCTATTTATTCATGAAGTTTAATTTGATAAAATCTATCAAATTGAGATCCCGGTCAGCATCCATATTACACACTCGGGTGTAAAATTGGAGGATAGAGATAGCCGAGAGGATGGCTAATAATAGAGTGCTCATCAGTCGGAATTTTGAAGCCGTTTTCGCTAGGCTAGGGAATGCAGACACCACAAGATGTAATATATATATATATACATATATATATATATGTATATATATATATATACATATATATATATATATACATATATATATA
>NC_134804.1:12030286-12040286 GCF_046742065.1 Oratosquilla oratoria | reverse complement strand
CTTAAACTCGTCATAGTTGACCTTCTCGAGAAGCCTTTTTACAATGTCATATTCTTCCTTCATCTGTACCGAGTATGCTATAGGCAGTGATGGATAATGATTCCCACCATGTAGTAAAACAGCTTTGAGGCTTTTTGTAGAACTATCTATGAACATTCACCATTGTTCAGGGTTATGATCAAACATAATTTCTATAAACAAGCCATTAGTATCTTCGCATAAGCAGAGATCCTCACTTATATCAATATATACTTGGAATTCCTCATGGCGCTTTCTATATACTGTTGATCTCCTGATGAGCTCATCCAGTTTACGTTTATTAGAAAAGTGTTGGCGGTTACTCTGTCTTGGCTCAAAAATTCATCCATTTCTTCATTGTCATAATATTCCCACTCTCCTGATAAGACCTCCATCATATCCTCTATCTGAAAAAAAAAATTTATCAACTGGAACTTAAATATCAATTATATGTGTAATCGTATTACAAGAAAACATAGATGTTTGGAAGATTTCAATACTGATTCTGTTACAAAGAATAAATTTCGTAATTTCATAAGAGTTACATACTTTGGTGGCCTTCGAACCAATAAGATATCATCATGTGGCACAGGTGCAATAGAGGATAAAATGTTGGGATATGGATGGAATGTTCTTCCCTTAACTTTTCCGTACTTTGATTTATTAATCATGGAAAAGTAGCAATCGTCGTGATGATTTTTTGGATCTCGCCAAACTCTCGGCACAGCAAATAGCATTGCTTTTCTTGCACCTCTCAGCCTTTGCATCTAAATTCGATCCACAACTTTCACATATCACATGAGGGGCACATAGTTTTTCTTGGTCACCCATACTCATTCCAAAGTGCAGTCTATAAGCACTACATTACTTCACAATTTTATGTGATACATGTTTAGGCTCAAAACAGAAAACACACACATAACAGAACGAATCTGGTGAATTCCTGCATCCTGTTGTAGCCATGGTTAAGAACGTCAATATTTATAGTATAAACCCGAAAAAAGGAAAACTGGAAGCGACAATTCTAAGTGTGTTTTCCGTACCCTATACATTTCTTTATATTAGTATGATTTTCTATATCAATAAAACGGTCGGTGGTAGAAGAAAAGCAAATACACACATTTAGAACGAGCGCAAAAATTTGCACTAAATACCCTAAATGAATTAAGAGAAACAAAACTTTTGTAAACATTTGTTACCCAGTATATACACACACACACTCACACACACACACACACACACACACACACACACACACACACACACACACACACACACACACACACACACACACACACACACACACACACACACACACACGCACACACACACACACACGCACACACACACACACACACACACACACCACACACACACACACACACACACACACACACACACACACACACACACACACACACATACACACACACACACACACACACACACACACACACACACACACACACACATATATATATATATATATATATATGTATATATATATATGTATATATATATATATATATATATATATATATATATATATATATATATATATATATACCGGTATATTTCAACAAGAACCCACTGTGTTGGATAAGAAGAAATGAAATAGATGATATCCATATATTTCGATCATGGACTGTGATCCTCTTCAGTGGAATACAGAGTAGTGGAGCAAAAGGCATGTCTTATAATTAAGTATATTGGGGACAAACAGGTAGAGATTTACACACTAGAATGAAAGAACACAAGAATTCAGATGAATATGCACAACAAAATTCCGCTGTTTTCCAACACGTAGACAAGGAAGGCCACCGTATGGATTGGAATAAGGCAAAAATTATTTTTAATTCAAAGTGCAGTTTCAAAAGAAAAATAATAGAATCCTCCTTGATAAATAAATTTCCTTATTTCAATATTTCAAATAGACATTGGTCACCAGACTGTATTACTACCTGGGCAGTCAATAAATTATTACCATCTTTGGTAAAGGCAGGTGATTTGCCACGCAAAGCATTAGACGCCATTTGAGCCCTGCCCATGTTCCTTCTTCTTTCTCTTTATATAAGACATGCCTTTTGCTCCACTACTCTGTATTCCACTGAAGAGTATCACAGTCCGTGAACGAAATATATGGATATCATCTATTTCATGTCTTCTTTTCCAACAGAGTGGGTTCTTGTTGAAATTTACGAATGTGTTACATCACTTTGCAGCTATATATATATATATATATATATATATATATATATATATATATATATATATATATATATATATATATATATATATATATATATATATATATATATATATATATATAAGTACCTGTTCTTATACGTAATTTTTTGCTCATCCATCTTAGTTTTGCCTCTCCCTTTTTCGTGTGCTTATAATATTCTTCCTTTCTTTTGCCTTTGCCCTCCTCTTTTTCTTTTTCACACATCTCACTAGACAACTTTATTCCACACGTCTCCACTGCCACCACCTTACCCGCGGGGAATGTGTACCTCGCTTTTCACTTCATTTATATCTTTCCTCCTTTAAACTTATCGTTCATCTCTACTCAAAGACAATATATGTGAATATCGAAGAACCACGGTAACGTCAAATACTTCTTCCACGCACTCATAGCTATTTCAATCTCTCTCCACCCTCAGAACCCTCATCCAGATTGTTCGTTTTCGGCACGTATCTGTTCTAGTTCATAGTAAATGCACTCGAACTCCATACACTCCCATCACCTTCTGTGAAGTATGTATGTCGGCTCCTGCATGTGATTTCTGTCGTGCACTTTTTCACGATATGTAGATATCGTTAATAGTTTTATCATACACTTTTCTTAATCTTTGTCAGCATAAACATCTGGTCTACACATTCCATACTCTCAAGAAAATTATTAGCTCTTACTTTCTTTTTCTTTCTCATTCCAACAACACTTCACTATATGTTATTTTGCTATTGGTATAATTACTTCCAGTTTTACTTACTTCTGAGGGCTATTTAGTAAATATGTCTTGTTATGGAGATTCAAGATAAACAGTGGAGTTCAGATCAGAAGTAAAAGCCGACCAGGACGATGAATCTACATTTACGAGTCGATTCCGTATGTGCTGAAGGAAAATTGCTTTTACACTGTCTAGGTTTTCGCATTGCGCAGTGCGACGCAAGAGAACGGTACCTTTTACATTCTGCTGGAAGAAAGTAGTCAATTACACGATTTACTGGGTTGAATTGTAGACGATTGCGGAAACAGGAACGTATCACTTCGCCGTGCACGGCGCTGTGCGTGACTATAAATTCTCCCAATGATGTATGGCTTGCAAGGTAGCCATCTCGGCTCTTTAAATAAATGGCTCACGTCATTTTTATGTGTTCACAAGTTCGAGCTAAGACAGCCTAAGGGCATTTTGCTTCTGCACAGTAACAAGGTCGTGTAGATAAAATCAGAGGATTGTTATTTAGCTTCGTGGAGCTAGCGGCTATTATGCTTTATAAAGATGGCCTCAAAAATTGCCTTGACGCCGCGGTGACTGTTTATGGTCCAAACAAAAGAACGGTCGACAGTTCTGGGCAAGTTGATGATTAAATTTTCTTCAACATCTAGCTGCGCTGATCGTAATTAAAATTCGACCTCAATATATGAAATATTTTATATTTTCCAGACTATGGGTGGTTTAGAAAGTACGGTAGAAGTTATGAAGCTATCTTAGATAGGAGAAGTTTCTTTCTCCGCGTAAGTAATCACCTACTCCAGTAAAATATTTTATCAGTAACTGTAAAGTGAGCCCAGGTATCACAAGCAAAGTCACGATGTCTTCAGAACGTTCAACTAAACTTTGAAATATATATAAATATATATATATATATATACATATATACACATATATATAAATATACATATATACATATACATATATATATGTATATATATATATATATATATATATATGTATTAGAGTACATATATAAAAATATATATATATATATATATATAACTATACTAAGTAATTGAAACATTTTGTTTAGAGAAAAATATTCACTGTACACTATGGAAAAAGTTAATGACGACTTTTAATTCTTAAGTTTGTAGTTCTTTGCCCCAGTCGTCATCAATGTTTATACAGTAGTCCCTGTCTGGTATATTATGGGCTCTCTACTTCTTGATCACAATCTGAAACTTCTCCAGTATGAGAGTGAATATAAGTTTGAACACATTGTCACAAATGGGTTTGGGGATAGTAATTTAGTTTAGTTTGGTACCAACAAAACCAGCAAGCGTCACTAAATCTCTGCTAATCTCATGTCTTTCTTGAAGCCACAATACAAGGTACTAACTTCCCAAGTAAAATAGTAGATATATTATATGAAGCATTATCTTCCAGTATGTTTTAGAAATTATACATAGTGAGATTTGTAAAGGATGTCTCCCATAATTCAGAAAATTTATTAAGTTAGTGTTATATTTTTACTCCAGAGTAATTACTTGCGATATATGAAGAAATTAATTGTCGGATCAATTTAATTTTTCTCTTTTTTCTCTAGAATATAAATCATCTGGTCTTGATCAGATAAAAGTTAAGAATACGTCACTTGGTCGAAGGAATAAAAGTACAAAGTTCAAAGCGTTCTGCATCTTTAACGTCTTCTCTATAATTCCTAAATCTATGATTTGTAAAACAGATTAGCAATGTTAGCATGAGATTCAGCTTCTCAAGAGTGTTCTTTGTGAGAAGGCTGAAATCTTCCTACAGCTCCATGAATGGTCTGTCTCCTCTCCTTCTATTAATGCCGAGAATGGGAGACACCATTCAACAAGCCAAGCAGGGAGCTCCAGCTAGCCTTCAACAATATTTTTCATTCCTTTCGGGTCAAACACCTGGATTTTTCGGTGACTGGGGACTCTATGTTGCGAGGGCACGATAGCATCCTGAATCGATTGACTAAACAGCATTACAAAATCGTATGTCAACCTTGCCGCGGTATCGTTGAGGGTGCCCAAGGGAAGACAAGCATATTTAACCCGGATGTCATTTATTGATACGGGTAGCAACAAAATTATCAGGATGAGCTTAAAGAGCGTCATGGTCAGCATGCAGTCTGTGGAATCTTTCCGAGGCTTTCTGTTCACTTATAGGTTTCTGTTCACTATAGGTTTCGAAACTATAGGCTGTGCACGCGAATGGGATTTTTTTCTTATACTTGGTGTCTGTTTTGCCAGAGCCATGACCTTTATGATTTTGACGGGATACATCCTGCTGGCAATGACAGAGGAGTTTTTATAGATCTTCTAGATGACTACAATTAGCTAGCTCATTTTTAAGGTAGACTCAAAGTGAGAGCAAAGTCGGGAGTAGAGGGTAATTTTGTTAATACCAAAATTAGAGCGGAAGCTTGGGCCAGCAAAAAGCGTTGTAAATAACTCCGAATTTAAGAAATCATGCACTTTAACGCATGCTGCACAAAAAAGAAATTCCAAAAGGTCCAAATATACATTAAGTGAAAAAACTTTATATGACAGGAATAACAGAGTGGATTCCTTACGGTTTCGTCCTATGATCACTTGTGTTCATAGTGTATGTCACTTCTGAAAAAGGCTAATTCCGAAACATTGTATTAAGAAATTATTACCCTCTCTCATGAGTTCTTTCCTTTTACCCTTACCGTATATGTATATGTACATGTATATGTATATGTATATGTATATGTATATGTATATGTATATGTATATGTATATGTATATGTATAAATATATATATATATGTATATGTATATGTATATGTATATGTATATGTATATGTATATGTATATGTATATGTATATGTATATGTGTATGTATATGTATATGTATATGTATATGTATATGTGTATGTATATGTATATGTGTATGTGTATATATATGTATATGTATATGTATATGTATATGTATATGTATATGTATATGTATATGTATATGTATATGTATATGTATATGTATATGTATATGTACATGTATACGTATATTGTGATGGCCCACCATCCTCCATGTATCTAAAATGTCTGTATATGTATAATACTCTGTACTTGTTGGGTAATTATGTATGTACTGTAAATAGCTTGTATACGTGTGGTCGTTTCTACTCATTACTCTTCCGACAGACTTAAACTAGTTCTGTCCGGCTCATCCTTTCCTTTCCTCCCGTCCTTGCCAACACTATATATTATGCATTCTGCCGGCTTCTAAGCGGACAATTTTCGTTGGCTATCGAGGCGTAACTTCCCTCCCCATCGCTTTCGCTCTAAATCCGTTGTGTACCCACGTAACTGTAATCTCATGACTTGGTTTTGGTTTAGGTTGAGGAATTAATTGTCTATTGATTAATTTTGTTGTTGTAAAGTTATTATATATGTTTTGTTGACTTTTTGTTATAAATCAAATTAGTTATTTATGTTAACTTCCGTTTGGATTTGCCTTAACCACATCAAGGCCACAAAGTACGAACCCCTCCTAGACATATTTCCTTATATCCTTGCGGAAGGCGTAACAATATGTATATGTATATGTATTTGTATATGTATATGAATATGTATATCTATATGCATATGTATATGCACTAGAATCAGTACAGAAGGGAATGACCAAAATGATACATGGGCCCAGAAATTTACCTTACGAAGACAGGCTTAGTCACCTTAACATACACTGTTTGGAAAGATGTAGAGTGTGGTGTTATTTGTCGGAGGAATTCAAATGGGTCAAGGGCTTTAACAAGGAAGATGCAAATAAGGTCATCATATTAAGATAACTGGGCAGGACGCGCAGTAATGGATTTAGATTGAACAAATCTATATTTCATAAGGAAACAGGCAAGCACTGTTTTACCAGAGAACTGGTTAACGAATGGAATAAACTTAATACTTCTCATGTAAAACAAATTAATCATAAAGACGTGTTAACAATTCCTTACTATGAGAATTTAATCGTTCTTCCTAGAATACTTAATATTTTTTATATCCAGGTGGTTTATGAAAACAATAATAAAGTTTGGAGCTTGTTGATCAAAAATTCACCATGAGAAAAGGAAGATTGCATATACAGTATATCATGTAAAGATTGTAATCTTATTTAAATAGGCCAAACAGGTAAAGGTTTGAACAAAAGAATGAGTTAAAGAAAATACAGCATTAAAACGGGACAATTGTCAAGTGGACTGTTTGTTTCCCAAAAGCACTATGGACATAACATTGACTGGAAAACTCAAAAGTAATTACATCTTGTAACAATATTTTAGAAAGAAACATTATTGAATACTGTTATATTGAAAATTAGTAAAAAGAAAAAAAGAAAAAAAAAAGAAATTTGAATTTGGGTTTATACAAACTGGATACTCTCATTATTAACATGGTTGTTTGTGATAATTTGTAACTTAGTTTGTACTGAGCTTGATCATATGAGACCTTTACGAATCCCCTCTTTCTTTTTATGTATATAATACCACTTTTTGCATCACTATTTTGTACACTTGAAGACTTAAAACGTTCGGTTATCGCATTTTTTATTTGCCAGTAGTTTCTGCATATACATGTGAATATATATATATATATATATATATATATATACATTTTTATATATATATTAATATATAGAGAGATAGATAGATAGAGATATAGATGTTTAGATATATATATATATATATTTTTATATACATATATATATATATACAGACATGTATATATATATAGATAGATAGATATAGATATATATACATACATTTATATACATATATATATATATATATATATATATATATATATACATACATACATGTATATATATATACAAGTTCTCTGAGGAAGGTTATAATAACCGAAACTTAAGAACAATAAATGTTTTCTTAGCCCATCTTCGTTTACCCTTCCCCACCTATCACTCTCTCATATATATATATATATATATATATATATATATATATATATATATATATATATATATATATATATATATATATATTTGTAAAAGAAGAGAGCAGGTTCTCAGTAATACACGTGGACTTAAAAGCGACAGCTTTGTTGTAGTTATTCAGTTTTTTCCTTGTATTTTCGATTTTCCTGATTACAGTTTTGCCATCAACCGGGTGAATTGAAACTAGATCACTGTATTCTTTTACTTCTATTCATTGATTGAGCTCAACGTTTCGACTTAATGAAGACATTTTCAAGAGTAAACTGAAATAACAAAAATACATAGTTACAGTAATGGTGACAATTGTGTAAAATTAAAGTATATAAGAACAATATTGGTAGAATATATGGGCTACATAATAAATACATACAGATACGATGACAAGGTACAAAAATGAAGTATAAAAAAGAGAGCAATAAGGATGCGAATACTTACATTTAAAGGGAGGCGAGAAAGAAAAAAAAGACAAGTTAGGGATGTACGGTATATGTACACATGGGTCAGGTGATCGGACAATGCGACCTCAGATAGAGCGTTAATGTACTATATAGTGGTGACCAGGAGTATGGTAGGAAGAGTTAAGGGAATATCAGATTATTTCCTGTGGAAGGTAAAATGAGAGTGAAGAATAGGTGGAGAAAGAGGAAAAGGGTAGGAAATAGGGAGGTACTTAGAGTGAACTGCTTAAATAAGGAAAAAAGGAGAGTGAGGATAAGAAGAAACTGAAAGAGGAGTGGGAGGGAGTAAAGGATAGAGAAGAACTAGGAATGGAGGAGGAATGGGATGGTTCAAGGAGGGAGTCATAAGGTGTACAAAGATGGTGTGTGGGACAAGGAGGGCTGGAGGATATAGAAGGAAGGGTAGTGAGTGGTGGGATGAGGAAGCAAAGAAATGTGTAGAAGAGAAGAAGTAGGCATTCATAGATTGGCTGCAAATTAGGACGAGGGAATCGCATGAGGTACAAAGTAAAGAGAAGGAAAGTTAAGCATAAGATAAAGGAAGCAAAGAGGAGAGATGTGAAATGGGGTAAGAGTATGACAGAAAATTTTGAAAGCAATAAAAAGATGTTTTGGAAGGAAATTAAAAGAGAAAAAGGAGACAAATCAAGTAGAGAAGAAAAGGTAAAAGGTGCAGATGGAGAGATGATAATGGAAGAGAAGGCAGTGAGAGGGAAAATGGAGGGGAAATAGGGAAAGATGAAGTGAAAGCAGCTGTTAAGATGATGAGAGCAAGTAAGGCACCTGGTCTGGATGGATGCCATGCAGAATGTCTGAAGAAAGGAGGTACAGTTATGGTGGACTGGCTGGTGAGGTTATCTAATATTTGTTTAAGAGAGGGTAGAGTGCCGGAGGACTGGAGGAGTGCCTGTATAGTTCCGCAAGGGAAAGGGGGACAAGTGTGAGTGTAGTAATTTCAGAGGGATCAGCTTGTTGAGTGTAGTTGGGAAGGCTTATGGGAGGGTCGCGATTGAGAGGATTAGGAAAGGAACAGAGGGAGTAATGGGTGATGAACAGTGTGGGTTTAGGACAGGTAGGGATTGTGTAGATCAGATTTTTGTAGTAAGACAGATATGTGAGAAAGCTATAGGAAAAGGTAAGGATGTTTTTTGGGCTTTTATGGATCTGGAAAAGGCTTATGACAGGGTAGACAGGAAGGCACTGTGGGAGGTACTGCAGATATATGAGATAGGAGGAAAGCTGTTTAGAGCAGTCAAGAGTTTTTACGAGAGTAGTAGAGCTTGTGTTAGGATTAGAAATGGAGAGAGTGAGTGGTTTGAAGTAAAGATGGGTCTTTGTCAGGGATGTGTTATGTCGCCCTGGCTGTTCAATCTTTACATGGATGGGGTGGTGCGAGAGGTGAATGCAAGGATAGTGGGTCAGGGGCTGGAGATGGTTAAAGAAAATGGAGAAAAGTGGAAGGTGAGCCAGTTGTTGTTTGCTGACGACACTGCGCTTGTATCAGGATCAGAGAGGGGATTGAGGAAGTTAGTGACAGAGTTTGAGAAGGTATGTGAGAGAAGGAACCTGAAGATAA
>NC_134804.1:12012786-12017786 GCF_046742065.1 Oratosquilla oratoria | reverse complement strand
TTACTCCCGCAAGGAATCAAGATATAATACGGCCACCCTCTTACAGAAGGGAAAAGGCCATTCGCTCATACAGTATCAGCTGAGAGCTTTTCACTCTACTAGGGGATAATCTCAATACATTAGTGCTTCTTCGTTTCTCTTTCGATCCAAATATCCACTCCGTAGCTCTTGAGCTTAATTACCACAATCTGCCTCTGGGGTTGACCCTGACTTGAACTGGAAGTCAGTTGATCGAAACCTAATGGGTTGTAGGTTTACTCCTGAGTTATGTATAATTGTATACTATTCACATTAAAGGACTTAATCTGAGATGTTCTATCTTTCAGCGAATAGGGCTGATCAACTTCTTCAGATGAATTCTTCGGTATATAAACGAACTGAGAACGTATTTTTTTCATTGCCGTATCAAGTGTCCGAATATTCATATTATCCCATCACATCTGTTATTATAGGCGTACATGAGGTTAAGAGCTTACTGTAATAAGGCCTTAGTTATGGCCAAACCCATCACCTTTACCCTTGGTATTTGAAAAGCTAGTGCAAGGGGCAGCTTGCGTGAATCCATGAAAAGTAAAAAGAAAGGATTGGACTATTTTTTTTTCCGTAGTTGTGACAAAGACATACAGTTCTTTCGTTCTTTTGGTAGTGGACAACTCGGTAACTCACTGGGAAATAATTCCACGATGTGAATTCACCCCAAAATATCACAGAATCATTTCCTCAAACGCATATCACATAATCTTTTCCCCTTCCGATTCGCTTACTACCCCTCTTCCTTCTCTCTCTTTCTCCTCCTCCTCCTCCTCCTCCTCCTATCTTCCCCTCCCTGTCCCCCCGTCCCAGTCCCCACACCCATCTTCCGGACCTGCATGATGGCCAATAAATCCTCTTAATAAAGTAGAGGCGAGTAATGGAACGGTCCATCACAGTCCTCTGCTTCGCGCCTGTGAACCGGGCCTTCCTTGCTGTAAACACTACCATATATGTACGGCATTTGTGTATGTGTGTGTGTGTGTGTGTGTGTGTGTGTGTGTGTGTGTGTGTGTGTGTGTGTGTGTGTGTGTGTGTGTGTGTGTGTGTGTGTGTGTGTGTGTGTGTGTGTGTGTGTGTGTGTGCGCGCGCGCCTATGTGTGTGTGCCTATGTGTGTGTGTGCGCACGCGCCTATGTGTGTGTGCATATGTGTGTGTGTGCGCACGCGCCTATGTGTGTGTGCCTGTGTGTGTGTGTGTGTGTGTGTGTGTGTGTGTGTGTGTGTGTGTGTGTGTGTGTGTGTGTGTGTGTGTGTGCGCGCGCCTATGTGTGTGTGCCTATGTGTGTGTGTGCGCACGAGCCTCTGTGTATTTACCTATGTGTGTGTGTGTGTGTGTGTGTGTGTGTGTGTGTGTGTGTGTGTGTGTGTGTGTGTGTGTGTGTGTGTGTGTGTGTGTGTGTGTATACATGTGTGCGTGTTTGTACATGTGCATTTACAGAATTGTGTGTATGTTTTAGGGGTCACATGTCTATGGTATATCTCCACTTATCATATTTACCTTCTATTTATTTACGTAGTTAATTTTATTCTAACTTTTTCATATTTTTTCGACAGCAAATGTGGAAAGCTATATTTCCTTATTTTTCAACCAATCTGTCATATTTTATTAGATGTATATATTTACATAAGTATATATTTTTCTATTTAACTATATATTTTTCAATTATTTATTTATCTATTTGTATATTCACTTATGTATGCATTAATATATTTATTTCTGCTATGGTTCTTCGTTCTTTCATACCATACAGATTTTTTTTTCTATTTATTTATTTGTTCTAAATATCACAATCATATCAACTATCTATGCTCATTCAATGTAGGTGGTCGTATTGTATTCAGTCTTTCCTCATATGACTTGACCGGACTGGGGATCATACTGGTTTCTTCACTTTGTATTCTCTTAATTCTGAACTCCACCATTACTGCATATTTCATTCTCGGACGGATCGTGGTTTTTATTATTATTATCATTTCATTATATCTTTACTCATATAATGAAATTAAACCCTTATGTATATTATAAATTTATGCAGTATAACTCATTTATTCTATTTATAACCATCTCTGATTAGAATTTCTAAGCACTTTCATTTTTCTATTTATGATTATTTCATCTTCCATTCCATGACTTCCTGGCGGTCTCGTTTTGCTTTGACTCTCATCCAAGAGTTTTAATTCCTTTGTATTGAATTTTCTTTTTCATTTCTGGTTCCATTGTTTGTTAGCAATTTACAATTATCTTCACATTTCACTCTTCACAAATAAGTTTGCATAGCTACTTATTTCATTCATGATATCACTGATATAGTCTAAGTATATTACAGGCTCCAATATCAAGCCTTGTGGCACTCCACTAATTAACTGTCTGTAATTTGATATTTCATCTTTCACTGCTGTTTGCTCATATCTGTCATTTAGGAACTATTTCATCCTTTCCAATGTACTTCCTTAAAGCCCTAAGCTTTCCAACTTCTATAGTTATCTTTTGTATGATACCATATCGAAAGCCATGTTTAACCATGCCATGTAAACCTATACTATGTTAAAGCATACACAATCCTTCTGATTCATGCAGCATATTAACCACTCGCAAATAAAAAAAGGAAGAAATAAATAAATACAAAAATTACTAGGTTGGTTACATATGACTTTCCGCGTCTAAATTGAAATTGATTTTCAACAAAGATTCCCTTCTCCAAATATTTTATCCATCCATCTTTTACAACTTTTCTTCACGCATTTTGGCTATCGTGCAGGTCAAGAACACCTGTCTATAATTCAATGGTTCCTCCCCGCATCCTCTTTTGTACATTAGTATCAAAGTGGTTAATTTCCAGTCCAGTGGCACTGCCTTCCTTTTATGTGACATACAGTCAGTTTATCTATTGCATCAACCAATTGTTTTCTGCATTCTTTAATTATCCAGTTCGAGATTCTATCTGGCCTCAAAGAGTTTCTCACTTCCAAGCTCTTGAAATTTATTATATTTTTGTGGTTCCACATTTATATTCATTTCACTCATCTCTCCCTGAAAATTTTCTTCCTTGGTGAATGTTGATTGGAATCGTTTGTTTATTATATCAAGATGAATTAATGATTCTTCACTTGAATATTCTCTGTTCTTCAATCTGCCATTCACAAATAAGTAAAAGTACATGTGTTCATCTTTACACTTGCACACATCTCATGGTTTCTTTCCTCCTCTCTTCTGTTCCATGCCTATTGATTTCTGGTTCTTGTGCATTTTCTATTTTATTTGTTCTTCTTTTCCCCTACCTGTTCCATACCTCATCTCTCTTGTTTTTCTGTTTCATAAAGTATATCAAAAAAGAAAAAAATCCACTCATCTTTGCCACGTACTCCTACACCCTTGCGTTGTAGATTTCCTGGAAGATTTCCCATTTCTTCTTATATCACTGGACTCCATTCGGCTTCTTCAAAGTATTTCCTTAATTTGCTCATTTAAATTTTGTATAATTGTATCTTTCTTGCCTGTACAATTCTTTTCTTACTTCTGTCTTCTCCATCCACAGAATAACCAGTAATTAAATATTTCACTTACCTCACGTTCTTTTGTTAGGATGAAGTGTGTGTGTGTGTGTGTGTGTGTGTGTGTGTGTGTGTGTGTGTGTGTGTGTGTGTGTGTGTGTGTGTGTGTGTGTGTGTGTGTGTGTGTGTGTGTGTGTGTGTGTGTGTGTATGTGTGTGTGTGTGTGTGTGTGTGTGTGTGTGTGTATGTGTGTGTGTGTGTATGTGTGTGTGTGTGTGTGTGTGTGTGTGTGTGTGTGTGTGTGTGTGTATGTGTGTGTGTGTGTATGTGTGTGTGTGTGTGTGTGTGTGTGTGTGTGTGTGTGTGTGTGTGTGTGTGTGTGTGTGTGTGTGTGTGTGTGTGTGTGTGTGTGTGTGTGTGTGTGTGTGTGTGTGTGTGTGTGTGTGTGTATAAGATCTTGGGTGTGCACATCATACCATGATCAAACTAATCAATTTTAATGAAAATTAGTAGTTCAGTGTTCAGATACAACAGCTTCGGCAATAGCTAAGCGCCTCCTAGCGAAAGCCTTTCAACCCATTTTGAGAAGAAATGGTTCCTGATTCCTGAGAAAGCACTGTCAAAGTCCATTTGGTGGGTTTACCAAACGCGAAAGTGTTTCAATCTCTCTAGTATGATAGGTTTTGAATCACACCGTATTACAGGGAAATGAACGGAAAAGGAGAATATTTTCTTTAACCCCCTGTGTTGTGATGACTCACAAATATTAATAAGAATGCCAGGAACTGTAAAAAAAATTATGATGATGACGATGATGATGATGATGATGATGATGATGATGATGATGATGATGATGATGATGATGATGATGATGATGATGATGATGATGATGATGATGATGATGATGATGATGATGATAATTATGATTATTGTGATGATGATGATGATGGTGGTGGTGGTGATGATGATGATGATGATGATGATGATGATGATGATGATGATGATGATGATGATGATGATGATGATGATGATGATGATGATGACGATGACGATGATAATGATGATGATGATGATGATGATGATGATGATGATGATGATGATGATGATGATGATGATGATGATGATCATCATCATCATCATCATCATCATCACGGTGGTGAAGGTGGCAGTGGTGATGAATATGATAATGATGGTGACGATGATGATAACGAAATCACCAGTTCAAAGATGCAGTTGAATGATCAAGGTGACACTGATATATAATCACAGGCAATTTCATACAAACACTTTATACTTGATTTCGTCGGATGTCATACCTGATGCTAATGTTAATCAACTTTGTAAATATAAGAAATCAAATCGGTGTCCAAGGTTCTTCTCACTCTTCGCGTCCCATTGCATCGAGAATCTGCAGCCGACGTGAAAGGCTCCTAATTTGCCTGAAGGGTAATGTTTCATCTTAAAAACAAGTCATGA
>NC_134804.1:11997786-12007786 GCF_046742065.1 Oratosquilla oratoria | reverse complement strand
CTTGAAATATATACTCGTATCACACTGATTTTGTATTTTGAAGGGCACTCACTCAAGCCGTTTAAACACCTTCTGGAGTTACTCGGTTTTCTAGAAACACTTGTGGTGAATTTACCCTCTGAAGTATCCACCCACACATCTAAAAATGGTATTTTATTGTTAACGCTCTTCTCCACGGTGAAATGAAGGCAGGAGTTTTCTTTAATTTTCTTCTTAAGACATTCCAGTTGTTCCTCTCCTTCTACAACAACGAAAATGTCGTCTACATATCTAAAATACATTTTAGGTTTCCGATCTGAAGTATCGTGGACGTAGTTTTCAACATGGAGCATGTATGCCTGGGCAAATAAAACGCCCAGGGGATTACCCATACCAAGGCCATCAATCTGGAAATAAATTCTACCTGAAGGGCATCTAAAGGGTACTTCCTTAGTACAAACCCGTAGTATGTTCTCAATACGAGACTAGGTATCTTTGATGGAGGCAAACCTTCATTGTTGAAAAAGTTCTGAAGGATGATCTGTGTAGTTTCTTCTGTAGGAATATTAGGGAATAAACTTTCAGCATCTAGAGAGGCTAGGATTCCTTGAGGGATTGTATTTCTGAGTAAATCTACGAATTCATCAGTAGAGCGAAGAGTATGGATGGTGGGAATGTATGGAGTGATCAAATTATTAAGTTGCTTTGCTAGCTGATAGGTGGGAGTAGGTATTTGTGAGATAATGGGTCATTCCCCCTACCTCTGCCTTCCACACTTCTTTTACTAATCTTTCTTCACTCATTCTTTCCATGTGTTCAAACCATCCCAATACTCTTTCATCAACCCTATCTCTCAACTCACTATCCACCCCCACTCTCCTCCTCACCTCCTCGTTTCTCACTCTATCCAGCCTAGTAACCACTACCATATGTCTCAGGCATTTCATCTCAAGCACATTCAAACTCTTCCTCTCTTATGTTACCCCCAAGGCGTTTACTTGCTTCTCTCAATCTACATTCTACCTCCACTTCCACTCCTCCCTTTCCCGCTACATTCGCACCCAAATACCTAAAGCTATCCACTTCCTCCAGTTTTTCGGTGGCGCGGTTGGTAGAGTCCCAGACTGTCATTGCGGCGGTCCAGGTTCGAAGCCTGCCCAGGGCTGAAAATAATTTCAGTATCGCTGCGCTTCAAGCCGTTATTCCAACTCTCGTGGGCGGGGAGTTGGGTGTGTGTGTGTGCGTGTAAGGTCAAAGCATTACCCATAGATCGGTCATACGAGCTCTGAGTTCTCTTCCGGGAGGGAAATAGCTGTCGATCACGAGTCCAAGACGTGTTCCAAAGACCAAGGTGAATCACGCGCGCGGGCACGCACGCACGCACACACACACACACACACACACACACACACACACACACACACACACACACACACACACACACACACACACACACACACACACACACACACACACACACACACACACACACACACACACACACACACACACACACACACACACACACACACACACACACACACACACACACACACACACACACACACACACACACACACACACACACACACACACACACACACACACACACACACACATGTATATATATGTATATATATATATATATATATATACATATATATATATATATATGTATGTATGTATATATAATATTCATATGATAGCTTGAGTCGAATTAACCCAAATAGATGAACAAAAGATGAATACTCGTATATCGGCCAAAAACATTATCATTAGCAGACTACAAACTGTTGTTTCAAGAACTAACTTGTTTCAGCAACCGGGACTTACTGATAATGGATGATGTCAATTGCATTGACATTAATTGACCGACCCTCGAACATGACAATGTAGGTAGTCACTTGATAGATTTTCTCAGACACAATTACTTAGTTCAGTACGTAAAAATACCCACAAGACATGTAAACTTACTCGATCTATTGGTCACTTTCTGCGAAAGCATGATAACTGATGTAGTAGTGAAACCATAGTAGGTAGCGATCACAAGTTTGTTAGATTCAAGTAAAGCTCAGTAACTTCATAGGGCTATGTCCGGAGCTTCATCTTACAAACTGGGAAGCGAAGTTAAGCTTTATTTTTATTCTTAAGAAAAGAATAAAGAAAAAATCAAGACGCAATTTTGATATACTGTATCATATAGACCATAGGAATATGAACTTTTGTTGACTATATTTCAATGTTTTAGAAAAAAAAACAATAAATAAAAGAATTTCAACCTCAACAATAAGAGCCCTGATTGAGTGTTCTACCCAGAATTTGAAAATAAATAAATAAATAAATAAATAAATAAATAAAGACACAATTCTGATATAACTTTTAGATCACAGGAACGCATATCGGGGTTGAGTGTTTTCTTCACCATTTGAAATAGGGAGAAAGGCAAAGAAAGAGAGAGAGAGAGAGAGAGAGAGAGAGAGAGAGAGAGAGAGAGAGAGAGAGAGAGAGAGAGAGAGAGAGAGAGAGAGAGAGAGAGAGAGAGAGAGAGAGAGAGAGAGAAAGAGAGAATTTCCTTTAGACCAGAAGAACAAGATCCTACGTGGGGTTCTTTATTCATCTCTCAGAAAAAAAAATGGATCACTAAATAAATAAATAATCAATAACAAGTCAATAGAGAAAAAATAAGTATATGAATAGAGAAGAAAGAAGAAAGAAAAAAACAAAAACAAATAAACCTAATAGAAATAAAATAGATAAATAAATAGGTAAATGTATTAATTAATAATTATATGTATAAATAACTAAATAATTGAATAAATTATTTAATCAGCAAACAAATGGATATACAAATTAAGAAGGAAACAAATAAGTAAATACACGAATACGTAAATAAGTGAAAACTAAAAATCACCTCCTCACCTAACACAAAAGTCACACAACACAGACCCTGATTTGCAAATTGGACGTAAAACTCCTCTCGCACCGACTATAAATCACCAACGCCACACAATGAACACGACCGCACTGTCCGACGTAGGTTGCAGGTATATACATTTGCTCATAATAAACCCATTTTAACATGCGTTTCCTTTCCCGGAAATATGCAACGACACACACAAACTCACACACACACACACACATACACACACACACACACACACACACACACACACACACACACACACACACACACACACACACACACACACACACACACACACACACACACACACACACACACACACACACACACACACACACACACACACACACACACACAAGCACCATTGAACAACGAAAATACCTCTTATTCCTCATTAAATTTACATCAAATGGAGAAGCTCATAATTTACTATACTGTACAATTACGGTCTAACATGGAAACTAATGTGTAAATGAACAAGAGAATTTATACTCGTAAGTAAAGAAATAATGATTTGAATAAATGAATAAACAAATACTTGAATACTAATAGGTGATTAGACAAACAAGTGTACAGGTAATAAAGATCCTACAAGAAGATATAGATAAACAGATAAATGGATAAATAAAAGAATGAGTAAGTGAAATATCAAACAGATAAACAAGTTATCAAATATACAGATTGATCAGTATATGTACAGAAGAAAGGAATAAGCTGCTAAATGAAAATAGAGCAAAAGCAATATAAAGTTATCAAACAAATAGAAAATAAAGAGCCAAAGGAAATAGTGTTGGACATTTCAAAAGTTCTTGATGTGCAACGACAGACCGTACATTATTTCATAATGATCAGGAGATTCGCCCGCACTGGGCGCTGCCAACCTCCATGTCAGCCATTATTGGTTAAATAATTCTGAGACAAACTACTTAGATTTGTATTGGACAAAATTATCGGAAGTATACCAAAGAATTACACACACACACGCACACACACACACACACACACACACACACACACACACACACACACACACACACACACACACACACACACACACACACACACACACACACACACACACACACACACACACACACACACACACACACACACACACACACACACACACACACACACACACACACACACACACACACACACACACACACACACACACACACACACTGTGAAAATAAACTCTACCGCAAGTACTCGAACCTTTGCTTTAGCGACAGCTTATTATGATATAAAGACGATAGCTTTGAGCCAGCCAGGCCGTACAAAAGGAATGATCTGGACTACAACCTGGTAGTTCCCCAACCGTACTAGCTTAGTTCAGTGTCTTTTCTAATTTTACCGAGTCTTTATTATGGCGAGCCATCCAACAAGTTGTGTGTCATTGTGACAAATGGAAATAAGGTTCACAACAAGGACTCGAACCTTTTCTTAGCGACTGCTTATTATGAAGCAAAGACAATAGCTTTGAGCTAGCCAGGCCGTACAAAAGGAACGACCTGGACTACGACCTGGACTACGACCTGGTAGTTCCCCGACGGTACTAGGCTAGCTGTCTCTTTTCTAATTTCACTGATTCTTTATTATGGCGAGCCATCCAACAAGTTGTGTGTCATTGTGACAAATGGAAATAAGGTCCACAACAAAGACTCGAACCTTTGACTTAGCGGCCGCTTATTCCACACACACACACACACACACACACACACACACACACACACACACACACACACACACACACACACACACACACACACACACACACACACACACACACACACACACACACACACACACACACACACAGACACCGACACACACACACACACATATATATATATATATATATATATTGTTACGGGACGGGCTGGTTAGTGAAGAGACGTTACGTATAACGGATAAGTGCTTAAGAACCAGCTCACTTCTAGAAGCCATTGTAGGACTGAACTATCTGGTCAGGGCCTAGATAATTCGTAAGACTAGAAGTAAAGGTAACAAAGAAGATTCCAGGAAAGGAATATTAAACTAGCGATAAAACTAGTAAACGAAATTATTAATATGGAAAATATTTACAGGCAATCAATACAAAAGAGAATGGGCAGTAGGGTCAATGGGACCGTTACATGATTATAAGAATATGGAAATTATCGTTCAAATAAGAAACACAAGATACGTATACAATATGGTACTATCTAAGTACAAAGAGATCAGGAACATGCATCAAAATAAGTAATAAGTACAAATATAAGTATAAAGTAATGCAATGTATATCAGACACGTAATGTAGGCAAAAAGGGTGATCACTTCACACCAATCGTCTCATGAATCTAAACTTCTAGTTTTTATCAAGAGATCAATATGTGAGAAAATGACAAGGAGTGAGCGATTTCCACCGCTTATATACCATTGGACCGGAAGCAGGATACTTCCGGGTGAGCGAAAAGGGGGGAGGAGGGTAAGTTAACACACGTCAACATGGGTAGTTTTAGGACCCTCGACTCGCTTGAACAATCTACTTATTTAGTAACTGTCAAATCTGTGCGCTCCGAACTATTCAGGATTTCGCTTGTCTGTTTGTTCTACAAGAGTGCGCACCTTTCTCCGCACGTAGGCAAGATTACATGTAGTGGACGGGCGTTACTGCTTAACATTGTTACAATACATACATAGACAAGAAATATGAACATAGTTATGTAATACAAAGGAACACAATTCTATAACATAATTACACATATGACGTAATATCTAATATTACGTTACACCTCCACCGTTTGGGAAAGCTTTTCACTTTCTGTTGAAAAGCTATGTTCTAGAAAGGACGTCGGCTAAAACATTAAAGACGCCTTTTATGTGATGAATTGTAAGATTAAAGGGTTGGAGAAATAAACTCCAACGTGTAAGTCTCGGATTCTTGTTTTTCATAGTCTGTAGGAACTTTAAGGGGTTGTGATCCGAATATACTTGAATGGTAGTTGAGGAACCCAGGTAGACTTCGAAGTGGATAAGGGCCTGGACCAAAGCGAACGTCTCCTTCTCAATTGTTGAGTAGTTCTTCTGCGCAGGGGACAGCTTCTTGCTGTAGTAGGCGATAGCGTGAAGAACTTCATTGTGTTCTTGCAAGAGGGCGGCACCGATACCGGTGTCGCTGGCGTCGACTTGCAGAAGAAAGGGTCGTTGGAAATCGGGTGCCCTTAGAACTGGTGCGTTAGGGAGAAGGGACTTCAGGTTTTTGAAGGCCGTCTCACAGGTAGGTGTCCACACGAAGTCGTGGTCTTTTCTCAACAGGTCAGTCAATGGTTCTGCTACATCTTGTTTCTCAGATAAGTGTCCTACTTTTATCTGAAGATTTTGTAGTATCTGAGAGTTTTCCAAGGGAATCTCAGGAGGATTAGGCAGGTTATCAGGAGGCTCTTCCGATTCTATTGTGGTAGAGCTGCAAGCTGGAATTGGATCTCTGGAATGATAAGGTTTTAAGGTATTTATGTGACAGAGACGGGAACTCTTTCTTCTGTCTGGAGTTTTGATTATGTAGTTGAGATCACTGGCTCTGGACAAGACTTCATAGGGTCCTTTGTATTTAGCCTGCAATGGATCTCCTGGTATGGGAAGATAAAGTAACACTTGATCTCCTGGAGAGAAAGTTCTAAGTTCAGAATTTTTATCATACCGACCTTTCATTACTCGTTGAGCATTTGTCAAGTTCTCTCTTGCCAACTTCCAAGCTTCTAACAACTTCTCGGTGACCTGGGACACGTATTTCAAAGAAGGAACTGGTGGTTCTTCTTTCATCCATTGTTCATGAAGTATCTTTAGGGGACCACGGACTTCATGACCGAAGACTAATTCTGACGAGCTGAATCCAAGGCTTTCTTGAATTGTTGTTCGGGTGGCGAACAACAAAAAGGGGAGTCCGTCTTCCCAATTTCGAGTGTTCTCAGCACAGAAGATTCTTAACATTGTCTTGAGCGTTTGGTGAAAGCGCTCTAGAGCACCTTGTGATTGAGGATGATAGGCGGAGGAAGTTACATGATTTATACCTAGTGTTACAAGAGTTTCTCTAAACTTGTTGGAAAGAAAATTACTTCCTTGATCACTTTGAATGTTCTTGGGAAATCCTACTATAGTGAAATATTTCAACATTGTATGACATTGTATGACATGTATGACATGTTTTACAATATTGGGCAACATCTTTGACAACCGTGGGCCAATGGAAATGTTGGGTTATGTTGAACAAGGTCTTTCTTACCCCTAAGTGACCTGCTAAGGGAGTATCATGAGCCAATCTTAGAACATTATTCCTGAAACCAAGAGGGAGGACTATTTGATTCCTTACTTGCCATGGCTGGTCAGCGGTTGCGGTGGATGCTCTCCATTTTCGCATTAGGACTCCGTTTTCTATATAGAAACCTCGTGACATATTTTCAACTTCTTCTGGAGATGAAACAATCTCGTACAAATTTTTAAGAGAATGATCTGACTTCTGTTCTTTGATTAATTCTGCTCTAGATAGAGAAACTGGTGAAGAAGAAGATGGGTCAGTTTGGGAGAATAGGGATTCTAAATTATAGGTCTCCTCTTCAGATTTCTTGTACTAAGATCTGGTTACAGCACAAGCGGGAACCAACTGTAAGTTATCTGAAGGTTCTACTGAGGTCTTAGGGTTATTTGTTATTAAGGGAGAAATGACTTTGCTTCCAGCGATGTCATTGGCCAACAATAAGGATATTCCTACTATGGGAAGAGAGTCTACTACTGCTACTTTAACCATTCCGGTTGTTAAATCAGACCGCAAGAAAACATTATGTAATGGACATTTTATAATTCCTCCAACTCCTTCTATCAATATATCATAACCTGTATATGACTCACCCAGATTCTGCAAGACAGAATTTAAAATCAGACTTTGCTTTGCTCCTGTGTCTCGGAGTATGGAAATAGGATATTGTTGTGAACTACTACTATGAGATATAGTTCCTGAAGATACAAATGGTTTGAAACAAGGATCATGATCTGATGAGGGGGGTTCTACATTACTTGACAATACCGGCTTCTTTGGTAGTTTATCCTGAATAGAGGATTTTGAATCATCTGATTTTATATTACTTACAAGAGTTGGTGTCTTATTGGGGGTGTCAGTCTCTTTCTGCATTTAGAAATGTGATGGCCAACCTGTTTACAATATGAACAAGTTACAGGGGGATTAGTCTTAAACCTTTCCATTCTTTGCCAAGGTTGGTTTGGAGGATATTGATTGAAATCAGACCTGTAACTGAAATGTGATGGGCTAGACTGATTTTCAAAGTGTTTCTTTGGGGACCAAGGATCAGAGTATTTTGTTGAATCTGGAATATATGACTTTGACTTTTGGGATTCCATTTGTCTTGACTTAGGTCTATGATTTAGTGTGAACTCATCAGCCAATACAGCAGCTTTAGTTAAAGTTTCGGGAACATGATCATCTATAAAAATCCTAAGATCTGTCTCTAAGGTATTCTTAAACTGCTCCAATAAAATCAACTGTTTAAGTCTATCTAAGGTGTCCGTTTCACTAGCCAAACACCACCTATTGAATAACCTCTCTTGTTGAGCCGCATATTCTACGTATGTTAACTGAGGTGTCTTCCTATAATTACGGAATTTCTGTCTATAGGCCTCTGGTATTAGTTCATAAGCTTTTAAAATACAAGCTTTCATATTATCATACTCGCTTTCTGCTTCTGAAAGAGAAGTATAAATTTCCTGAGCCTTACCCTTAAATTGTGTTTGAATGATTAATGGCCAATTTTCTTTAGGGATTTGTAACTGTTGCGCCAATTTTTCCCACTGAAGAAAGAAAGTTTCTGGCTCTCCTTCTGAAAATTTGGGTAGAAGTTTTACATACTTGGAAATATCTATATGACCTTCCTGAACTACGGGTTGTCTATCAACAATCCTAGCTTCTACTTCTGCCTTCTTTAATTCTAACTCTGCCAATTTGACTTTAGTTTCGTTCTCTCTTTCTATTTGTTTCACTTTAGCTTCCTCTTCTCTAGCTCTAAATTCTGCCTCAATTTGCATTTGTTTCAGTTTAGTTTCCTCCTCTTTAGCTTTAAATTCTGCCTCAATTTGCATTTGTTTCAGTTTAGTTTCCTCCTCTTTAGCTTTAAATTCTGCCTCAATTTGCATTTGTTTCAATTTAGCTTCCTCCTCAATTTCTACTCTCCTGACCTTTAATTCAATCTCCTTAATCTTAAGTTCGGTTAGTCGTGCCTCTATTTCTAACCTATTTGAAGGAATTTGTATAGCTGTAATCTCTTCTGGAGATTAGATCTCATCTTCGATCAGATTTTCAACGAGTTCCTGAAGTAATTTTTTCTTTCGCAAACTTGTATCAATGTCTACTCCAAAGTGCTTGCCTATTTCTATCAAAGTGTCTTTAGTTTGTTTCTTTAAGAAACTTACCTTGGGATTTTGAACGAATTCTTGAATTATATCATCCATCTCTAAAAGAATGTGCTAAATACCTGATAAAATATCCTGGCAAGGTCGCCACTTTGTTACGGGACGGGCTGGTTAGTGAAGAGACGTTACGTATAACGGATAAGTGCTTAAGAACCAGCTCACTTCTAGAAGCCATTGTAGGACTGAACTATCTGGTCAGGGCCTAGATAATTCGTAAGACTAGAAGTAAAGGTAACAAAGAAGATTCCAGGAAAGGAATATTAAACTAGCGATAAAACTAGTAAACGAAATTATTAATATGGAAAATATTTACAGGCAATCAATACAAAAGAGAATGGGCAGTAGGGTCAATGGGACCGTTACATGATTATAAGAATATGGAAATTATCGTTCAAATAAGAAACACAAGATACGTATACAATATGGTACTATCTAAGTACAAAGAGATCAGGAACATGCATCAAAATAAGTAATAAGTACAAATATAAGTATAAAGTAATGCAATGTATATCAGACACGTAATGTAGGCAAAAAGGGTGATCACTTCACACCAATCGTCTCATGAATCTAAACTTCTAGTTTTTATCAAGAGATCAATATGTGAGAAAATGACAAGGAGTGAGCGATTTCCACCGCTTA
>NC_134804.1:11980286-11987786 GCF_046742065.1 Oratosquilla oratoria | reverse complement strand
CTGAGATCATTTCCTATGACTCCCGTTTACAAGGGTTCTTTCGCAACCCTTCTCCACATCTCCTTCAACCATTCTCCAAGGAGGTAATAAGATCGCCGGCACCAAAAGCCCTTGACTGCCTGGGCTTGGTTGGGGTTATCCCTTACTGTTCCCGAGGGGTGCTCGCTTCTCCTAACCTAACTCACCCTCGGATTTTCCCCAACTCTCTTCCTCCACCTCCCTCTACTCCCTCCCCTCCCTTCCCTTCCCTTTACCTCCTTCATCCTTCTTTCCTTTTTATTTTCCAGTCATCTCTCAGATTCTTTTTTCCCATTTCCTTTATTCATCCTCAGACTCTTCTGAGCTCTTCCTACACCTTAAACTACTCATCCCATTTCTTTTCCTTCTGTCTTTCTCCTTCTTCCATTTTTTCCTTTTCCTAGCATCCCCCAGTCTCCTTCTTTATTTCTTTTATTTAACGTTGATTTCTCTGACTTCTTCCTCCACCTTCCACTGATTCCCTTCCTTCTCTTCTCTACTCCTTTTATCTCCCTCATTCCATTTCTCTTTCTGTAAGTCCTTTATTCACAATGAGCTTCATCTTACCATTTCTCCCCCTCCTACTACTCTGCCTCCTTTTTTCAACTCTCCTCCTTTTCTCTCTTCCTTTTATTTTGCAATCTCCTTTGTTTCATTTCTTTTTCTCTCCCTCGCCCATAATTGTTCACAACTCATATCCTTCTCCAACTTTTGTACCTCCTCCTTATCAATATTCTTATTGTTTTACATTTTCTATTTTGTCTTCTGTTTACTCTCTATTCCTTTTTATATATTCCTTTCTCTCTCCCTGACTTTTTTCGTTCTCAAGTCTACCTACTTTTAGCTTTTTCCTTTCCTGTTTGTCCTTTCTGGTGCACTCATATATATATATTTTTTCTTCTCCCTCCTCTCATCTTCATGTTCTCTACATTCTATCTCCTTTTTTTCCTCTTTTCATTCTCTTTACTTACAACTTCTTCCCACCAATCATCCTTCTCTCTTTCCTCCTCACTACAAATTTTTTCTTTCACCTTCCGTTCTCATATTCTTCTTCTTCACACCCTACGTAAATTGTTTTCAATTGTATCTACGCCTTCTTGTCTTGGTGTTTATTTCTTTTCAACTCTGGCCTACTTATTCCTAAGTGGTTTCCTATTTCACTGTACTTATCCTCCCTTATCTATTCTTTCTCACTCTCTTCTCTTTTCCCCTTCTTCTCCCTCCACCACCTGCATCCTTCTTTCTCCATCCACTTCATCATATTACAACTTCAAGTGCGGTGAGAGCATTTGAGGTTCAAGATATTATTACCCTATCAAAGATAAAATTATTTTTTTCAAAGGAACGCAAGAAAAAGCCTTTGTCTCTGAAATGGGTAACTCAAGCTGCTTCTGCTAAGGAGAGTAATACCATCACAGCTGCAGAAAGGCGTTGGGTAACACCAACGCACATTAGGAATTGAATACATGACTAACTCTGCAGGGATTTGAACCAAAGGTTGTGTTTACGAGCCCACGATGGAATGATCGCGACTACTGGCGGAAGGGCGGTCCTCGTTCGTGACCTAGTCTTACACGAGGTCAGTTCACACCCTCACTTTTCATCAAGTCCAGGGTTGACATCCTACAACCTTTTATCATTGTTTCAAACAGGAATAATTACCAAAACAACTATTTGCATATAATAAGAATATTACGAGGAGAATAAAAATGAGGAAGGTCGTAAATTGTTGCAAGGAGATCTATGAGTAGGTAGAATTTACGAATGAAGCCAAGGCTCTGAACTTGGAAAAGGACAGAAGTACAAAGAGCTCATGACTGATTTATTTGACTGAAAGTGAAGTAATTACAAGAAGGAACTGGGAGTAATGGGTACCTATAATTTGTCACCCGACAAGCACAAAAATAATATATTTGATGAGACAGCGTTTGATAAATTAAAAAGTAGCATATATAGATGGAATGGTAATAAAAAAGTGTACACAAAATTTTTTCTACCCATATTAGAACTTTCAATAGTGGCGTGGGCCCCAAAACTATAAGAATGATAAAGATAACATAACATAAGAACATACGAATGAAGGAGACTGCAAGAGACCATAAGGCCTACACTAGGCACCTCCATATCCATCACCACCTGCCATCCCCATCCATAAAGTTGTCTAATCGTTTCTTAAAACAACTGATAGTTTCAGCACTTACTACATGGTTACTAAGTCTATTCCATTCATCGACCACCCTATTAGTAAACCAATTCTTGCCTATTTCCTTTTTAAATCTAGATTTGTCTAGTTTAAATCCATTACTGCAAGTCCTGCCCTGTTGTTTTAATCTGATGACCTTGTTTGCATCACCCTTGTTAAAGCCTTTGATCCACTTAAACACCTCTATTAGATCACCCCGCACTCTGCGTCTTTCCAGAGAGTGTAAGTTAAGGTGCCTAAGCCTCTCTTCGTAAGGCAAATTTCTGAGTCCATGTATCATTTTGGTCATTCTTCTCTGTACTGATTCTAGTGAATTGATATCCATTCTGTAGGACGGAGACCAAAACTTTACCGCATAGTTAAGGAGAAAGAATACAAATAGATAAATAAATAAATAAATAAATAAATAAACAAATAAATAAATACATAAATAAATAAACACATAAATCAATAAATAAAATAAATAAGTAAATAAATAAATAAACAAATAAATAAGTAAATAAATAAATCAATCAATAAATAAATGAATAAATAAATAGATAAATAATTTAAATAAATCTATAAATGAATAAAATAAAGTAAAATGGCACCTACCTAGCGAACAGACCGAGTAGGAAAAGAAAAATAATTAAGAGAAGCAAATGAGATGGCAAGTTTGCTTTGAGCAAGATTCAGGGGTAAAATCTATGATATTGGTATGAAAAAGCTATACACTATGAAAACAATAAAAAGACAAGGTGTATTTTTTCAATTATCCCTGCTTTCCACTTTGCTTTCCCAATTTTTATTGACTACATCTCCCACTTCTTGTAAAAAGGAACATTAGGAGAGGATAATTGGTATTGTATTTTCAGAAATTTTGAAGATGGTAATAAAGGTAAGTGGATTGTGAAGATGAACCCTTCAGTCCCAAAAGGGCTTTAAAGTTCATCTTCTCAAAAGGAATTGTTGCAAACCTCCTTAATGGAAACAACCACCATAGATAATTGTGGTACAATAGTCCAGTGTTTGCAATTGACGTGCCAGCCCCTGTGGGCCTCTGCTGTTTTCTTTTAAAAAACAAGAATAGGCGAATGGTGACTCGTTTCCGCTGCTAATCAAAAGTAATTCAGTTGAGTGCACGGCCGCCAGTAGCCTATTCTCGATACAGCACGAAAATTAGTTACGTTACCCCCATCCCTGAGGAGCCTTGAGTACCATAATCATGATCGTGGAGATGGTAAATGATAAGTCCCACAAGAAGGAAAAGGCAAAATATGGAATATATGTGAAGTACGTGAACACACACACACGAACACGCAAACACACATAAAGACAAACACAAATAAATACATATCTATATATAATATGTATTATGTTCATATACATAAATCTGTGTGTGTTTGTGTGTGTGTGTGTGTGTGTGTGTGTGTGTGTGTGTGTGTGTGTGTGTGTGTGTGTGTGTGTGTGTGTGTGTGTGTGTGTGTGTGTGTGTGTGTGTGTGTTTATGATTTACCACCACGGTCTTGGATCACGTGTTAGACCTGTGATCGACAGCTATTTCCCTCCCAACAGAGAATTCAGAGCTCTTGTGTGTGTGTGTGTGTGTGTGTGTGTGTGTGTGTGTGTGTGTGTGTGTGTGTGTGTGTGTGTGTGTGTGTGTGTGTGTGTGTGTGTGTGTGTGTGTGTGTGTGTGTGTGTGTGTGTGTGTGTGTGTGTGTGTGTGTGTGTGTGTGTGTGTGTGTGTGTGTGTGTGTGTGTGTGTGTGTGTGTGTGTGTGTGTGTGTGTGTGTGTGTGTGTGTGTGTGTGTGTGTGTGTGTGTGTGTGTGTGTGTGTGTGTGTGTGTGTGTGTGGTGTGTGTGTGTGTGTGAATCTTGTATAAAACTGGGTAGTTTAAAAATAAGTGCCAGTATTAAGCTCCAATAGGTGTATTGGTTACTTATGGTACTTATCCAAACAACACACATACACAAACAAAGACAGTCCAACTCTTGATTCTCACATTCACATTCATCCTTTACACTCGAGCTTATTGTGTATCCGTCCAGACATGTCTAAGTGGCTGAAGAGAACACAACCTCGGAACTGAAGTAGTCTCTTTTGGTGCTCCACCGAGGAGGGATCTGTCCACAGTAAAGTGTAGTATGATGCAATAGACTAACTAACGTTACGTGTGTATATATGTATACTACTGTAATATTGCCTGCCGTTTAAAGACTAAGGTTTCCTATCTTTCTCTTGCTGATGATAACCTATAAGTAGTTAGCTGAACAAAGGCGGAGCATGCCGACAGGAGACCTTTTGGTCCATATCTAGGTTGGATGAAAAAAAAAAAATCATAATAATAATAAATTAATAAATGAAATCTATAATAATATAAATAATAAATAAAATACACAAATAAATGCAGAAATGCACAATCACTACTTAGTTGAAGTGGTGTGCAATACGTAATAATGTTTTATTGTTTTGAATATTGTTAGCCGTAATTGTTAGCAACTCTATATGTGGTTAACAGCGTTGAAAGTGAGTTGTTAACTAGCTATCCTCCTAGAACGAACGAACAACAGAATAATGATAAAAGAGAAAAGAAGGCTGAACACTACGGCGAAATTGATCTCCATCAAGAGCGTTTAGATAAAAGATAAATTGATAAATAGGTTAATAGATAAACAGATCAATAGATTAATAGATAAATAAGTAATAACAATGAAAATAGATACACCCTTGTCTCCTTTAACACGATAACATATTCTATAAATTTTGTTCAGTCTGACTGGCTAATCAAAGACTGAGGTCTCATTTGATTAAGACTTTTTTTTCGCTGAGCTCAACCTTGCTAGATAAAATTATGTGATTTTCGGCTTGAACAAAAACTCATGAATAATGTTATAGCGTTGAAGGTAGCCTAGTCATCATCAATTTACCGTAATTTGATATAAATGTCACACAACCTAAGAACAGTCTGGTGCGACTGTTTTAAGACTGATTGTAATTATAGGGAAAGAAAATATCTAGTATCATCAAAGGCCCAGAGAAGTAAGAACACACAAATGACGCTTTTTATGAATATTAAATATTTTAAGGCTTGACAAAGATATGTACCCTGAACCATTATCGTATGAAAATTCTAAGTAATGTGACTATAAATAATAATCACTTGTTGGCAGACCTGTAATACAGATATCCAGAGAGAAGAAACTGTAATTTAAAGGTTTTGATCATGTTTGCTTTGTTGTTTTACTCTGTTATTAAGTCCCATGGCGCACAGATTTATATCTCTGACACGTAAATAGCACAGTAGTGAAGGTGATGATAACAAGTAGAAAATGGAAAGCCTTCAGCTAGAGCAAACCTACAATGTTAGAAGTGTTTTGGGCCATGAACACAGCGAAGAATTATTTCTCGCGGGTGAAATATGTGATTATACTTAATTTTCATCAGTTTTAATCTATGTTAAATTTGTCTCATTTACAATATATCAAGAACGTCCCTAATAACTCTAAAATTAATTCTAATACGTATACTTTTCAATATAATTAAATTTTTCTAAACCTATTATAATCATGGCCAATATGATTATCACCACATTTGATACGCTCAAAGTTATTTGTGCTTAAAATTTTCATTCATAATTTTGGAAAACAATAATCTCCACAAATTCCAGTTTCATACATGCTCAGGATTAACAGTCTAATTACATTTAATCAGAACTAAAATATATAACATCAAATTAATTGGAATCTAATAACCCAAACTCAGGCTTAAAATTTCATAAACATACATACAAACTCATGTGTACATCTAAATTTATTCATAAATGTATATGTGTAGTTATATGTACGTGTATATATGCATGTACATGTATATGCACATGTATATGCACACGTGCATGAGCATGTATATGTACATGTCAAGGTACATACATATGTACATATAAATATATATGTTTATATATATATATATATATATATATATGTGTGTGTGCATGCATATGTACTTATATATATATAAGTATATGTATATATATATGTATATATATATATATATATATATATATATATATATACATGTATATTTACGTATGTATATGTATTCGTATATGTATATGTATATGTATATGTATATGTATATGTATATGTATATGTATATGTATATGTACATGTATATGTACACGGACATGACAGGATTGAATAGACACAAAGAAAAATACATCTCTGCTCTTATTTAGTGCATAATGTTATTCAAATTTACCTAATATGTTATATTTACCTAGATTTATATTTTAGATTACATACAAGATTACTCAAGCATGCCACGAACCAAAGGAGTAGTAGACCTATGTGAATTTCAGCGAGGTCGTATTTTAGGTCAACATGAAGGTACACTTAGTCAACGCAAAATATCTGAAAATTTGTCAATACTCCTTTCTACTGTTAATAGAGTGATTGCAAAATTCACCAGAGAGGGTAAAAAGGACACAAAACCTCATTCAGGTCGTCCCGGGCCCTCAGAAAGAACCTTGCGTCTTGTGAAAAAAAATGTCGGAGAGGATCCACGTTGGAAGGCCCCTGACATAGCAGCACAACCTGATCTCAGTCCCAGAACAGCTGTCAGGTATCTCCACAAGCTGGGTTACTATGGTAGAGCTGCAAGAAGGAAACCACTCCTTCGTCCAGCCAATATCAAGCGCAGAAATGGTTGGGCTGTTGAGATAGTGGAGAGACCTGTGGCTTGTTTGGAGCACTGTCATTTTCCCTGATGAGTTACGATTCGCATTATTTTATGACAGTGGAAGAGTGTGGGTCTAGAGACTTTGTACTCAAGAGTTTGACCTCAAAAGACTGCAGCCAACATGAAACATGGGGGCATTTCAATAATGGTGTGAGGTGCAATTTGGAGTGATAAATATAGTCGATCAGAGCTTGTGGAGTGTCAAGGAAAAATTAATTCAGGTATATATGTTTCTATATCAAAGGAAGAACTCATTCCAATATTCTCTACTGGTAGAATGAGTTAAAATGTCTTCCTGTTTATGGAAGCTGGAACTCCTTGTCACACTGCTCAAGCAACACAAAACTGGTTGAGCCAAAATGGGATTAGGAAACTTCCATGGCCAAGTAAGTCCCCGGATATGGACCCTATTGAACACCCCTGGGGCATATTAGACCGACAACTTCGCAAAAAGAACAGGAAGCCATCTTCAAGCCCGAACTCTCAGGATTACTACGGGAAACATGGCAAAAAATCCCTCAAGACGATATTCGTGAACTAATCACTAGCATGCCTAGAAGAGTCT
>NC_134804.1:11957786-11960286 GCF_046742065.1 Oratosquilla oratoria | reverse complement strand
AAGTCATTCCAATGATATCTTATGGTTTTACGAAGTCATTTAGTACCAGAGATATCGAGATGTCTCTTCAAGTCGATATTCATGTCCATGTCTCACAGCCGTGCAGCAAGACAGGGAACACAAATAACTCGAAGATTCAAATCTTATTCCTCCTACATAAATAACGACAAAGCCTTATAGTTTGGCTGAGTGAGGCCAGTACGCTATGGGCAATGCCACTCCTTCAAAATACTTCCACCAGTCACAGCATTTTTTTTTTTTTTTTTTTTACAGAATCTTTAGGACCTGCAACTTACACAAACATGCCAGACAGGTTTCTCAAATGGCCAACTTTATCTATTTATCGTTTTTCAATCAATCGTTTCTGCAGCACGACATAAGTCCATGTAATAAAAGACATGAAAAGGGAAAAAATCAGTAGGATCTTTTGCTTTATTAGTTTTACTAGCAGATGGCATTTCAATTATTACGCACAACCTCGGAAGATCAATTTCCTCAATTCATCACAGCTGCATATTGGATACCACTACGAGCATACGGCACATCCCTGTGATAGAGATGGATCCATAAGATATCTAATAATAAATACTGCAAAAAACAAATCAGGACCTTGCTTCTTGTTTTGTTTGCTACATTTCTATTGTATCCCAATTTCATAATAAAACGTTCAAAAACTCCTATCATTCCACTCAATAAAACTACAAAAGTGCTAGCATCTCATTCTGTGTTATTAAACCCTGTTTTTTTCTTCTCAGTACGGACCTATACAATACTTAAAATATTTCGATAACAAATTAAAGTGATAGACCTAAGTTATCTTACTTGTAACCACTTCGCAAATTATCTTCTATAGGATCTATTGCAGTTAGTTATTAAAGAACTGCCTGAACTTTACTACGGTGTTTTCTAAGTTTAACAGAACCGTTTGGCTTTAGCAAGATTGATCTTTTGAATGCAAAACTACTTCTTTGTTTTGACTGGCACCATATAACTTTCTTCAGCAGAGGAGAGGTCCTCACTAGTATGATGGTTAAACACATGCCGATCAACCCTCTCTTAATATACAGGAGTTATACATTTACATTGGAAGCACCTTCGTGATCTTAATCAGCCGAGGGGAAACCTCTGCTAGGCGAAGGCATTTATACGTATAAAGGGCGTCACAGCACCGAAAAAAAAAACAATAGCACTAATATAAAAATGCCCAAAAATATTCTTATTGTAAACACGTATACTGTAAATTAGACAGATTCTATGTGTAAATGTCACTGGTGTAGAGCCAGCGTGGAGCAGAGGATAACGTTCCTGCCTCGGAACAAGGAGGGCAACCACTACTTCAGAGACTGTTGTAGGGCGTTCCTACGCACTATAAACACACATCATTTGCCTATGTTAGAGCTTAATCCTCTACTCATAAAGAGACTGTGATAGGCTATTCTTTCTTTATGATATTCTTTTGACCTGTAAACACGTCTATGCCTCTACCCCTTCCTGATCCCCGCCCGAAAATGGCTCCATCCTAAAATACCGACAAATTAAAACGTTTGATTTCCACGATGTGAGATATATTAACAACTATACTGTGATTTAGTGGGTCCGAGAAAAGATTGACTCACTTTATGGCAACTACTCCAGTCAGCCACCTAGAGATGCTGCCCTAAAGTAAGTCAAAGATGTCTCAAACATGCAGAAACAGAGTATAGGAATCAGATAATAATTAAGAAAATACGTACTCATTCAAATTTTAGACAAGAAATATACCCAAATGAAATAATCTCTTTTCAGTTCGTTCATTGAAGTTTTATTAAAAGTCTAATGTGACTTAAGAAACAAAAACGACTGGATTTGTTTCTCCAGTTTTATATCACCCCAACCAGATAAATTCTTTATGATCTGTTGTGATAGGTTCATGAAATACGATTTTGAACATAATGGAGGCTGATTTCAGTTTAGAATCACCTTCACGCGATTGAAAAGTGGCTTTCATGAGTCGTCAAATAACGACGTGTTCTTACTCATGGGAAGTCCACTTTATTGCTTGCAGTGTTGAAAGAAGTGGACTGATCATTTAAGACTCGTAAGTGCTCAGTTTAATTACTGATGAAGAAAATTTGCACTACTTTACCCGGAAAAAGAAGAAGAGGAAAACAAAAATCTCACACGATGTGCTGGCTACGATCAAGAACTTTTACTCTATATCAGTGGTTCTTAAAATATGTATATGACGCCCCCTATATGCTTTCAGCAGACCCGCACGCCCCCCAACATACATTTTTTTTGTATTTATATGCATTTATAAGAGAAAAAATATATATATTTTCTATTTACATCTTAATAGAAAACGGGTTGAGGTTTCTGATAAAATCATATTTGGGTGTATGTAAAGGCAGATACTAGTTCTTGGAATGATTTCATTATTCTTATTAAACAATGATTTTTTATTAGATGACTTCAGGTCTCCCTTGTATCATCCACACACCCCGAGGAAGAGGGGAGGGTG